>NC_134710.1:452903095-453215904 GCF_043290135.1 Rhipicephalus microplus
AAAAGGAAAACTAAATTAAAGTAACGAAAAACATAGCTTACTTCGAAGCCGGGAGGGAGGTCTCCCTCTTCTCCAGAAGATCGTACATTGACGCAGTGTGCCGTAGCCTGGCGGTTGTCTAGCAGCGGTGGGCACGAAGTACAGCTTCGCTGATGCGTGCACATCTCGGTTCCCCACCAAGCAGTGGCAGGCAGCACCAACGTTCGAAGCCCCACAGGTCAACCTCCCTCAGACCTCAGAGACAACACAGACAATTCAAATCCCGCCGGTGAACCTCCATCAGACCTCGGCAACGACACAGACATCTGAAAGGGCACCTGTCTCTCTTGAGAAACCCTCATCAGCCTCCGAGTGTTCATAGGGGCAATGGATGTGACACCAGTGTCCACAGTGTCTCCGATGCTCACGGAATCGCTCCTAGACAAATGGAGCCCAATAGAACGCCTCAGAGGGAAGAAACACTCTCCAGTCCAGGCGGCTGACAAATGTGGCGAAGTCTGAATAACCCTCCTTTCCTTTCTTCATTCTTAAAAATGGCTGCCTAGACTATCATCTACTGGAACTGCCGAGGTCTATCGAAGAACCTGAACGACATTTATGAAATTCTTGCGGAACACCAATCTAACATACTTTGCCTGCAAGAGACACACCTAAACTCAACGCACACTAGCCTTCTAAGAATATATGTGGTATACCGAAAGGACAGACATGGCACTGCCCCTTCATCCAGCGGTGCGCTATCCGGGTGCAGAAAGCACTCCTGTTCCGAAGCCTCACTCTGGTTACTTACTTAGAGGTAGTGACGATATATCTTTGGAAGAATGGCAACTGCGTGCTCATTATATATCCCTCCGGACTACCACATGTCTACTAAAGAGTTTGAAACACTCATTGACCAGCTCCCGCGTTTATTCCTCCTGGTTGGAGATTTTTATGTACACAACCTCCTGTGGGATTGCAGAGGAACAGATTCTCGAGGCTCTCTAAGAAAAAAAATTCCTTTTGTACTCTGGCTCCTGTATATTTACCAAAAAAGAACCAGCATACTTTGACGTGATGCGCATCCTATGCACTGCTATTGATCTTGCTATCGGCTCTCCTTCAATCATGGCGACCACAGAGTGAGCTGTTATTATTAACCTCTATGGTAGTGATAATTTTCCTGTCTGTCTAAAACACACAGGAAGTACAAGTAAGACGACTAAAATTGTATTCAAGTTTAAAGAACGGGATGCTGACTGGATGAAATTCCGAGAACTTACATAAATGTAGCGTTCCTCAATTGAATACCAAGACATTAATGACTGTGAAGCATGGGTCGCACTTCATAACATAGAAACCGCAGAGCAATCAATCCCACACACATCTGACAAGACGTGAAACAAACGAAGGCCCTGGTGCAATTCGGAGTGCAAAAAAGCTCGTAAGAACCAAAACAAAGCTTTGTCGAAATTTCGCACGTACCATACAGCTGACCACTTGATCAATTTGAAGCGTGCAAAACAAATGGTAGGCGTATCCGACGAGGACCGAAGCGGCAGAGCTGGCAGTCTTTTCTCTCGTCAGTTAACTCCTACACTGATACGCATACGGTGTACAACAGAGTAAGAGCACTCCAAGGGCACAACACTCATCGAGTCCCTCTCGTCAGTACTGCTGGTCATACGCTGGAACAACAGGCAGATGTCATAGCACAACAATTTGAATACATTATCAGCTCAGCACACTACACAGACTCCTTTAAACGACAAAATCTTGCTGAGGATCGTAAGTCAATCCGTGATAGAAGGCCATCTGCTGGAGGCTACAACACTTTGTTTACCATAGACGAATTGAAGGCAATTCTGGCAACATGTGGCAATTCAGCCGCATGCCCAGGCAAGATTACATTTGGAATGCTGAAACACTTACACGAACACACGCTTACTGCCATTCTCTTACTGTTCAACAACGTATGGTCCTCCGGGCGCCTACGCAAGGCCTAGAAAGAGGCAGTTATAATACCCATCCTTAAACAAAAAAAAGAAGCAACACTTGCTGCTTGTTTTACGCCTATCGCCCTGACAAGCTGCTTGTGCAAAGTAATTGAAAAAGTGGTAAACTGCCGCCTAATGTATTACCTTGAATATAATGGCCTGCTTGACCGTCGTCACTCTGGATTCAGGTCAGGATGGTTGACAACTGACCAACTGGCAGCATTCGAGTGCTATGTCGGAGATGCCTTCACTCACAAACAACACTGCCTCTCTGTATTTTTCGACTTGGAGAAGGCTTATGACACGACATGTAGTTGTGGCATAATCCGTGACTTGCAATCTTTTGGAGTGTCAGAGAACATGTTGAATTCAATTAAAAGTTACCTCTCTGAACGTTAGTTCGTGGTTCGTGTCAGAAATGCCCTTTAAAAGCGGTTTACGCCGGAAGATGCTGTAATCTAAGTTGGCGTTCTTAGTTGCACACTATTCATCGTAAAATGAACTCCATAAGCGGTATACTGCCTAAAAAAATCTCGTATTCTGTATATGTGGATGACATTCAGATCAGCTTCAAATAGTGCAACCTAGCCATCTGCGAACGTCAGATAAAGTTGGAAGGTAAATCAGCTCTGAAGCTAGGCAGAGAAAAATGGCTTTGAGTTTAGCTTTGACTTGACTGTTTGCCTATTCTTTTTAAAACTACGTAGAATAAGGCCATCCCCAAACATTTTGCATGACTGAACACTCCATTGCTGCTAAGAAGGATCAGAAATTTCTCGGTGTTGTAATAGATGAAAAGCTCAGCTTTGTCTCACATATCAAGCTGCTGCGATTAAAATGCTTCAAAGCCTTGAACTTGCTCAAGATTCTCTCGCATCAGTCAAGGCGTACAAATTGCGACTGTCTATTAAACCTTCTCAGCATTGTAGTGCTCTCACGTATTGATTATGGCTTGGTTGTATACAAATCAGCGTCGAGATCTGCACTTAAGATGCTCGAACCAGTGCATCACCATGGGCTTCGTCTGGCTAGTGGTGCTTTCCGAACCAGCCCAACCGTCAGCCTGTACGTTGAGACGGACTGGTGGTTATTAAAACGAAGACGGCAGTTCACAAGCATGAAGTATGCAACCAAGGTGCTTTCCCATGTCGACCACCCATCTCGCGAGCTATTGCAGGATACATCAAACACCCACCTGTTTTTGAGGCGACCATCAGCTACGTATCCCATCACAGTTGCCTCACACTTTGAAAATTTGCATATACCCGTCTCCAACATTTAACTATGCTCCCACAAGGACACTATTGCACCGTGGGAAATGCGGGCTATCAATTGTGACTTGTCATTCCTGGAGGTAGGAGAGCATGGCCTCCCAGTCACAATCAATCATCCTTTTATGTACTTGCAGGCAAAATACATTGTATGTTGAGTACTACACTGATGCTTCCAACTCCTCGGCCGTCGCAAATGCTGCATATGGTCGGGCGTACTCTGAATCTGCAACAATGAAGGAACATACTAGCATATTTACTGCTGAGTGTTATGGCATACTGCTAGCTATCAGGCACATCATAAAAAAGAAAGAACTAGCCTCCATCATATACACAGGTTCCCTCAATGCAGTGACTGCGTTGTCTTCCACAAACAGACATAAAAATCCAGTGACAATAACTCTTCTAAACTGCCTCATGTCAGCCTACAGATCCAAGCCTAAACTCATGCTATGCTGAATTTTAGGACACTGCAACATAGCTGGCATTGAAGCAGCGGCCCAACTTGCGAAGTCTGCTGCGCTCTGCCCAACGGTATACGTAGTCGTCATCCCGTATGAGGATTTGAGGCCGCTAACCAGAAACCGAATGTGTAGGCAATGGCAAGAGGAATCAAATGCAGCAATTGAAAACAAATTGCACAAATTAAAGCCAAGAATAGGAGGATATGCTCTTGAAAAACGTAACAGGCATCAAGAGGTTGCATTGTGCAGACTCAGGATTGGTCATGCACATGCAACACACTCGCACCTTTTGAGCAACTCTTCAGCGCTTCGTTGTGAGAAATTTGGTGATAAGCTCTATGTTGTTCACCTTTTAATTATGTACCCGTACCTTTCGTCAGAAAGACTTCCCAAATCTATACAAATTCCACGTACGGCCTCACCCTTTATTTTTTTGCTGACGATCCCACGTTTCCCACAAAAGTAGTTTTAAAATTCTTAGCTGATGTTGGCTTTCTACATTCTATTACATATTCTAACTAATATGAGCCCTCTCTCAATCCTAATAGAACCGCCGAGACTTCTTTGCGAAATGTCATGCAGCACGCACTTCTTGTTTTGACAAGGACCGCTACCGACACTGCTTCACTTAGTGAAACCCGTAGGTTTAGGCCGTTCAAAACTCATCACACATAGACATTACATTTAGGTTCAACCCCTATGCACACTCTTTTATTCTTGCCACCCTGAGTAGATTTTTTTCTATAATTGAACCGACCAAAACCCTTTGTTTGGCGCTTTTTGGCCCGAGTTGCCCTTGCGCCACTAAAATCTATCATCATCGTCATCATCAGTAATGCAATCAAGACTATCAACCTATTGCCCCAAAGTAGCTATTCTGATATTTCAGACAACAGTTGGCTGAATATATGCGACATTGAACATCACAATTACGATATTTCGCTGGGTTGGCAGCAGTGAGACTCTGCCCTGTTGCTTTGGATATGACCCATGATCACGCGATTGCAAACATCGAGACGCAAATTACAATTGCTTATCTTAAAGGTGCGTTTGTCGGTTACATGTAATGCCCACCTTTTGATTTTAGGCAGGTGAGTATTCATTTAGTGGAACATTGAAAAGTGCAAGCCAAGCCAAGCCACGCTGAGAGCTTGAGGGCATGTTTGAAAAGCACGAATAAAAGAACACAGACACTCTGTTGGAATTAGTTTGTTTTGTCAGATTCTGTGTCTAAGCCTGATCTGCACCTTACACTCTGTGTCTCGCTCTCATTTGCTGCTTAATATGCAAGGCCCGTTCATGAGCAGTAAAGGCAGTCTTTACTATTGAATAGATAACACGATTTTAAATATATAGAATGAAAGTTTAAAGGCACCCGGAAAATAGCCATGGCGCAACCTAAAAGTTTTTGTCGCCAAATGCGTAAATAAAAAAATTTTGCAATGTAGCTGCTAATGGCACCCATGGTCAACACCATAACTCTTTGAGAGCGTTGCAGTGAAGCTACTCCATCTTTATTGTGCTCCTTCAGGCTTCAACAAAGCAGCACCGCAAAATCTAAGAATATATGCATTTCGGTAACAAAAGATTTTATGCGTGTAACTTGAATGAAAAGTAAAGTTTTCCACTGCATGATAAAGGCGTGCTCTAACAAACAGGTCTCTTCAGAAAAACTCATTGAGGGAAGGGTTCCCACTTTCCTGCGAGTGTGACAACAGCTACAGTTTCTTTAAATATTCGGATTCGTAAAATGCGTACCAATATATGAGAAGAAGGTGCCTTTGGATGCCTCACCAGTGAATACTGAAATCGTTTTCACTGACTCGGTTCCCTGTGCTTCATTTTTCTATTCAATGGCACCTTTTCTGCATATAAAAATGGTTGAGGCCACATTACGTGGTACTGTGAAGAGCGTTAAGTGACTTCAGGAACCTATATATCTGAAGTAAAAATCATACACCTAGATCAATAAGCCAGCTCACCACTTCACGGAAAACATTCACATACATGACTCAGCATCTGAAAATACTTATGGGAATACTTGAAGCCTGCCGCACAACATTAGTATGCACAGACATAACGCCTGGTAGTGTCTACAATGCACAAAACCTTAAATTGAGTAACCACACACAGAGCTTTTAGAGGTCTTCTATTTATAATCACTTTACATGCTTTATAGTACATGCGCTAGAACTTCTTCAAATTCGAACAAAACAAATGGTGTGCTTATTTAAAGCATTTTAAAGCCACAAAAGAAAACAAAGAAATGTGCATGCCGATACCAATGATGATGGGGGAGGAACAGCTCTAACACTACATCAGTAAAAATTGCACCTTCTGTGAAGAATTGCAAAAAAATCACAAACAGAATTTTAGGTTGCCCCTAAATTTTGTTGCCTCCGTATTTTGAAGCTCTATTTCAGTATTCTCAGATGAAATTGTTCACAAACAGCCAGGTATTGCTGTAGTCGTTTACAAACACATTTAGAAATATTGTGATACTATTTACGCGTAAACACCTATATATCAATTTTACGTACCGATGAATTGTTCAAATCACACAAGATAATTGAAACAGTGCTAAAATGAAAGACAGAAAAAATCAGTGCGTCTAAGTTCGTGTCAGCTCTTTTGAGGCTCATTTTGGTGAGTATGTGTCCGAGTGAGCAAATGTATATGCTTTGTGAGTCAAGGTGAGTTCCAATTTTTTTGGAAGCTGTGGAGGTAGCAAGTCAAGACTACGCTCTCTTGTAATGCGGATGAAAGTAAAGACACGTGTTATTCATATTTTGCATGTTTTATCAGCCGGTAAATCAACTTAGTAAATTACTGAAACTAGTGCAGTTGAATATCAAATGAGATTGCTTAAACATGTGTCAGGCATTTTAATGATTTGGTGAGGAGTTGTCGAGTTAGAAATATAACTGAAACTAATTAACAAAACGTCGTTAACCAAAAATAATGTCTTTACTGCAGTGTATTTGGAACAACAAGTACTAGGTTTGCTCCATCTAACGATGTTCCTCTTTTTTCAAATCTTGCTGCAAGATGTGTGGTACACCACATACGTACATATTATAAAAACAATTGCGAAATTCACTCTTAAAGTTCACAGTTATGCCCAAACAGTTAAAAAAGTATGAACACATAAAAAGTTTTGCTGCACAATCCATAAAGACAAAATCACAGCTATATAACATGCGAAAGGTAAGCAGGCGTGCATTGCCAGCAGAAAATTGGGCATTCTCATCTATTTTTTATAAGAAAACTGCCTGTTCGCCTGGTTGATCTGACTGCGTGAAGGTATATTTGCAGCTCGAAAGGTCGTACAGAGAGGACAACACGGCGGCCCTTTCCAATATTTTTTCTCACGATAGGATTACATATGTTTAAAACCAAAGCATGCGGCTAAAAACTACAAACCTGTCTGATAGGGCGACAAGCAATCAAGAGACTTATGTCTGAAGAGTGTAGTTGTAACGCTTTTTCTTCAAATCATGCTTTACCCAACTACTGAAGAGGAAATACTTCCAAAACATTCACAAATCGTCATCCTTGCTTCCCCCTGAGTGCGTCATTTAAGCGGCAAATGTGACCTGTAACTCTGATCTATCACCGTAGAATGCGCGCACGCAAGAAACTATAGTTGTAGGAACATACGCCACGGAGCAAGAGACCCAAACACGCGCGAGAGCAAGTGACAAAACACATCGACATGCCATTATACGAGCATGAACGAGCAGCCGCATGACAGGCACACCAACAAACTCAAGCCGCATGCAAATACTGTCGAAGTACCAACGCGCACAAGGATAAGTGCGCCTATGTAACCACACACAAAGGAGAACCGAGGCTGAGAAATGTATGTGGTTCAGTACTCACGGATTGAAACAGGGCACTCTGAGTACGTGGCCGCCACTCCGCGCAGCACCGCTCTTGGGTGCTCTCACAGCTAAGTTGTTGCATTGTGGTATAGACTGATAGGGAGAACATCTGCAGAGTAGCATTTCTGCTTCCGGTCACCGACGATTTGGCGTGTAGTGTCCATGTCCACACTGTCAGCGTGGCACCCTAAGGCGGGCTTTTTCCGCATACCGACCGAACAGTATACCAGGTGCGCACCTTGCACTTACGCTGTGGCGCGAGCAGACGACTCGCTCGTTCTGCGCGGTTTAGTGATGCGGCTCGCATGCTGTGCAAGTAAAACACAGGATTAAGCTAAAGTATTGCGCCTTAGGTGCGTTGGTAGATGTGGTAAATATCTCTAAAAAACATACAAAATTTATTTAGAGCTTTTTGCCACGACAAAGAAAGAAAATAAGCAGTGGCAGGCCTGTCTTCATACAATCAAAATTATGTGTTAGTACTTTGTCATTTCGCCGCCAGCTCTCACTACCACAGCCTTTCTTCACGGCAAGCTTTCATAGAGGCTATCGGCCACAGATGGCCGGGCCAACTTCTGCCATTCTTCTTCAACTGCCGCCGAGAGGTTGTCCGACGAACATTTGTGCAGTGGTCGGGGCGAAAGGTTCTTAATTTCAGCCCATATATTTTCAATGGTGTTCATATCCGTACCTTGCATGGGCCATTCCAACCTAATTACACACCTCTCCTCTAGCAGGCGCTTTATTGATACTGTGGAGGGAACGGGACTCCGGTTGGGCTGAAATTAAAACGAGCCATCTTTCAGGGGGCCGTTCAGAGCGTGTGGTAGCAGCACGGCGTCCAGGAAATCTCTGTATGCTGCAGCGTTGAAGCGACCATCCAGGCGTACCGACGGGCCCAAGCCGTCTTTGGAAATGAACCCTCATACATTGACGCTGCAGTGGCCACTGCTTGCCACGCGATGCAAATTGGGTGCGTCGTACCTGGGGAAAAGAACCGGGGAAAATACAAAAATAAATAACTTCAGAGCAACTTTTCTAGCTATTGATAACTGCGACGATAACAGGCCTTGCTCTGAATTGTTGGTAGAATTCACTGATTTTAGTAGCCATTTTTACAGGTGGCTTGCGTCAAACGTAACAAGGCACATGTGGAACGTTTGAGGAAGCACTATTGCGCGTAAAGGAGGGTGCAGGCCCTTTAAGAAATAGCTTTTTATCAAAACGTATACCTATAGCCCCCACAAACATCAGGCATTATGTGATACGTAACACATGTGATACTAGAATGCAAAGACAGCTACAGAGTTCAATGATCCTTCAGAGAACCTTTTTAACTCACGCACAGTAAACACTTCAACTTACCTCGTGTTTTGCGTCCTCCACGTTCATTGCTGCTGATTCCACATTGAAGTGAAAGTGCTCTCGTCCGAAAAAATGACGTTCTTACCCTCTTGCACCGGCCAAAATAGATGCTCCCCTGCAACGAGCAGTCTTTTGACCATAATTTGTTCCGAGACAAAATTCTTCGTCACTGCAACACGGCTACGAAGGTCCCCTGTGTGAAGGCGCTTACGTGCTGTTTGGGTGCTGCCTATGAAACCTGGGTCGTTCTTTATTTCTTTTGAGGTCATTTTTGGGTCTTGTCTCGCTGTGTACACTATTAGATTGTCTTCGGAGTCGGTCGTCACCTTCGGACGGTGACCTCATGGCAGATTCGTCAAGCTCAGTGCTGTTCGCTTTCACAATCCTGTTCACTGACGATCGGGGGCGTCCGGTCAATAAGTGATTTATTGCTGCGGTAGACCTGCCATAGACAAAGTAACAATCTGCATCTTTCCACAAATGCGTATTCCTGGCATAGCTGCGCTCGAACTGAGACAGAAGCATGCTTGTGTTCGCCTCACATATGTACTATTCCTTGGCTTCTGCTGACGTCACAAGGAACGCACATGAATGTTATTGAAAATGTTGAGGCTGAAATAAAAAAAACCATTTAGTGGCGGCCACTGCCATAATGTATTGTGGGAGGTTCTTGAAGAAGAATGCCAAAAGCTGACCTTTTATTATGTGGCCGATAGCCTCTACAAAAGCCTACCGCGTGAAATGGCTGCAGTACGTGCTCGCTTCTCATGGCGAAGCAAAGACATACTCATAGTTGCTTTTAATGTTGCATGCATACAATCCTGTCAGTGCTTATTTTCTTTCTTTGTCGTAGCAAAATCATAGAATAAACTTTCCAAGTTTTTGTTGGAATATTTACCACATAAACCCACACGCCTTCAGCGCAATATTTTAGCTGAATACTGTATTTTACTTGCACAGTATGCGAGCCGCATAGCTAAAGCGCGCAGAACGAGCGAGTCATCTGCTCGTGCTACAGGGTAAGTGCAAAGTGCGCACCGGGAAGCGTGTTCGGTCAGCATGCGGAAAAGGCCCGCCTTAGGGCGCCACGCTGGCAGTGTGCACATGGTGAACTACCCGCCGAATCGTCGGTGACTGAAAGTAGGAATTCTGCTCCACAGATGTTCTTCTCCTCACTTTATGCCACTATTCAACAGCTTAGTTGCAGGAGCACCCACGAGCGGCGCAGCGCGGAGCAGCGGCCACGCACTCCGAGTGTCCTGTTTCAATCTCTGAATATCGTACGTGCGTCGCAAGTAGTACGCGTACACACGTGGAAACGCGAACACATGCTTGGACGAGGGCTCCGATCGATCTCTGCTTCGACTGACAGAACTTGTCATCGCCAGAACGTACGCAAGTAATGCATTAACGATAATGTAACTGAAACTGAACGAACATTAAAAGAATGGTTACACGAGTATGGCTCAAAACCCAAGTCGGTCATGACTCGTGGTTGCCGGGGGGCACGATTCACTCGAACAATGCGAGAGTGGAAGTGGTGCAAGACGGCACTGCGTACAACTACCATGGGCATGTCACCAACGACACAATACTTGAATGAAAAAGTGTGGTAGACAGCGTCACGTGGCGGAGCCGCATAAAGGTGGAGGCGCACAAAAAACCAATCATGAGTGGGTTTTGGTCACGTGTTCCCGATTCGGCGCGCTGTTCGGCAAAAAACCAAGCATGAGTCATATTTGGTCACGTGTTCTCGGTTTGGCGCACTGTTCAATTTGCGCAACTGCCACTTTATTCAGTACGTCTGTCGAATTAGCCTAATCACAATAGTCATACTTGAAAATCTCTTTGGTTTTTTGTTAGTGTAATCGTAAAGGGCGGAGCCCCCAATGCAGAACCTCGTTTCTGGTTGCGATGTGGCTGACCCCACCAATAGCGTCGTCAGATAACGGAGATGCACGAGAAGATCGGATTCGCGCAGCTCAAGTTATTGGCGCATGGCCCAATGTCGTTGGAAATGGGTAAGTTTTATCGCAGCGCCCCGCTTCAGCCCCTCACTGAGTGCGATTTAGGACAAGCTGCGCAATAGATGCAAAAGTTAAATAGAAGCGATCATATGAGTGCTACTGGTGCCTAGCTTGCCATGGGCGAATATGAGAAGTAAATGGTTCTTTGAATTCAACATGGTGGTCGTGCGATGCTATTATTGTAAAAATAAAAAAAAACGTTCTTAGTCATAATTCTGCAGAATAAAATGGCGTTAACAGTCCAAGGAAGTGAAGGTTCGGGGCTGAATTAACGCCCCATTTTAGATAAATATGGGATGAAGAGGAGAGATTGCACACCTGTTCCCCCCCCCCTTGCACACGTCTCTTCACAATGCCACGTAAAATGAAAAGTAAGGCAGCGCGAAGGCCCTTGCAGGACATACTAAACTTTGAAGAAATCAGACAATATTGTTCAGCTGTGACAATTATAGAAGTGTGGCTATCATACACACTTAGATGGTTTCTTCCGTTTAAAGCGTAGTACGATTTTGAATAAAAACATCCCTCAAAGAATGCCGGACACCTTGTTTCCGAAGCAATTTTGGAATAAAATCAGTGGCAGAATTAGGACGTTATAACAAATCAAACAGATGCAAATTCCTCAAGCGAAGTGTTTGTATCGAATGAGAATGCGTGGGGCCATTCTGCCCAAACACATATCAGTAAGTCCACTTCGGAAAACACGGTGACATCACTAAAAGCTTGTCAATATACGATGTGGATAAGTAGAGTTGAAAGTGGCTTCCTATGTTAACAAGCACTGCGGCGAAGCTCTCGACAGTAGTACAGAGTATCTTCATTGAAAGGAAATCTTGTAAACGACGCATTTGCTTCGATGAAGCAACTATGGTTGGTTTTGTCATACAATTTTATGCTCGTGTTAGTCATTAAGTAAGGGCCATTCTTGTTAAACTAAAATTTCTCTCGTGTTTTTGTCAGGTTTCGCGTAATAGGAATGTGCAAATAACAAAATAAACACACTGCAAGCGCATATATTGCATGATCAAATAAGACGAATTTAAGCATCCACATATTCTCTCTGTCGTTGTATGCATCTCTGCGCGTTCATTTTATCCATCCAAAGCGAGACAACTAGAACCCGGGCCCGTCTAATTTCCCTGCAATGTGAATGCATTACGGTAAAGCCTGCTCTTCATGTCATTATGAAAGCTTTTATGCTGTGCCCAAATCCAATTACTGACTGCATGACCATAGGTGTGTGCTCATAGGTTACCTAGTCACCTAATTGGGGGAGAGGAGAATGAAAATTGTGTCCCGTACTTTAACTTAGTAACGGGGCGCTGCCATGAACCTCCCTTCTCGACCACCCTGATGATGAAGCCAGTGCCAGCCTATGTGAGTGAGAGCGTTCACTTTGTTGAGTCGTGTCGAGCCGCCCAGCGCTTTATAAAAGTACGGTCATCCCGGACGTATCTTGCAAAACGTAAATTCCATCTGTTTTCTTATGTACAGTAAGCTCGTAAAAGTACAAATACTTTTTGCAGTGTGGGGAGAGCGGAATACGTAAATTTCACACAAAATCTCTATGACACGTGGATTGCCCGGTTGAACCTGCTGGAGTAGCCTCGCCGCGGTGGTCTAGTGGCTAAGGTACTCGGCTGCTGACCCGCAAGTCGCGGGTTCGATTCCCGGCTGCGGCGGCTGCATTTTCGATGGAGGCGGAAATGTTGTAGGCCCGTGTACTCAGATTTGGGTGCACGTTAAAGAACCCCAGGTGGTCAAAATTTCCGGAGTCCTCCACTACGGCGTCTCTCATAATCAAATGGTGGTTTTGAGACGTTAAACCCCACAAATCAATCAAACCTGCTGGAGTATGGTCCGTGTCCCCATGTGCAAACAAATGTATTTCAGTGCATGACGTTGCGCAAATTCAGTAATGAAAATTGCTGAACTAGGCGTTGCAGCTCGTGCGAATTTCGAGCAAGCCAACCCGACCGGAACCTTGTACATTGCTTAAAGTTTTTAACAAAGTTGAAGTGACCAATGCGAATAACGTAACGACCATCGAGGGACAAAAATGGCAGATGTCAAGTAGCTTGAGAATGGGACTTTATGCGAAGGATGCTCAGGGAAGGTGGCAGTGTTGTAACATTCTGTTAAATGACATGTCAAGAAACCCCGCTAAATATACCTATATATGTCGCACGCACAGACCTTGAAGAGTTGCGAATGTGTATATAAGCCGTTGTTTTCACTTGCGCAACGAGCCCCGCCGCGGTGGTCTAGTGGCTAAGGTACTCGGCTGCTGACCCGCAGGTCGCGGGTTCAAATACCGGCTGCGGCGGCTGCACTTCCGATGGAGGCGGAAATGTTGTAGGCCCGTGTGCCCAGATTTGGGTGCACGTTAAAGAACCCCAGGTGGTCAAAATTTCCGGAGCCCTCCACTACGGCATCTCTCATAATCATATGGTGGTTTTGGGACGTTAAACCCCACATGTCAATCAAGTCACTTGCGCAACGATGTCAACAGGAACATGATTATTAGAAACACTAGAAACTATAAGCATATTTGAAGCGCTGCTGCTCGCGAGTATGGTCGTCCTGCACACTGCTGCATAAAGCAACTTTAGCGCATGGCGCCTAACTTCAAATTGCGTTAACCCGACGGGACAGCTCTATCAAAAGCTTGCTATCGTGAGAACTCGAACTCGCGAGCACGTGGCGAATAACCCATATTGGCTGCTACGCTGCGGTCTTTGTTAGAAAAAAAAGGAAAGGGTGGTGCACTTCTGGCATTTGCTAACAATCCCGTCCGTCATCATTGCTGCAAAACGGGGACTTATGTTACAATAGTGGCTGCCAGCGATGATACTAACTCACTTAACACGCGCTGTTGCACTCAAATACACATGTAGCTGCTAAGATATCAGCTGTGGCGTAGGCTGATGTGATGTCATGCCTGCATTATATGTAGATGGTGTTGGATGCGCATTTTTATACACATGTTTCACGTACTTAGTTTTTGCGCAATTTTCTTTGTCCTATCATCACTAGTGGAAGATTGCACGCAATCATCCGCCGCTTCTCCGCCACGCTAGCGAAGCGGGAGTGCCAACAAACAAGGGAAAGCACCCCTTCTTTCTCGTCAGGCTTCGACCGCGCCATCCACGTATTACGTTATCACTGTTTTGAAGCTGCCACGTGCTCACGTGTTTGAGCAGGTATTACTCATGCTAGTACATATGTAAGCTTTATAAAATTAGATAGCCAGCTCTGCAACCACAACTGGTGTTCATGAACATAACGGTCTTTCTCAAAAGCAGTTCATAGATTGATTGATTTGTGGGGTTTAACGTCCCAAAACCACCGTATGATTATGAGAGACGCCGTAGTGGAGGGCTCCGGAAATTTCGACCACCTGGCGTTCTAAACGTGCACCCAAATCTGAGCACACAGACATACAACATTTCTGCCTCCACCGGAAATGCAGCCGCCGCAGCCGGGATTCCATCCCGCGACCTGCGGGTCAGCAGCCGAGAAGCAGTTCATAGACCTAGCGTAGTTCTGTGGTGGAGTGCTTGATTGGTACGCAGAATGCTTAAGTTCAATTTCTGCTGGGACCATAAAATTTATTCTTTGGATTTGTCGGGTGAACATACCCGCCCTCGTTATGTGCCACTGTCTGGCGGCAAATATTTGACGGCGTACGCGACGGCATTGCAATATTATTCTTGACTTGACCAGCGCATCGTATTCGTCTACCCATCTCACCCTGCTGTACTAATACTTTTTGGAAGCGAAACTTTCGTAGGCCCGCGTACTCAGATTTGTGTTCACGTAAAGAACCCCATGTGGTCAACGTTTTGCAGCCCTCCACTGAGGCGTACCATAATCATATGGTAGCTTCGGGAGGCTAAACCCCAAGTTTCAATCAATCACTCCTATACAAATTTTAGTAAACGCCAAGTTAAGAGAGTGATCACGAGAGTGGCTAGATAGACAGATACATAGATACGCAGAGACATCAGAAGCTTTTTTCAGCACGCAAAAAAGATATTTGCATTTGAAACACACAGGCCTCGAAAAAACTCTTCAGTGTGTGCAGCTATTGCTGCCCCATAAAAAAAAGTATTATTATTCGAAAAGAAAGTTAGGTGCAGCCTAAACCGGCTACCATACACACACCATCACAAAAAGCATAGTGACGTCTCAATAAAGCCTGATTAAGTTGAGTAATGCCAACTCAAGTAAAAGGAGTTGGCATTACTCAATGCCAACTCAGTAATGCCAACTCAGTAAAATGAGTCACTCTGCTACGACCAGTGTTGTGGTCAACAGACCAAGTGAAGCGATGCTGGTGGCTTGAAATTCATTTCGCGAAATAAAAAAACAATCTAGGTTCAACATTCATTCAAAAGCCAGTGCGTTAGGTAGCGGCTTCCCCACAGTCTGAAGTTTCCCAAGGTTTGATTAAAAAATACTCAGTATAGTAGTCGTAATGAAGAGCGAAACTTATACATAGTTCCAGACGA
This sequence comes from Rhipicephalus microplus, assembly GCF_043290135.1. NCBI lineage: Eukaryota > Metazoa > Arthropoda > Arachnida > Ixodida > Ixodidae > Rhipicephalus > Rhipicephalus microplus. The sequence continues at coordinate 452,918,597 of NC_134710.1, forward strand.
TGCATTGTTGTTGCGGGCGTGGCAGCGCGTGTGCCGCGCTTGGAGAAGTCATTCTTGCGCCCAGGTGACCCACTGGAGACACGGAGCTTCCAGGGCAGCGTTGAAGTAGGCAGCGGACTGCTGTCTCTGCTCGGGGATTCTGTGTCCCTAGTGGATTTCCGGTGGTGGCGCTTGGTGCCAGGGTTCTTCAGCGAGAATAGTAAAAAGGCGTCTAAACTGTCCCGGCTGATATCGCTGAAGGTGGTGGTGTCGTTTATTTGCAGGGCTGTCTCATTTATGTTTCGTTTAGAGTCCTCTTAAGTAGAGGCTTTGTGGTTTTGGGACGGAGTCTCCTTTATGACATGAGGACTTACAAATGCTTGGGCAGTCATCTTCTGAAGTTCAGATTTGATGTCATCATCTGCGATGCGTTCGCCAAGAGGTGCCTAGTCTAGCGAGGGCTTGACCTGCAGTTCTGCGGGTGTGACTGCTTGACGTGGTGCACTGAATGGGTCCTCAGAACCTGGTGGAATCGCCAAGTCCAGGCTGGCCGGGAACGCAGTGCGTGTATGCTATCGCGTTGCAGTTCACACGGCTTGGTCTTGGAAAGAGACCAGACTTAGCATTGGTAAACTGTGGCACTTGTTCTTAGAAAGCGTTTCTGGTTTCATTGCTTGGAAAGTTTTGGATGCTGCCGCATAGTATGGCTATCTCATGGTGCAGGTGATGCTGGGGTTTCGGTCACTGCAGTGGTGACATTGAAGCGAACTGCGCTCCCCGTCCTAGTCATAAATGGCGAACCTACCACAAAACGCAGCTGTGAAATTAATACAGAAGTGGCCACTGCTTCCTCTTCGAAGGCGCACTCACTATATCCTTTGATAATCTCAGGTTTCACGACGGTCTTCGCCTTTGAAGCAATTGGTCACCGGCGACGAGGAATTCCTTTCGATTTTGACGTAACACGTCTCAGAAGTGGCAGTCGGGCACAACCCTGTGAGTTTTCTGCTGATGTGCTACATATTCTTGTAGGAGGACAAACAGCTAGGACGGTGGTTTGAGGGATTTCAGGCCCAAGGGGCAAGTTGGCAACACACTCATTTGTATGATGAAGAGGGACGTGTTCGCACCTTGATGCAGAGCGGCTTCGCAGTCAAAGGGGCCCTTGAGCAAGCCCTTTTTTGGGTTATCATAGAATTAATTCACTGGAATAGCGTATTGTTTTACGAGTTTAACGCCACAAAAGTTTTGAGAATTTATTAAGTATGAGCGGATATACAAAGGTTTGTCACACGCTGCAATCGTGTGCTCTCTTTTCTCGCCCCTATGAAAGTGCTGGAAGCTAAGCAGGGAGAGATGGGAGGGACAAAAAAAAAAGCCTTACGTGCGTATTGTGACCTTGAGCACTTTTCACTTTTTTCTTTGAATACGTGGCTTTTTCAGTGCGATCGTGTGCACCTGGACAAGTGACGGCCTTCCGCGGCAATCTCTGTAACGACCGAGCGCGCCATGTTCAAATCAGCCAATGGCTGATACATATGTTTACTACGAGTTATTCTTGGGCTTATTGCGTAATTTGAAAGGAGAAGAAAAAGCAACTTTTAGCTGACCTTGATAATTTATTGTGAAATTCTGACTGCGTACTGCGGTTTAATATTTGGCTAGCGTGTTGTCGGGAGCCTCTATTACCAATCGGCAACATTTTCTGACTATGCTCAAAAAATGCTGCCGGGCCCCTCCAATGGTCACTTCCGGCCTCCGAGGTGCTGTACACAGCCAGCTCATTGATACACCTCATCAATACCTTCCATCTAACAAGTCGTCAACAACGTAGTTAAGACTAATTTCCTTGGGGACGGCAATGTCGAAGGCTCACACCTTCTTCGGGGGCCAACTTGTTATGATGGGTGACTGCTGGCCCAGGAATGCCCTGAAACGCTATAGGAATTGTAGTAGTAAAAATGTTCACGCAGGAGAATGAAGGTTGCCGCCTTCACCAGACCACAGAGCTTGGGTGGCCATTGTCTTTCTTCTATGTGGGCATTCGTCAGCATTTTGAGCAGAACTTCAAATGGCCCAAACGAAAATGCATGTTTTGTATGTCATTTTTGCGAAAGTGCAGTTTGAATGATATGTGAACTTGAGCATTTCAGCTTCACATAGTGTTTTGCGAAATCCTTTTATTTTGCTACGGTGAAAGTCAGCGACGTCTTCATAGAAAGTGCTTCGGACAATTCCTTTGCAATGTGTCTTCAACACACTCATATTTCTTAACTAATATTCGTTTCTTATGAGTGCGGCATTTGGACAAATGATAAAGACACTCTATTCGGGGGTGTGGCCCCGGCTTAAATTCTATCGCTATTCAATACTGTTTTAATTGTTTAAATTTTTGTCCAGCAACGTTATTGCCCAATGCGATATTATCTTATAATACGGCGTGGCGGGCGCAGGTGGTTCCACTTTATAGTTTCACAATCCGCAACTGCTGCGCAGGCGGCACTAGGAGTTTTCAGCCTTTGCAGAGAGCGATCCACAAAAAAGTACCTAAGCGTGGAACAGCTGCGTCATCAAATGCAAACTACGAAGCAAAACAGTCAAGTAAAACCTTACCTGGTTAGACGGCATGGTCACGTGGCCTCAATTGCAAAGAGCGTAATCTTAGATGTATACCCTACATGACCATTGCATTTTCTTGAGCGCAGTGCCGCTCAGCAGATGTCCCTCTCCCTGGGACCCCGCTTCGGCCCAAGCCTCGACAGTCGTCCCCTTTCAGGTTACCCCCGCCTCCAAGTAGCGACCACTTACGCCGCCCACCGGGAGGTACTCATTGGGTGCACAGCTGGTGAGGGGCGCTTCCTGGTGAGCCTGCTCGAGCAAACTGTCCTTCAGGGTGATACGGGCAATACCACAGCGCTTTCTCTCCGGCTCAAGGAGACCGTGCGCCAGTTCTTTGAAAGCTTGAACTTCTCGCGTCACCAGCAGGTAGGCATTACATGTTAACAAATGCGAATTCCAATTTTCAGTACCAACTATTTTGTTCACAAAATTTTCACTTGTTATCGTACGAAGAAAACCTCGGCACATATCTTTTTTTAAGTGATGCTTTGCACTCACAGATGGGATATCCATGGCGTAAATATATGCAAATAATCTCACACAAGCACGCTTTCTCACTACGTGGCCATCGCTTCATGTAATTTGCTCTATGCGTGAGTATCAGGCTAATCATAAAACTAGGCTGTATTGTTTCTTTAATTTGGAGCACTCGTAAGCAGGTAAAGACCACTTGTGCAAATAAGCCATGTGACCAGGGCTCCACAATGTAAGTTGGTACCTATTTCTGTGAGCAGTGCCTAAAAACTGAAATGTAATCATTATTTTTTTTTGTCTTGCAGTAAGTTGGTAAGAATGTATAAAGAAAAATGAGGAAGCCATTATTCTATAGGCCTATACTTTAGATGATTTCTTCTAGCATGTGATAAGTGCACGTTTAAGTTGTGTGCTGCTCAATCAAAGAAAGTTGAAGACGACGATGTTGAGATTCGGTGCACGAGCAATATCAAGGCATGCTCATACAGTGAAGATCTTCCTTGGAATTTTTGAAGCCAGAAGCACTCTGGCAGAACGGGTTATCTGGCTGAGCCGTAGTGGAGTGAACGTGTCAAAGGCATGTGAGTGGCGTCCAGTGCAGCACCCGTGCTTGCGCCACCGCGGGCAAGGACCTGGGCTCTTGGCCCTCTTTCCTCCGAGCTTCTGGCGCTTCTCATCATTCGGCGTTCGCCAGAGAAGACCAGCGTCTCGTAATCTGCCTTCTTCGGCTGGCGAATGCTGACAGGCTGTCTGGCCGTTCACCCCAACTCGCCGGGCGCGTCCATCTGCACCCTTACCGATGGATAAGCGTGGCCACCACCCCATCTGCTTAAGACACCTGCGCTTGTGCCTCGTCGATTATGATAGTGCATTTTATCACGAATGGTGATGCTTTGTATAACTGTTCTGTGTTTGCGTTCTGCGTCTGCGTTCTGTGTTCTGCGTTTGACCCATTTCTCTAAGTAACTACGACTGGTTTATGTAGGTTGAGTGTATGCAGAGAGTTTGCTTGTTTTCTCGGTGCTCATCTCATCTTGTAAGTGTACTTAGTTTTGTGTGTGTGCACGAACCGTCTTTTGTGTTCTTGATGACGTTACGTCGTGAATATTTTTCTCGACGAACCTACACGAGAACACATCAGATTTAATGGCCTCGTCCCACATGTTTATGCTCCAAGATATCTGACTACAAAATTTAATTGTTCATCGCGTGATTACGTATGCTGAAAATGTAAGTATTAGAGTAGAGCTCTTACTTAAATTGACTCGGCTGTCGAGGTGAAGTCCTAGGCAGCGATCATAAGATTTCCCCCTTCGGCTGGTGAAATCTGAATGTGACAGTATGGTGCGCCACGAGCTGCATGCATCATTCGCATGAACAGCACAATATAATAAAACTGCTGCAATCAGCACTTCAGGAAGAGAACAATAATGACGAGTCAAGGTTGCGCCTTGGTTGAGTGATACAGAAGCCAGTGGGCGTGCAAACCCTTCGAGCATTCACAGCTTTAACTACTAGCATGCATCTTCTGTGTTCCTAAACCTCAGTTTTGTAGCTTAGGCGTAAATTATTCAGTTATTTCGAAGCGCACAAACTCCCATTTCTCCAGGGTAGAAAGGTGGGCTAGTTGGTAGTTGATATTCATTCAGGGAACTGAGAGCGTCCGAACACAGAAGATTTACAAAGAAGAGCCACACAGCACGTTGTCACATTTTCGTTGACAGTTCTCAATTATTAAAAACGGCGCTTTCAAGGAATGCCAATGCTTATTTAAAGGAGTACAAGTACTCGTTTTCATCATCAATGTGCGAGATTACTGATGTGATGTGCGTCACAGGGGCGTCTGCGCGAGCAGCCTTTGATGTGTGGCAACATCACACACACGAGCTAAAGGGGGATTTCACTCTCTTCCCACACCTAGCCGTTGGTGCTTGATCCGTGCGCAGGGAAAAAGGTATCCTTGGGTTTGAGCCGACGCCAGCTGATTGGGCCTTTCAGGGCCCCCTGCTGAGACCACGCACCCCTATGGCCCGAGCTTCATATAGACGGCACCCCTGGGCTGACCTTCCCAAGGGCAATTGGCAGTCGCCTTTTCCTATCGCTTTCTCCCTCACATTTAATCTATGTTGTCTGCTAATCTCGCTTATTTCCAGTGTTTCATGGCGGTGGGAGTGAAGCTTGTGTAGGTACCAACCCTTGGGTAAATCTATTTGGTTATACTGGCACTCTACGGCCGGCGTCTGTGACCTCAATCAAGTGCTTCAGCGTTACGTAGTCAGACTTCTATATCTGTAGCCGCCTTTGCTGCCAAAACAAACAAAAGTGTCATGAGAACACCACCATTTCTTCGTCTACTCGATCACCTCCCTCAAAAAAAGGTTGTGCACCGATGAACCAATATACTTCATCTGCCCCAGATTATTTTTCCAAGTTTTGGCAATATTCAGACAATAGCCCCAGATAAACAATATAGATCGATTTCATTATTTGTTACGTCAAGACCGCAGACCAAAATCTTTCAACCAGGCTACAAATTAACTTATATGGTCATCGATGACCTTCTGCTTGAACTACATCAGAAATAGCAGCTTAGGAAACTTGGCAGTCTAGGAACAATTGGAGATATTCCAATGTCAGTTTTACCTTTGCAGATGTATGAATACATCACGAGGAGTCGTCTCAGAAGCAGACCTTCTTTACATGGCAGAACAAGAACTTTAAAAGGGTAGAAAGACGAAACGTCACTGATGTGAAACGTATCATCATCAGAAGCGACAACACCGCAATACCTACTGAGCACCTCACATTAACATATACATCCAGTGTATTCTCTTCAGATAAAGAAACAGGTTATATTAAACTCGCCGTCCCTGCACAGGCGCATTCCACTGGGCATACATCAAGAAAATGCGGTGGTGCTCTCTTCGGGCGTTTTATTTCGCTTGGTAGGAAAAAAGCACCATGCCTACCGCAGTTGCGGCTGTGTTTACGCGGGTGCGTGTGTTATTTGTGGCTGTTCAAAGAGAAAAAGTAGTGTATTGACGAGCTATAACGCTAATTTGCGCAGAAAGACACAAGAACGAAGGTCTAGGTCTTTTTTTCAGTTTTTTTCGTTTTCTTTTAACAAAAGCCGTTGCAGATTAGCCAAGGCTGTGAAACTCAAGAACATGCATTTGACGCCACTTCATAAGTTGAGTTTTGCAGTGGCTTCCATAGAAAAGCAAGTGGCTCTTTAAGGAGAGTTGGTAAGCTGTAGAATCACGCATTTTTATTAGGTCGTGTAGGCGTATCGAGCACGTTCACCTCAAAGCAGGTTAAACCGCATACATAGCACTGCTATATAGGAATCATTTTGCATGGTTGTCATTGTTGATATGACTGCAAAAATCATCGACGCGTCTAAATACTATCCCCCTGCCGTGGTGGTCTAGGTGCCAAGGTACTCGGCTGCTGGCCCGCAGGTCGCGGAATTGAAGTCCGGCTGCGGCGGCTGCATTTTCATTGGAGGCGGAAATGCTGTAGGCCCGTGCTATCAGATGGGGGTGAACGCTAAATAACTCCAGGTGGTCGAAATTTTCGGAGCCCTTCACAATGGCTTCTCTCATAATCATGTGGTGGTTTTGGCACGTTAAACTCCACATATCGATCAATATCAAATCACGTTTAAATAATATCGTCACACTTGCGTGAACTAAAAGTGTCACTCGGGCATCAAGCTTATGATCGAGAATGTTTTTCTTTCGACGTGAGGACGGTTCATTAAAGTAACAGCAAACAAAAAAATGACTTAGACTATTCTTTTTCTATATATCTGCGACTGCGATGACAACCCCGACACAGTTGTATCGGGCTGGAATGATGGGGCTGTGCTGCGCTTCACGAAATTTTCACGTCTCTGTGAATTCACAGAAAATCATCCCTCGGCAAACTCGTTGTGTTTGTTTACAGCCCGTTCGTATTTTGCGGCGTTAGACTGAGCGTACAAATTTAGCTGCGGTTTACAGTTAAGTACCGTGTTGTCCGCAGTTTGTTGCTGAAGCATTTTTGCAAGCGTATTGCGGGTGAAAGAGTTGCCGAGGCCACCCTTGTTGATCGCACGAATAACTTTTCCGGCATACTTGCTATATGCGCAGAGTTAACATAACAATTTGTGGCTAGGTGTTTTTACACCAGGTATTTGCATATTGTACCCCAAAGCCTCTGGCTGAATTGGGTCTGTCGTTGCATTGGTAAACATTAAAATGTGCACGTGTGACGTAGGTTGAAGCTACGAAGATGACATTTCACAGGTGAACTACGATTCAGCTGTTCAAAGAGCTAATATATTTTGATGTGGTTCTCAAAGCTACACGTCAACATTGTTCGTATGTTTCTTTCAGAGTCTCTCTACAGCCACTGCAACTTCTTCTGTTGCGGCCTCCACTTGTAAACTTGCGAGAGGCGTCCTGACGCGCTGATCTAGAAGGCAGCTTATGCAGCTGCCACACTCGCCGTCACGTAATCGTAGAGGGTGGTGTCGCGCTGTTAGCTGGGAGAACTAAGCGGAGCCAACGCGCCGTAACTTTACTCGGCACGTACTATCTTTAGAAACATAGAATGGGTCTATACTTTTTGAGCCATAAACACTGCTACAAATTTCAGTGAGTCAGCCAAAGCTCCCAAGGCTGCCGACGTCATGAAACTGGCGCAAGAAGCGGAGACCGAGGACGCCCTTCTGATAATTGCACAAACACGCGTCACTGTGTCAATTGTGACGCTTATCATGCAGCGTACTTGCGTTCGTGTCCAAATTAGAAAAATAAGAATATACAACCGTCAAACTGATTAAAAATAATTTTAGAAAAATTTGAGAAAGCGCATAAACGGCGCACACCTTTCTACTCTACACCCTATGTTGATGCGGCGTGACGGGGGGTAATGTCGCACCAGCCTCCGGCACTCCTTAGGCATGCGAAGAGTGAGTGGTACGCTGTGGCACCTGCCCCGTTGGCGTTAGTAGCCCAGTTTTTCCCGCCAGCTCGCAAAAGGGTACCAGCGGCTCCAAGGCCGTCAGGTATCAAGGCTTTGTCTCACTAAGTGAGGTACAAAACTCGAACCACCAGCTCATGAGTCGAGGCATCCTGCCTCCTAGAAGCTTTCCGGAGACCTCTAGGTAAACAGAAAGCTAGTAACAGGACCCGATTGCAGCTCTGTTACTTGAGCTCCAACTTCGGGTCCTAACAGATCCATATTTTTCATATACGCAGCGTTACTATACATTCGTGATGAACACAAAAATTATACAATGGAACTTTGGGGGCCTTCTCGGGAATCTTCGCGATGTTCAAGCCCATTTATACAAACATTTATCAAAATTCTGTTCTTTCAAGAAACACAATTAAAATCTTATTACAATTTTTTTCTTTGTAGATAAATTATTTTCCAAAAAGACCGTGATGATGCGATGGTGTCCTCTTGAGGTGTAGCCAATATAGTTACTCAAGAAATTGCATGCTAACACTTACTGCTTTTAGCGTCCCTTTAGGTAGTGCCTGTTGTAGTAGTACTCTTTAATAAACTTGTCACCATTTCCTCTCTATACAAACTCCCACACATGCAACTCCATAAAAATGAGTATCATTGCTTTATAGACAAACTTCACAAACCCTATCTTGTCCTAGTAGTCTTTAATGCGCATAGTAGTCTCTGGGGTGACTCGCGCTGTGACGAACGTGGTCGTCTTAATGAATGCTTTCTCTTCTGGCGCGTGATTACTGAATCGAAAAAAGTCAACTTATTTTAGCCTCGTTAGCAGTACCCACTCACGCATAGACGTCAGCATTGCATATTTTCCACTTTTTTCCTTGCCCAGTGAAAAGTCATCAATTTTCTTTCCGGAAGTGATCTTCACTCCGTAATGCAGACCACACCAGTGTCAAACGACTGTGCCGTCCCCTCTCGAACAGAACGGCCAAGAGCCGTGTTTGCCTTTGAAGTGCCGTCAACAGAAGTGTGGGGGGGGGGACGCTTAAGCCCCAAATAGGGGCTACTTCCACGTCTTGATCAAAACCACTTTTTTTTGCTATGGCCACTTTAAACGGGCACCGCCAACGACCTTCAGAGCGCCATTGGTCATCTTCTCTGTCTGCTCATGAAGAGAGTGAAAGCACTGGTCGTCGACAGAAGAATGAATGCCAGGCAGCGGGCAGACTCACCCTACCAGCCCGAGCAACAGCACCACTTTTTTACGGGGACTTACTGAGTGCTGGTGAATGTATGTTAAAATGTGACCCCTATTCCTGTTAATAAAGCTACTTTTGTTGAAATGTTCACAAGTGTTCGACCGTTAACTGGCTGGTTAGCGGACGCTTTGACCCGTCAAATGCGAGCTGTGAGACCAGCATAGTAAAAAAGCGCTTCAACTGCCATCGGCCGCCAACTCAACGTCCACCGGCAATGGGATACGTCGCCACGGCAAGACCCCCGGTTGAACCCAGACACACGCCCATTGCAAGGATTTCGTTGCCAAGAAGTTGAACAGCTGACAGCTGAAGGGCAGCAACAAGGTGGGCTCATTTCATCTCTCTACGCTGAACGCGCAGCTTAGCAACAATTGTTTCACATACGTCCGCTCCGAGACAAAACGTGCAAGCAAGAATGGACCAGGACGAGCTGACGCATGAGTGTCCAAATGTCACACCACAAGATGAAGCTTCCACATAAAACATTGGGCTGCAAAGAAAAATAATCCTGTCGACGAGGGCTGAAGAAATGTATCAAACGAGCCGCGAATAGCACTGCCGTACGCTAGATTCTGTTTGAAAAAACGTGGAGAGCGCTCTTCAGGCACTGTCATGCGCTAAGGGAGAACAGTTTACCGGCACCAAAACGCAGCTTTGTGCAAGTTAAGAGTGCTACGAGCACGCTACCGCAAGATACTCAGCCTTTCTCGAGAAGGCGAAGACATCTGAAGCCAGGCACGAATTACAGCTCCGACAGGCAATTGATGAAGACCGTGAGGCAGTCGTGAGCGAAAAGTTACGAGAGGTTGCGCCACAAGAACGCGACAAGGCACATGAAACAGCATCGCAGTTCTCTCTATAGGCTCACTCAAGAGCTTCTTCGCGATCACGACGATCGGGCTCCTGCACAATTAGCCTGGCTGCTGTGCAGGCCCGCGCGCAAGCAGAGGCTCTCAAAGCAAGAGCTCAGTTTGGTCGTAAAGAGCCCGCAATGCGCTTAGAGAAGGCAAGAATTGAGGCCGAGCTTGATGTATTACAACATGAAAAAGAGGCAGCTGCCGTAGACGTGCAGGCAAGTGCACTCGAGACAGCTGTGAAACAAAATGGCGGGGAGTGTGTTCGCCCACCCCCATCTTTAGACCGGACACTACGGGTTTCGAGCTACATCACTGAGCAAGCCGCCGTGCGTGATGCCGAGCTTGCGTCTCTTCGGGCGCTTGTTGCTCATCCGATAAGGTAGAGCTTGGAGCATGCCGAAGTAACAAACCACCTCACAGACTTGCGCTACTATCATGAGCCGCCTGTGCACACGCCAGCACCTAACAGTTCCAGTTCAGAGCTTGCGGGCGTCCTTAAACTCCTGTGCCGCAAGGACCTTATCTCTACAGGACTTACGAAGTTCGATGATCGACCTGAGAACTATCGAGCTTGGAAGTCATCTTTCAAAGGCATCATCAGAGATGTAGACCTTTCTGCGCAGGAAGAGCTCGACCTTCTAATCAAATTGCTTGATCCTGAGTCATCGCATCAAGTTCGAAGGTTTAAATCAGTTCATGTGGATGACTTCTCGAAGGACTTAAACATAGTGTGCAAACGGCTCGACGACGCCTTCGGACGTCCTGAGGCTATTGAGGATGCGCTGCTGAGGAGGTTGGAGGAATTCCCAAGAATATCGTACCGGGATAATGCCGAATCGCAAGAGCTGAGAGACCTCCTGCTGGAACTCAAAGCTGCCAAAACTGATCCCTACCTCGCCGGTCTAACTATTTGGAAAGCGCAAGAGGAATAAACAAAATTGTTTACAAGTTGCTATCTGGACTTCAAGAAAATTGGAAGTCAGTGGGGACGAAATATAAAAACGGAACAACACTGCGTTCCCCCCCTTTGCGGATTTTTCAAAGTTCGTTCAAGACCAGGCAACCATGAGGAACGATCCCAGCTTCATCCTGCAACCACAATATGTCTCGCCTTCGATCACACAGCAAAAAGAAGAAACGACCACCAAGACTCGCTGCACAAGTCATCTGTGTCAGCGAGGAAAACAGACGTAGATCATGCCTTCGAGCAGGTTCAGGAAACCACTCCAAAGCAGCTACTTGAATCGAAGATCTTTGAAAAATGGTGCCCGTATCACAAGAAGCCTCATCCTCTTGCAAGGTGTCGCGTTTTCCGTGAAATAACACTGGAAGAGCGGATGACCTTTCTTAAAGCATACAGAATATGTCTACGATGTTCTTTATCCTCAAACCACACGCAGTGACAATGCAAGGCGGTCGTAAAATGCTACATATGCAGCAGCGGTAATCATGCGAGAGCGCTTCACCCATCAACTACGGGCTCAGAGTCGCCGAAGCCTAGTGAACGCGATGACAGCTCTGCTCAAAATTTGGATGAAAGAGTCACATCTACGCGTACCGAGGTGGCAAACGTGAACGACAACTACAGATCGTGCGCTAAAATCTGCCTCGTGGATGTGACTCATCAATCTCAGCCTGACAAGATATTAAGAACATACGCGATACTCGATGAACAGAGTAATCGTTCGTTGGTTCGGCGAGAACTTCTCGACGAGTTCATTGTGGAGGGCACACCTACCCAGTACATATTACGCACTTGTTCCGGCAGTACTGAAGTTGTTCGTAGGATCGCAAACGGCTTCTTTGTGCGGAGCTTATCGGGCGATGTCAAGCTCTCCCTTCCGCCTCTTCTTGAGTGCAATGTGATTGCGGACAATGGGGAAGAAATTCCAACGCCAGATGCAGCATGGAACTACCCGCACTTGAAGGCCATTGCCGCTCACATTTCACCTCTCGAAGAGGTAAGAATACTGCTCCTCCTCGGTCGAGATCTTCTCAGAGTCCACAAAGTTCGCCAAATCAGTGACGGGCCGCTTGACGCTCTTTATGCTCAGAGGCTCGATCTCGGATGGGTCATTGTCGGAAACGACTGCCTGGGCAGTACGCGTAAAACAGGGACCATAAATGTGTTAAAAAAACACACATTCTGGGCAACGGAAGACCGTTCCTTTTCACCCCATGTACAAAACATTTCATTGTGATGGAAGCGCTGGTTTTCTACACTGCGGATAGGCTGCAGGTCAAGAACGATTTCTCGTCAAAAATAGCATCAGATGACACCTTGGCACGTAGCCTGTTCGAGACAACGCGATAAGAAAACGAGCGTTCCCTGTCTATAGAAGACAGCGCCTTCCTCGATATTATAGATAGGGAATTATACAAAGACATGTCATACAACTTGGTTGCCCCTCTACCTTTCTGTTCACCAAGAAAACGGCTTCCGAATAACCGAGAACAGGCTCTCTCTCGCCTGTACTCGCTGCGACGCATGTTGCAAACAAACCCTGTGACAAAAGAGCGCTTCGTGCACTTCATGAAAGAACTGTTCTTCAGGGGTCATGCAAAAAAAAGCTCCACCACCTAACATCCACGAAGAGGGCTAGTATCTACCCATATTTGGCGTTAACCATCCTCAAAAACCCGATCAAATCCGTGTGGTGTTTAACTCCAGCGCTCAGCACGAAGGAGTGTCTCTGAATGGTGTGCTTCTCACCGGACCCGACTTGAGAAACAATCTTGTGGGAATACTGATACGCTCCGGCAGGATTCAGAGGCAATAACTGCTGACATTGAGCAGATGTTTTACAATTTCGTTGTTCGTGAAGATCATCAGAACTACGTAAGGTTCCTCTGGTTCAAGTACAATGACATCTCCCGAGAAATAATTGAGTGCCAAATGAAGGTGCACGTTTTCGGCAACAGTTCCTCACCCACGCTGATAACATATGGGCTTCGGCAAAATGATCAAGAGGCTGCTCAACAATTCGGTGAAAGTGCCAGGATGTTCGTCGAGTGAGACTTCTACGTCGATGATGCACTCAAGTCTCTTTCGTGTGAGGAAAACGCCATCACTCTGTTGAAGAGAACGCGAAAAATGCTTTCTACGGCTAACATAAGGCCGCACAAGATTGCCTCAAATAGGCAGATTGAGCTGAATGCATTTTCTTCACAAGACCATGCACAGGGACTGAAAACTCTTGACTTGAACAAAGACGCATCAAATATGCAGAGAAGCCTCGATCTTATTTGGGATGTAGGCAACGACACCTTCGTCTTCAGAGCCACTCTTCAAGACCAGCCCTATACACGGCGAGGGGTGCTGTCGACCGTCAACAGACTGTTTGACCCGCTGGTGTTCGTGGCACCTGTAACGGTTCAGGGAAAGCACCGGCTCTGTGACCTCGTGAGGGAAGGTCATGACTGGGACACGCCACTTTCGGATGCAAAGAAACAAAGTTGGGTTGATTGGAAGAATTCTCTACAAGCACTTCATTGCCTACGTGTGCGGAAAACCTATGCACCACACTCAACTTCTGAAGCCGCCACTAGAGAAATTCACGTGTTCTCAGATGCGTCCATGAGTGCCATCGCCGCGGTAGCGTACCTACCGGTAATCGACAAGCAGGGAAACAAACATGTCGGATTTGTCAAGGGAAAGGCGAAGCTCGCGCCGAAACCAGACCTCACAATCCCAAGGCTTGAGTTGTGTGCAGTGGTCCTTGCTGCAGAAATGGCCGATGCCATACTACGGGACTTAGACTTCCATCCGAGTTCTGTCACAATTTACGCAGACAGCAAGGTAGTTCTGGGGTAAATACACAATGAAACGAGAAGATTATATGTGTATGTAGCTAACAGAGTTGAGCGCATACGTGCCAGCACACCACCTGATCAGTGGAAGTAGGTGTGTACGGAAGAAATATCAGCAGACCACGCCACCAACCAACAGTGTCGTCTAACAAGCAGACACCAGACGGAGAGTGAGCCGTCACCTCTCGAACAGAGCGGCCAGGAGCCGTGTTTGCTTTTCAAGTGCTGCCAACGCAAGTGGGATGGGGGGACGCTTAATGCCCAAATAAGGGCTACTTCCACGTCATGAAACCCCTTTTTTTGTTATGGTCACTTCAAACAGGCGCCGCAAACGACCTTCAGAGCGACATTGGTCATATTCTCTGTCTACTCACGGAGAGAGTGAAAGCACCGGTCGTCGACGGAAGAAGAAATGCCAGGCGGTGGGCAGACTCACCCTACCAGCCTGAGCAACAGCACCGCTTTTTACGGGGTCTTACTGAGTGCTGGTGAATGTTCGTTAAAATGTGACCCTGATTCCTGTCAATTAAAGTTACTTTTGTTTGAATGTTCACAAGTGTTCGACCGTTAACTGGCTGGATAGCGGACGCTTTGACCCGCCAAATTTGAGCTGCAAGACCACCATAATGACTGTCTTCTACAGGTTCCAAATGGGTCACATAAAATCTACTTGAGAACCCTTCTATAAGCTTAGTCAAGTTAAATGAACCGACTTATATTGGCTAAGCATATATGCACCAGTAGAGTACAACTTTCGAGAATGACGCTGCAATTAAATGCATTCTACAAACATTTTGGCAGCCTCAAAAACTACGTGTTCTTTGAAGGAACACTGAAAATCGATATGCGCGCAGGAAGTAAAATAAAGCATGTAGGTCACTTCAATACGTTTTGACACTGGTAAGTTTACCTCTTTTAAAGACAAATACCAAGTCAGGAGAGCCCCCTGGCAGGCAAGAAGACACAGTTGGCAAAAACGTTGTCGAAAAGCTTACGACACCGCCTGTCGCTTTGGCATGCTACGATACCTATCGTACAATAGTATCTGAGGCAACGCGCTGGCCATAATTGAAAGTTATTTTTCCAATCGCACGCTCCACGTTCGATTGAGAAATGTCTTGTCTCGAACATTTGTCCCGGACACTATAGTACCACAAGCGGGCGTTTTGAGTTACGCAGTTTTGTTCTAAAAATGAATACCTTGCCTTCCTACATTTTACGCATTATTTTTTATTACACATACTTCTGGTTGTAAAGATGGGGTTTAAATCTTGCAACCTCACAGCATGCGAGAGGCGGCCGCAACTTCGTGTAAATAAGGTAACCAAACGAGCAGACGAGAACGGGTTCAGCCTTCCCTATTGAAAAACGTCAACCATAGGAATGGTGGATTCCACCATCCACCATTTTGGTGGATTATGGTGGTGGAAATGTTGGTAGCACATGGTGTATGGTGGCGTATTGTTGAGCGGATGGTGGATGGTGCGCTCCAGCCGGAAGTGCTAGAGCGCGAAGCAGCGTCAGAACCACCGTGACGAGCTGCCACTAAAGAAATAAAAAAAGAATTGTATGAAAAACCATGTAGAAAGCACTCGCAAAAAAAAGGTGCGAAAGCGCCGAATCGAACCTGCCAACTACGGATTTCTAACTGAGCACACTAACCACTGCACTACGCCGACAGATGGCGGGGTTGGTGTTATAGAAGTAGTCAACTCAGAAACTCACTCTTCCACTTCTGTTTTGTTTGTCGTGTACTCGAGTTTGACGAGATGTGCACCGCATACTAACATTTACACATTTCATGACCACGAACAAGTACTGCCAGTAATGTCTGCCACTGCAATAATGGCAGCAGCACTAAGTTTTTGTTACAATTTACAACCACAAGAAAATAAGCAACTCTGTGGACTGAGCAGCAGGTAGAGATTATCGGCGGTTACCGCTATGTTTAATATCTGTTTCTCGCTCCTTCCGAGGGGTGATATCTGTTGAGGCTCTTTGACGCTTCTATGCTCATTTGGCAGATACGCCTACACAATTGATTGTGATGTTTTTCGCGCAACGCACAGCGCAGTCGTGCCAGTGCACCGCTGTTGCTCTGTAGTTTGAAACAACTACATAACGGCTTGTCCAAAACTAATGCAGTGCGCCAGAAACATTATGTTATCATATTGGTTCAGTAACCATACAAATGGACGAGTCGTTTGTCTCGCATAAGAGCCAGTGAAGTGGCGGCGAGCGCGATCGCCGGCCGTCGGTGAGGGAGGCGTACATTTCATGGAAGTGCTGCAAGCGCGTCGCCTCGATATTTGTCGCTTCGTGCGCGAACACCGTACACAATAAAAAAGGCCTCATTCAGGTTAAATGTTGCCACAGCTGTGCTGTATTGTCATTATTACTCGTCAAAATTGTGCATTCTGAAACTAAGAAGCCCCGATAACAATTGTACGGGCTCGGTCGGTAGGATTAACCTTTGGTGGAAATCATGGTGGTAGAACAGAAGGGTGAAAGTCGAATTCGCTGGGGGCTCGTCTTGACGCATGTCGAAAGTGTAAGTTTATGCATATTCGTATGTACTTTGTTAATTTAAAAACACGGCTCAAGCAATAGAGTGTGCAAGAATTGCCAGGGTTGCGTTTCTATCGTGGTGACATCAAGTCACCGCTGTGTTCTGCTCTAACATTGAAAGGGGCAATTGCGAACTGGAGCTCATTTATTTCTCGACAGCTGCGCGCTGATGTAAAAATTTATTGTCTCTGTTCACAGTGACACTTATAGTCTTCTAAGCATCACAACAAAGAAACACGTCACGGATGTCGAACTAATGTAAGTACGTGCCCGAAATGTAAACATATAGTCACGGCTGCATATCCTACGCTCCACGAAATTGAATAGTTGTTGAGACCACTAGAATAAAAAAATTAACGTGCTAGAAAGTGTGGTGAGCAGCGTTGGTTTCTTCTGACCATAAACATATATCTCTGCGCATACAAGGATGAAACACATGAAATAAGTCTTTTCACATACTGTCATGTGCTTTTTCATCATGCCACCATCATCCATCAAGCTTTTATCATGCCACCGTCATACACCTTGCTCACCAAACCTTCCACCAAAGACGTTTTGCCTCGCCACCATCAGGCAGCATTTTCCGCCGTCACCACCATTATTTCGCCACCACCACTACCATCTGCCACCATCTTTTCCCCTCTAGCCGTCATTAGCCGGCGTTTTCCACCGCCACTGCCATTGGCTTGCCACCATCACCGCCATCTGCCATCATTTTTCCACCATCGCCGCTATCAGCCATTATGCCCACTACAGTTTCCACCATACACCCTAATATTTCCGCCATATACACTATTATTTCCACCATATCCAACCATGATTCCAGCATCCACCAACCCAGGATTTTCAATAGGGTTATACCACAAAAGAGCACGGGTGCTTTATTTTCAAGAAACAAAGATTGAGACATTGATCTGCATGGGGAGCGGTTAGCTGTTACAACTGAACATAAAAGTTTGGGCATAGTTTTAGACATGAAATTGACAATTCTTCCCCACATTAGAGATTCCAAACCCAAATTCCTGAAAGCTATGAATATACTAAAGGGATCTTCGCTCTGAGCAAAACTGTGTGCCACTTTTCGAACATCGTTTTGTAGTTCCTGCTGCAGGTCTCCCGCCATGGCAGTGCAAGGGCACATCGAAGTGACTTTGATTTGTCTTTCACAGAAGTGATGCATTACCCACCTATTGTATTTATCTGCAAGTACTTCTTAAAACTCAAAACAAATACGATTGCCCAAAATTCTTCATTGCTGCCTCCAAGTCAAACACTTCTGCCTTCTGTTGTGCCGTTGGGCTATCTTCTTTGTATTCCGGCACTCTGCACCCTAACACGAGTATATTCACAGCTCAGGCCTACGCGATAATTGCAGCCGTCAGATTAGCTGCAAAGCGCAGTTACATATACTCATTCCCTCAGCGTTGTGAAAGCCCTTAAAACCATAAAACATCCCAAAAACATTGTCCTTGCATCTCTCTACTAACTCAAACAGCACGTCATAGTCTTCTGCGATCCAGGACACCGCGAGATACAAGAAAACGTGTTGGCCGACAAGCTACCCGCGTCAGTCAGCGCAAGCATTTTTTAATATTGGCTATAATGGTACTTTTCCTGAAACCTCTCCTGTAACAAAAATACAGGGCTTCTTTGCAGAACACGTGGGATACGCACACTGACAATAAACTGCACACTATTGAGCCACAACTTGGTTTTCGGCCGCCAGTATTCAAACCTGATCCCTCAGAAGTACTTCATCGCACACACGCACAGTACATACTCATGCCTTTTGTCTGGTGGAAATCCATTCTTGTGTGACAAAACGTGAAGCACAGTCAGTGCTTCTCCCCATCTAATTCAATGCGAGAAATTAGACACTTCATGGAGACAACAATTTCCATTGCACTGCCGACAACAAAATACCTTTACGAGGCGTTGTCGGTCGGTGTAGAACCACTTTTCATTTGTAAATTTTTACTGGCTTTTAAAACACCTGAATTAGTTTCTTGTCATGTACCCGCCCTATTTCGAAAAAAAAACGGCATCTCCAGTGTCATACTAGTATATTTTTGACGCTGGTAAACGCTGTAAACACTGGCACACGCTGGTATTTACTGGTACTTTGCTGGACGCACTGGTAAAAGGCTGTGTCGTGCTGGTAGGGGCACCGGCTTCAGCGCTGTGATGCTGGGGCACACTTTAAAGCGCTGGAGGCGCTGTAATGTTCTCTGGCAAGCGCTGGTGAATTCTGGAACACGCACTGTTGCTACCAGCGCAGCGTTCACATTTATTAAACGTGTGCCGTGGTTTGTTTCGGTGTCTTTAGATATATAATGCTTGAGTCGACAGCACGGAGAGATGCTACCCTAACAGACCCCGAGCATACGTAAGTTTTGCCGAGCACGTACGTTTCACCGCAAATAATGCGCCTTTTTCGCATGCCCCCACGTAAACCGGCCATATTTGCATTAGTCGTGTATTGCTGCAATGATTGCACAATGCAGTGTTTATAACCCTGGAGCTTGACGCTACTCCTAACAGAAGGAAAAAATTGTTTATACTACCACGATAACTAAACGTAAATGAGGTCTCCATCGCTTCGCAAGATTTTCCAGTGGAGGCAAGAAAAAAAAGCTGTCGTTCGATTCCGCCACACCACATAAATGGATGTCTGGCCATGCTCATCCTGCTACTGATTTCACGTAACAGTTAGAATTGTTACAAAGCTCAAATGCAAAATCTTTTTCAACCATTCTAACTCATCGCGTCGAGAGTGGTCTTATGTGCTCGGCCCAGCCAGAATTACGCCTATCGTGCTAGCTGTGTCGGTGTATAGTTACCGCCATTTCTTGCTTGTATGACACACAAGTTTGGTTTGGTTTGGTTTTATTTACTTTTATTCAAGGCAAATTTGAACAATATTGCCTTGGGGGACACGACTAAAGGCTAAGTAAAAGCCTGACTTGGTCGTGCCACCCTGGCAGCAAAGCAGAAACGTACCGCAAGTACAGTACTCAGGAAAAACAACATCACGTGTTATCTTACACGGGTACCATGGTCAAACAGGAACTGCCAGAAGTGTGAATAAAAAAATAGAAATATAAACACTCCTTATTCAAGTTGTGGCAAATACAAATAAATGCATGTTTTCTATCAAATAAATTGACAAGAAACATCTTGACTAGAAAATCGAGTTGCTCTACAAGACAAACTAGAGTATAAAAAACAACAGGCAAGGGACAATAATGAACAAGTGTAAGAATAACTGTAAAGTATAGTTTAGACATACATGAACCTAAATCAATTGTTTTGCTTTGTGTCGATGTCAGCGCAAGAAGCGCTGATGATGATGTGTCGCGCTTTCACCTACACAGGCTGTCACCGAAAGCTGCCAGCCGCACTTAGCCGGTACTCCTCTGACTGATGTGTAAAGAACACGCAATTTCCAATTAGTAATTTGGTACGTTTTCGGGAACTAACTCTCTGGCATATGTTTTCAGTGGATTGCATTAGTACTTCTTAGGGCATTTTTTTAGTAGTTGGTGTTGTTATAACTAAAAATCTCTACACTGGCACGCCCGCTGTATACTTACCGTGAAGGCCACAAAAACAGCTGTCTCTTGATGTCACTACTCCGAAAATCTACATCTAGCAATGACTGACCTACCCTCTTCAGGTCAGTTTAGGTAACAGTTAAAAGTGCTGCGGAGCTCAAACGCAGAAAGTTCAAGCATCGGAACTCAGCTGCGTCGAGAAGGGCCTTACGCAGTGAGTGCCCCATCCCAGTGAGCATTAGGCCTATCATGCCGGCCATGTCGGTGTAAATGCTACCGGCGCATTTTACTTATGGTAAGCACAATACTATTGTATAAGAATGACTGTAAAGTACAGCTCAAACATGCCTGATCTTAAATGAGACATTTCTCCGCGTGTGCGGTGCTGCACAAAGAGCGACGACAATCGATGTGCCATGCCCTCAGCAACTCAAACTGTCACCGAACGCTTCCTTCCGAATGGAGTAGCCGGTACTTCTCTGACTTGAAGTAAGAACACGCGATTTTGAGTAGGTAATTAGGTACGTCTTAGTGAACTCACACACTGGATAACTCTTTCAGCGGATAGCATTAGCATTTCCTTGGGTGGTTTCTCAGTTGCAGGTATCAGTGTAACTGCAAATCTGTACACTGGCAGACCAGATGTATAGTGCTATATTTTTGGTTGCGCGAAAAAAACAATCAATAGTCAATAGTGTGGGCGCATATGTACTGAACAAGTCATTTTAAATCATCTTTACATATTTACCAGTAGCAAGAGCGTGAAGCGGCTATCGAAGAAAAAAAATATCGGCAGCAACAGCCGACAATTTGTGGCAGCTGCTCCAGTCAATTTGAGATATTTCAGAGTTAAGATGTAGATTCTTCGAAAAACTTTGCGCTCTTGCAATTATGCGAACGTCATTCGGTGCCCGGAAGCCGTTCTCTACCGTCGACTCAAAACGCACTTGTTATTTGGAAAAGAATTTCACGTTCATCTGGACTGTGGAATTTGTACACATGAAGTCGAACGGCGTGTTCTTAGGATTATTAGTCATTTTTCGACCCACGCAACATGGTCTCGCGTGCCTTAGTCGAAGAGTTCGTCGGAGTGGAATTCGAAGATGACAAGTTCGCATCCTGTCATTGAATATTTTTTTTATTTTTAGTATGGATGTGAACATTATCGGTTCTTTTACTTCTGTATTTACTTATTTATGGTGAAGGAAAACACCACCCCCCTCCCCCGTTTTAGCCCTGTGAAGCCATTTTGCTCAGAGGAGCCAGCGCTAAAGCTAGAACGCTGCCGCTCCAGCGTCCCTGTACCATGGCGGGGAGGTGCTGGTACTAGTGCGATACTGGGCACATAATCAGGCATGGCGCTGGACGCTGGTACCCAGTGGCGCTGGTTTTTGCTATAGGGCAGTCATTTCGTAGCACAACCTCAAAAAAGGCCGTTGCGGTGGTGGCTACATTAAAAAAAGCACCTGCCTCGCAGTTCTTGGATGGAAGTGCGTTAACGAGCCACATGTGCTACGCATTTTTCTACACCTTGCTTTCATTAACAGGAACTTTCGCGATGACCCATGTTTGGGGAAAGCGAAGGATGGCCAGTCGGTAGATAGCGCCTGATGAAAAGGGAAGATAACGAAAAGTGGCTGTGCAGACGTGGTACTATACCGTTCGTCTCTACACGCGCCTTTGTCGCCGAATGCTGTGAGCTTTCGTTTACTGCACCTTCCGCTGGTGAATCACCTGCCCGCCTGAAGCGTTCTCACGATGATCCACTCTGAGAAACAAGTCGTCTCTATCATGACACCGCCTACACAGGATAATGTGGCGGCGCGCTGTCACAGTAAGTGTGGAGAGACGGCAGCGTCACATGTACACTATCTCCAGCCAGCCGACCGGCTGTCTAGGTAGACTTGTTGGGCGAAAGTATTTTTAAGCTGTACGTTGACGAAACTACAGAGTTCTTTGGCTGATTTATTGGAGGGTGCGGAGAGAGAAGTGTGGGATTGCAGAGGCAGAGACACGTCTCTGATGAAAAGAGAGTTGCCTGCTGCATTGGTGGATCATCAAAAAGGGGTTTGCACACGAGGTATTCTCAGATGAGAAGGGAGGTATTTATTGAAGAAAAGTGGTGAGAAGGGGAACTTATTGCTCAAGAACGAGATCGGAAAGCGTGGATGGAGGTCATGCTTGGAGCCAACTCTGATCGAGGGTTTGTACATTACAGTGCAGTTGGTGTCGAGGTAAATACTATACTAAACGCTGGGCAAGTAACGCCGATGTTGATACAGCCCAGTGCTTACTGTGCGGTTGGTTTAGTGACTGCCCCGGCCTTTGATTATAAGTAAGTAACAATGCGTAAATAAACTAAAGTTTGCCAGGAACTGAGTGACCGGGCCTGTCAACTCCTTCAGCGTGTCATCGTGGTCGTCCGAACGATCATGATTACCTCCATCATCCCAATCTTAACTGGCGCACTCGGCAGGTGTCGCAGCTACTTCCTGGAGAACAATGAGACCTCCTGCCTTCCTGGCACACATATACTAAAAGCCGAAGGTGTGGGCTAAAAAGATCATCAAGGGACGTCAGAGCAGAGATAAAGACATGCAATTCAAAAAACCTGAACTCGGTGCAACACCGAACATGACGACCCACTGAGCCAGAATTCAGAGTAACGGCTTCTTATGCTCGACATCGGCTCCTCAACTAGAGCGGCTAGCGACTGCTGAAGTTGCAGGTATCGTGAGATCCAATGCGTGAGAGGCCACCGGCGCACCTCTCAAAGCAGTGACTGAGCCGTGCACGTACATCCAACTACAGCAGAAATATGTTTTCACTACCTGTTCACTGAAACTTCTACCGGAGGTTGTGTGGCGGCTCACGTAAGCACAATGAACCACTGGTGGGTGGCTGTGCCGGTTTTTCCGGGAGCACCATGGCGACTAGAGTGGCAAGAATAAGGAGGGCAGATGGGACTATTGAGGACTAGGTGTCAGACTGTAATGAGACATAGGCGGGTACAATTGGCGCAACTGCGGTGACCTAATAAATGCGTGGATCCTGCTGTTCAAGTTCAAATGAATGAACTAGAAATACAAGGATTGAAGCTCAAAATTAAGCTACAAACGTTGAAGCTTCACTCTTACACGAACTTTCAAGTGAGGCGGAGTGACATGTCTGGTTTGGCACGGTATGCGGATCAGTTGCGAGCAGTTCTTACGCCAATGTAGGTTTACAATGAGCTGGTGTCTGCGTGGTTCCGTTGCACTGATTGTATGTGAATTCAAGCGTGGATTAAGGCCACTTGAACCAAAATAGCGGTACATTGGTGGCAAATTGTGTTGGGGACCGAGTACTTTCATACGAGGAGGTGCGCGATATGATCCTGCATGAACTGAAGCTCACACGTGAGAGGTACAAATGCCGAAATTATGCCTGTTGGAAAGGCGAGGAAACAAGGAGACAGTTCACCACGACACTCAAAATTTAGCTTATCTCCGCAGTAGAAATTTAGCAGTTTTCAGGATCGGTGGGCGTTGCTGATCTCGGAGAAAGTCAAGCGGCTGATTCGCGAAGACATTCGCACATACGTGCTTGAGCTTGAGGCAGCAGAATGGCTAAGACCTCATGACCTCGCCCAGTTGGCACAGAAATATGATGAGAACACGAGTTACAGAAAGCCACAAAAACATCTACTGGCGTTCAAAGGATGGTGACACGTTACATTACTGCTGGACAGATAGGGTAGCTCAAGGAAATGAGAGAACGGGTTTCCGAAACTATGCTTGCGGGGAGAATGGACACATGTAGTGCCAGTACTCGGAAACGACACAGCCACCAGCGGAAGAAGGATAAGACCGTTTGCCTATAGAGAAAATCACCAGGAGAGCAGCATGTGAACTGGTGGAGGTGAGCTCAATGACTGGGCACAGCGGTGCGGGAAAGTCAAGGTTAACGTGTATAGAATTAATAAGTGCAGATTGCAAGTGCACTGCGTGCTTCAATTCAGGGTCGGATATTACAGTGATAAGAAAAGAGTTGGTGCCGCAATTACCGAAAACTCAGAGATTATTTCAAGTAGCTTTATGCCTGGGCACTGTGGTGGTAGAATGTCAAGGTTAACAAGAATAGCATTGGTAAGTTCGAGCCGCAAGTTAAACACATGCTGAGTATGAGGGTCAAATATTAGTGATCAGAGAAGAGCTAGTGCCACATTCAGTAAAGCTTCAGCGAGTAGACCAAGTATGCTCGAGAAAAGCAGTTGGACAGGCTGTTGCAGCTGACTATAGGTGCGTTCCGTTTGCGCTGCACACTATGGGCAAAAACTCAGCTCTAAAACTGGCAGGTATGTCTCCGGAGTCATACCTGCCAAAAATGTGCGAGTAGAAAGGTGGCCATTCAAGTGCCAATCGGTCCTCTCACACAAACGCAAACAACATTTCAAGCAGTGTACTTGGACTGTATCGGTCCAATAGAACCTGCATCATTGCATGGCCATCAGTATGCTTTGTGCATGATTGGCTTGTGCACGAGGTGGCTTGAGGTCATCCCGCTTCGAGCTTTTACTGCGAGCACAACTTCTCAGGCTTTGTTTGATATCGTCTCATGGTGTGGGGGGCCACAACTCATATGCAGTGACCACGGAACTCCTTTTACAGCAACGTTAACTAGAGAGCGGATAGAAAGGCTAGGAGTGAAGGTAGTACCCTTTTCAACACTGCAGCACACGAAGAGTAAAGGCTTAGTACAGGGCTGAAACGGAACATTTAGGGCGATGCTGAAACATCTCCTACACGATCACGCGTGAAATTGCGACCGCAATTTACTATGTGTTCTGTGGGCGTATGAAGAGATCCCTCATGAGATAACAGGTGTATCAGCATTCAAGCTAATGCACGGTTGCATTGCTTAAGGAAAATTAAACATATTACAGAAAAGCTGGACGTGACATTGGTATCCTCCAATAGGTCTAAATATTTCTATGACTGCTTATTTGATGAACCTACGTGCTCGAATAGCAGAAGCAGCTGGCGCAGTAGGCGGCCGCGCAGAACGAATGCAGTACATGTATACTCAGAAGTACAATCAAAGTGTTTTACGCGGGTGAGCCAGTGCTATTTTATGAGACAGGACTCGTAGGAAAGATGCAACCTCATGGGAATGGGCCGGCAGAGGTAGTGTGGCAGGTGCCCCAACGCAGCTACATCATTGCGTTCCAAAAAGGTGCTAATAAATGGGTTCAAGCCAATCAACTTAGAAATTACTCTCTGGGTACACAACACAGGAGTGGTGTTTGACACAGATGAAGATTTTGGTCAATTAGAAACAACTCTGCAGCGAATAGAAAAAAAAAAACAATGGTGTAGTTATAGCGCTCCAGGGAAGCACACACCTGTTTAATTCACAGGCACGTGAATTGAACGTTGTGAAAAAGTCGGAAAACACCCAGGTGCGACGCCGGCGAAGTTATACTCCTACTGTGCCGGTAGCACTGCAAAGAGAAGAAAACAAAACGGCGGAATTGCTTTATGACGCGGCGAAGGCTAACTACATAACGCTACCTAAAATGACTCGAGAATACTGGCAGATACCGGTCGAATAGAGCTCGCAGAAGCTTACCGTATTAGCGACTACGAGTGGCCTACAAACATGGCGCGTAGGGCCGTATAGGCGGCGATAGTCCACTGCGACTTTCCAAACAATTATTAAAGAGGTACTTCAAAGGCATAGAGGCTATTCATGTGCTTACATAGATGACATAGCAGTGTACCCAGAGAACTGGGAGTCGCATGTACGTCAGCTGAACGCGGTGTTGGCCACTATAGCCGAGGTGGTTTAAATCATTAACCCGCAAAAGTGCCGGCTCGCACAAGCGACATTTAAGTACTTGGCACCCGTGGTTGCTTCAGGGTCACATTCTCCTGACCCCAATAATTTTATTGCGATAGCTCTGATGAAAAGACCACGCATAGAACGAGATCTGCGAAGTGCGCAAGGGCTTTTTATTATTGTCGGGAATACATGCCCGCGTAATCAGAGATAGCGCACCCTTGGACTGACCTCACGAACCGCTGCGTACCTAACGCCATCACATGTATCCTCGAAAGTGAAGGCGGTTTCAATGCTCTAAAACTGGCCCTGACAGCTGTGCCTTTGTTGAGTGCTCCACACCTGAACAAGGGGTTTGTACTACCTACTGATGCTTCTGAAACGGCTGTCGGACCTTGTTTGGCTCAGGCGACAGCTGGAAATTAAAAACCTATATCCTTCCTCAGTAAGAAGCTCACTCCTCCACAGGCAAAGTGGTCTGCGATTGAAACAGAGGCTTTTGCTGTTGTGTGGGGGCTCGGTCAGTTGTACACTTGGCATTTTGGCACCAGATTAAATGATGTGACTGATCACAATCCGTTTACCTACACTCTAAAAAAAGAGCCAGTAAAAAGGGTGTCTTTTGTTCCACAACAATAATCGTCATCGATATTGCGTTCTATCCTTGCGCTAGAAAAGAAGCGCACGCTGGGAAGCGCACGAAAGTGCAAGCAAGCCTTATGACAATTATTGTTGCGGAACAAAAAGACACCCTTTTTACTCGATATTTTTTTAGAAAGTACCTGACCCGCTCTATGTCATCTAGTGCTCGCCTGCCCGCTGGGCCTTGGCAATACATCTGCGTTTCTCACAAAAACGATCTCCTAATTAGTGCGCCGATGCTTTGTCGTGATTATACAGCAGGGATCAATATAGAAAACTGAAGGGGACAGGTGAAAGATTGTGTTTTCTCCTATTTGACTAGTACTACACTATGGAAACATTGCGAAGTAACAGTATGTGAGTTTGTTGGATGTAGACAGGCAACACGTGCATGGTGTCTGAATGTTGATTAATTGTCATGGTGCGCAAAAGAATGTACGAGACAGGGTACAACCTCTGATCCATGGTCCAACCAATGCACTGGTGTGGGTCACTCAGTGCATGCCTCTTGAATTTGCTTTGTTGTACGTTCCCCTCTTCGCGGCACTCTGCGTGACTTCGTGCAGTTGAGTGACGACAAACAAACTGGAAGGCACACTTGTGTGATAGTGCTTTGTAAACATATTATGGTGTTATATGAGTCCCTGTAACTTGTTGTTCTTGTTGTGTTATTGTTGCTTTTGTTTATTATTGTACGAAGTTTTCGCATGACTCGAAGGTATGGCAGCGCAACTAAGTGTGACCCCCCTCATCTCATACGGTTCTTGAAGTTGTATGTATAACAACCATACATACAGCCTCCTTGGGTCGGAAGGGGTTATGTTTAAGGCAAGCGAACGATCGCCAATCGGTAGACGGCGCCTGGCGAAAAGTGGAAAAAATGAGTCTCAGCGCAGACGGGGTACAAACCGTTCACCTCTGCAAGCGCTCTGGTTGGCAAACTCTACGAGCTTTTGTTCACTTTAACTTGCGCTTGTGAGTGAACCACACGCCAGCACGGCCGAAGCGTTCTCATGGTGAGCCAGTCTGAGAAACATGTGGTCATTTTCGCCACTCCACTCCCGTCAGGACAATGTGGCGGTGTACTGTCACAGTAAGTGTAGACAGATGGCAGCATCTTGTGTGAGAACCGCTGCCAGCCGGCCGGCTGACTAGCCAGAGTTGTTGTTGCATGAAAGCATTTTTAGGCTGTACGTTGACAAATTGACAGTTCTTAATTAGGTGATTTCTTGGAGTATGAGGACAGCAAAGTGTGGAAATGCAGAGACGAAGACACGTCTTTGAGGAAAGGAGAGTTGTATGCTGCATTGGTGGAGCATGAATAAAGGGTTCGTCACACGAAGTGGTTTCAGATGTGACGGGAGGTATTTATAGGAAATAAATGCCAAGAAGGGAAGCTGTGTGATCGAGAATGAGATCAGGAAGCGTAGACAGAGGTCGTGATTGGCGCCGTCTCTGATCAAGGCTTTGATACTATATCGAAAAGTTGGTTGTCGATGTATACACTGTACTAAGGTCTCGGCAAGTAACGCCGACGTAATATAGCCCAGTGGTTACTGTGTGGTCAGTTTAATGGTCGTCCCGGCCTTTGGTATAAAAGAAGTGTGAGTGTGTAAATAAACTACCCAGTTAGAAATACACAATTACCAAGTGGCAATTGTGTTTTCTTAGATGCGAGTCAGAGACGTACTACCTACTGCGGCCGGCAGCTTTCGGTGACAGCCGACGTTTCTGAAAGCGCAATGCATAGATCGTCGTCACTGCCTGTCCAGGCGCCCCACACGAGGAAAAATGGTTGATTACGTAGACAGATGTCTGAACTATACTTTGAATTCATTCTTCAAATTCGGTCGTTCTCACGCTTTAAATTGGGTGTACCTAAAGTAGGAAGCGCCGGTAACATCTACACAACGCTTCCGGCATAATAGGCCTAATGCTCACTGGGACGACCCCCAAGGTAAGAACACTCTAGAAGTAGCTGAGTTGCGATGGCTCAGGTTTCTGCATTTGAGCTTCGGAACACTTATAACCGATACCTAAACTATACTTGAAGTGAGCAGAAGGATAAGCAATGCATTACCGGTGTGGCGGTATTGAACGGCAGCTGTTTTTCTCTCCTCCGCGGGGAAAGCTTGTGGAGCGTAGAGAGAGGTCATTTACCTCTCGTAAACTTTGCAGCGTAAACGTATATTTCTTTCTGTTAAGAGTGGCGCCTAGCTCGTGGCTTATAAACACTGCAACATAGAACCGCTCTAACGATATGTCACTGATAAAAATTATATGCGATATATACGAAATATGCGGTATATGCGATACGTGGAGGACATGCAAAAAACTTGGAATACGCGCTGCAACGCATGTGCACCGCAAGAATTAACGCTGTATTGATGCTGCGTGAATTATGAATAGATACAGCGTGCTAAAAAGCTCATTATTCACCATTGGCTGTTTTATGTTAACAGAGTTTTCTCCTAATTCCAAAAGAAATCAGAAAAAATGACAATGATTTTGCAAATTATACATTATGATAATGATGTGATATGCAAAATTGTGAGATATGATCGGGTTCTGGCAGGGTAGAATCTAATAATGCCATCAAATTAAGCCTTTTATATTGAAAGATACCGAGGCAAACCTCTGCACATGCTACAAAAACGTGCACGCGTCAGTGGTAGAAAAAGTGCGTGCTCCAGCAAGTAAGAAGGCATTCTAGTCAAAATTCCAGCCTGTCTAGCACTTTCAAGTGGGCGCCAGCGTCACAGAAGTCAATGCAGTGCCCCTACCAGTGCGACCAAGCTATGTTTCAGTGCGCCAAGTGAGGTGCACGTAAATACCAGCGTGTTCCAGTATTCTGAGCGTATACGAGTGCCAGAAAACGTACTGCTATCACGCTGGAGACGCTGGTTTTGCAATAGAGAAGGGCCACGCTCTGTGACTGGGGCATCACTAGTCTCCCGTTTTTTGTTAGCACCTATATGGGGCTTGCGGGAAATTCAGGTGGCAACTGTAGCACAGTCTTAACAGCCTGTGAAATCAGTTTATTTCAATGACCCGCTGTCACAGAACGAGCGCTAAAAAAGAGCGCGCCGCCAAATTCTTGCGACAACGGGCGAAAGAAACGCAGCGAGGTCAAAAGAAAAAAAAAGAAAGCAAACGTCCAAGGCTCCCCGGGCGCGCGCTCTCCCCGCGGAAGCGTGGCGTCGCAGACGAACCTCCTCACCCCGCATCAGCGGCCCAGCAAGCCCGCGATTTTTTTAGAACGAACGGGGCGGGGTCATACCGAGTTGAATCATCCTCCGGGGAGGGCAGTCGAACTGTCTCGCACCTCTCCCCAGCCTTCGTTGCGCATCGCGCCGACGAAACGTGGAGAACTTTCTGGAAGGCGGCGCGAAAGGTATTTAATCGAGCAGCCGAGACGAGAAAGCAGGAGGAGACGGAAGTGAGCGCCAGAGCGCGTAGGGATTCCGCCGTGTAGTCGGCGAAGTTTTTGGTCCGTAGGGACGAGGCCGGAGGTGAAGAGGATTTCCACCTGAGGGGTGACGACTCGAGCTACCGGCAAGAGTGTGTGTTTACCGCTATCGAGCGAAGACGCGGGGCAACAGCTGCGTGTGTGAAGCCGACGTGTTTCGGCGAAGAAGTTGAAGTTGGAAGAGTGGCCAATTGAAGACGGGAGGTTTCCTGGAAGAGAAACTTCGAGAGCTGTGGAACGACAACAACGCTGGACTTTGAGTGAGTGATTCTCCGAAGAGTATCATCTAGACTTTGGTTCCAAGAACTTTGGACTGAATAGGTTTTCTATCCCTTTAGTGTTTGAGTGTCTTGGTTGTTCAATGCGTGCGACTGCGTTGTAGTGCGTATTGTTGTCTGTGTCCGTTGTTCGAGTGGGGCTAATTGTACTGTGTAGTGTGTTGATTGATTGGTGACGTATTGTATGTAACTATTGTGGAGTGTGCATTCTCGTGTATTGTTTTCGATCTACCAATTTTGAGAATATAATTTGTTGTTTATCAACTCTCGGCTCTGACTTGTTCTTTGGGCCACAGCCGGCGTCCGCTGGCGCGCCAAAAAGGACCACTTCTAAATTGTCCACGCTTTCGTGGTGCGGTTCGGGGGGCCGATACTTCGGCCCTTGGAATTAGCCCGGCGATCGCCTCCCTAATTAACGGGACAGGTGTGACAATTAATCTGGCGTCCGCGACAGGACCTTTTGGTGCACAGTGTGTCCAAAGAAGTGAGAAAGAGCCTCGAGTTGTTGATACTGCTATCGGAACGATTTTGTGTGTTGTTCAGTGTTCTCGTTAACGAGTGCAGGAGAGTGTTCCGATAGGCTGAGTTAGGCAGATACTTTTTGCACACGGCCAGACTTTATTTGCGAGACACGATGGATCTCGAAAAGTTAGTAGCTCTTGGTGAAAAGATGGGTCTTTCTGGCGCCGAACTACGGAAATGGGTAAGCCAGAAGGAGAAAGAGGCGGTAGAGAGAGAAAGGTTGGCAGCTGAGAGGGCCAAGGAAGAAAAAGCAGCTGAGTTGGAGAGAGAGAGGTTGGCAGCTGAGAGGGCCAAGGAAGAAAAAGCAGCTGAGTTGGAGAGAGAGAGGTTGGCAGCTGCGAGAGAGAAAGAAGAAAGAGAGGCAAAGGAGCGACAGCTGAAAGAAGAAAGAGAGCAGCAATTGAAGTTGGAGCTGGAGAGAGAAAAGTTGGCAGCCGAAAGGGCAAGAGAAGAAAGAGAAGCGAGGGAGCGCCAGCTGAAAGAAGAAAGAGAAGCGGAGATGGCTGAAAGGGAACGGCAGCGGCAACACGAAATTGAACTCAAGCGGCTCCGTTTGCAACAGCGAAACGAAACTCCCGTCCAAGCTAGAGTTGAAAGCAGCGAACGGGAAGACCATGGCTTCCGCTTGAACCCAAGCAAGCTGCTCGTAGCGTTTGATGAAAGGAAGGACGACCTTGACGCGTACCTTCACCAATTTGAGACGATTGCGAAGAGCCAGAATTGGCCGGAACATCAATGGGCAACTGCTTTGAGTACTTGCTTGAGTGGTGAAGCGCTCAGTGTGTACGGTAGGCTGACGCCGACCGATGCAGCCAACTATGCAAAGGTGAAAGCTGCTTTGTTGAAGCGATTTAGATTCACTGTGGAAGGATTCCGGGACAGATTTAGGACAGGAAAGCCAGCGGATGGTGAGACGGCTACGCAGTATGCCGCCCGACTTTGCCATTATTTCGACAGATGGATTGAACTTTCAGGGACCGCGCAGGAGTACAATGAGCTTAGAGAGCTGCTAATTAGAGAACAATTTCTTACTAGTTGCCACCCAAGCCTGTCACTGTACTTAAAAGAGAGGAAGGCTGACTCACTTGAAGACATGCTTGAATTGGCTGATCAATTCGTGGAAGCGCAAGGTGGAACTAATTTGGCCAAGGTCAAGAAGGATTGTCCCGATGATTCGAAGAAATTGGCTCCCGAAGAAAAGAAGCGTGCACCAGAGAGCATTCAGCGATGTTTTCTGTGTAACCGAGTGGGTCATCGCGCGAAAAACTGTCGAACGATCTTTACGAGCTTTACGGTAGTGAAATGTTTCAAGTGTGGTCAGACCGGGCACAAAGCAGACGCTTGTCGGAACGGAGTGAGTCAAACTCACCAGGTATCTTGTGTGCAAGCGGCACCGAAATCTGATAATAATGCCGTCACCGATGGATTCGTAGAGTTGAAGAATGGGGAGAAAATTCCTATTGTGGGTGCTGTAATGTCAAAACAGCCAACCGGTGTTACGAAAGGAATGCCAACGCTGCCTGGAAAAGTTGCGGGCAAAAAGATTACGGTGTTAAGAGATACCGGCAGTTCCACTGTTATCGTGCGGAGAAATTTGGTACGGGAAAGTGAGTTGACGGGCAGAACGAAACCGGTTTGCCTAATTGACCGTACAGTTCGGCTGCTTCCCGAAGCAGAAATTGAGGTTGAAACCCCGTACTTCAGCGAGAAGGTTACTGCTTTATGCATGACGACCCCCCTGTATGACCTTGTCATCGGAAACATCGACGGGGCGCGAGGGCCAAGTGATCCAGAATGTTTGGGAGAAGACCCGAAGATAGAGCCCTCGCCAACACAGCGGCCGCGAGATACAGTGGAGGAGCATCCCGTGACGGATCTCACTAGAGCCCAAGGTGAAGCTGCGGCGCAGGAGACAGCGAAGGAGAAGACAATCGTGTCGAATAAGTTCACGGGCCGAGCAACCAGACTTACGTCAGCACGACCTCAGCCGACCGACAGTGTAAAGGAGACGGAGTTGGCCAGCCGGACAAAATGTAGAGGCATGATCAAGCGGGTAAATAAACAGACAGGACCATTCGAATGTAATGACGCGTTAACGGTGTCGGAAGAGACAACGATGGCTGAGACGACGCCTCAGATATCGTCGTTGGAAGGGGCTCGCCGAAAAAGAACGTGGAAACACAAGAAGAGATCGAGCGAGCACCGCAAAAAGGGGCGCAAGCGCTTCTCGAAGTACTCAGGATAAGTGCTGAAGTCAAATCAGAATGTGTTTGGCAGTGCTGAGTGACATCATCATCATCATCATCATCATCATCAGCCTGACTACGTCCACTGCAGGACAAAGGCCTCTCCCATGTTCCGCCAGTTAACCCGGTCCTGTGCTTGCTGCTTCCAATTTATACCCGCAAACTTCTTAATCTCATCTGCCCACCTAACCTTCTGTCTCCCCCTAACCCGCTTCCCTTCTCTGGGAATCCAGTCAGTTACCCTTAATGACCAGCGGTTATCCTGTCTACGCGCTACATGCCCTGCCCATGTCCATTTCTTCTTCTTGATTTCAGCTATGATATCCTTAACCCCCGTTTGTTCCCTAATCCACTCTGCTCTCTTCTTGTCTCTTAAGGTTACACCTACCATTTTTCTTTCCATTGCTCGCTGCGTCGTCCTCAATTTAAGCTGAACCCTCTTTGTAAGTCTCCAGGTTTCTGCTCCGTAGCTAAGTACCGGCAAGATACAGCTGTTATATACCTTCCTCTTGAGGGATAGTGGCAATCCACTGACTGAGTGACATATGTTGTGTTAATGTTCTGGTTATCCTGTGTCACAAGTGTCGAAGTGTTGTGCTGTGATGTGATGTATAGTATTGGACCATGGTTGTAATGAGAGAACTGTGTACATTTGTATTATTGGGAATGTGTGGTGCAGTGTTGTACTCATGTGCTTGTGGTTGTGTTTTCACGTGTTGTGTAATTGAATTACAATGTACAATCGTATCGAGTGATATATTGTGAATGTGAAGTGTCATGAGCGACGGATTGTGTTACAGTCTGTGAGAATGTGTGGTGACTGTTCGCGCTCGTCTGTGTGGTTTTGAATATTATGAGATAATATTCTTAATGTGGGGGGCAGTGTCACAGAACGAGCGCTAAAAAAGAGCGCGCCGCCAAATTCTTGCGACAACGGGCGGGAGAAACGCAGCGAGGTCAAAAGAAAAAAAAAGAAAGCAAACGTCCAAGGCTCCCCGGGCGCGCGCTTTCCCCGCGGAAGCGTGGCGTCGCAGACGAACCTCCTCACCCCGCATCGGCGGCCCAGCAAGCCCGCGATTTTATTAGAACGAACGGGGCGGGGTCATACCGAGTTGAATCATCCTCCGGGGAGGGCAGTCGAACCGTCTCGCACCTCTCCCCAGCCTTCGTTGCGCATCGCGCCGACGAAACGCGGAGAACTTTCTGAAAGGCGGCGCGGAAGGTATTTAATCGAGCAGCCGAGACGAGAAAGCAGGAGGAGACGGAAGTGAGCGCCAGAGCGCGTAGAGATTCCGCCGTGTAGTCGGCGAAGTTTTTGGTCCGTAGGGACGAGGCCGGAGGTGAAGAGGATTTCCACCTGAGGGGTGACGATTCGAGCTACCGGCAAGAGTGTGTGTTTACCGCTATCGAGCGAAGACGCGGGGCAACAGCTGCGTGTGTGAAGCCGACGTGTTTCGGCGAAGAAGTTGAAGTTGGAAGAGTGGCCAATTGAAGACGGGAGGTTTCCTGGAAGGGAAACTTCGAGAGCTGTGGAACGACAACAACGCTGGACTTTGAGTGAGTGATTCTCGGAAGAGTATCATCTAGACTTTGGTTCCAAGAACTTTGGACTGAATAGGTTTTCTATCCCTTTAGTCTTTGAGTGTCTTGGTTGTTCAATGCATGCGACTGCGTTGTAGTGCGTATTGTTGTCTGTGTCCGTTGTTCGAGTGGGGCTAATTGTACTGTGTAGTGTGTTGATTGATTGGTGACGTATTGTATGTAACTATTGTGGAGTGTGCATTCTCGTGTATTGTTTTCGATCTACCAATTTTGAGAATATAATTTGTTGTTTATCAACTCTCGGCTCTGACTTGTTCTTTGGGCCACAGCCGGCGTCCGCTGGCGTGCCAAAAAGGACCACTTCTAAATTGTCCACGCTTTCGTGGTGCGGTTCGGGGGGCCGATACTTCGGCCCTTGGAATTAGCCCGGCGATCGCCTCCCTAATTAACGGGACAGGTGTGACACCCGCCTCAGCTTGACTCTGCAGTGAAAACGAATCACTGTAAATAGAGACTAGTTGAAAGAACTGCTGGTCCCAGTGAACGTTTTCAACAGGCTTCTACTTGGCATTGCCAAGTTGAATCCTGTTGAAGAAGCGTGTAAGCCTTCTTTGGATCCCTAGAAGGTGCTCTATTCACAAAATACTGCAGGATGAGGTATTAATTGCGCTGATTGTTCGAAGTTCAGACCTCAATACCGGCTGCAGGCCTTGACTCTATCGAGTAATTGAACCCACCAGAAAAAAATAGATTTTGGTGTGGAAGGTAAGAGAACGAAGGTATGAGGACCAGGTCTTCCACGAAAATCAAATTCTGTGCACGTACTCACCACTGAATAAACTTCACACCTCAGGCGTATTAAACTTCCCCTGATTGACACTGAGTCACTGAGTCACCAACTTCGAGTCACTGAGTTTAAAGTGGAAGCATTTTTTAGCATATATCGCTGACTTCGCCCCTTTCAATCTATCAATCTATGTATATTATCTATCAATCTATCTATCTATCTATTTAAGACTTTTAGGTCTCGTGGCAGTGTGAATTAAGGGATCTAAACTATTATTAGTAAGGTATATCATGATTGTATTACGAGCATATGTGACCAGTCATAACAAAAAAATTATGACATGTATGTCATGAATACCATGGTTTACATGTGATTGTCTTGCTGCTCTCTCGATGGTTTGGTTATCATGACATATTGCAAAGCAGGTATGGTATGACATGACTGCATGGAGAACGTAAGCGACAGGCCCTAACATGGAAATCATAACACGCATGTCATATAGCTCATGACTACACGCCACGCTCACGGTGCGCTCCCTGTCGTTATTCTGGCTTCACCAATGCTAAATTTAGTATTACTAATCGGAATGCATCACGAAGGTATATGACTGGAGCAAACATGATAATCATAATATGCGTGCCATGTATGAACTGAACTGCATGCAATGCTCATAAGGTGCTCGCAGCCTTTTCGCTGGCCTCACATATAACAAATTTGGTATTATTTGACAGGAATAGATTACAAACACAAACGCGAGGTGTGACCATGGTAATCATTACATGAAAATCGCGTACGGCGTATTTCACGTCCACCTCGTAATAAATGTGTTCAGTTTGAAGTAACATAACAAGCTTCCTCATTCGTGCTTCGGATATTATCAATCCCACTGTACGTGGGACCTGACAATTTTTGTTGCAAGCAAGGGCACTAGCACGCAGTTAAACAAGTAAAGGCAAAATGGGTGCCCCGGCTTTATGGCGTGCCTCACCGGTACAATGTCTATCGATGTGCCCGTCACGCCACAAGTTTTTTTTTAGTTGAAATAGCAAGGAGGCCACAACTTTCAATAAAAAAGGACGACATAGACGTAAAGACGTCTTTCTGGTACCGACGCATCACCAAGACTAGTTTATTCTACAGTGTGTACATCACTCTAGT
This sequence comes from Rhipicephalus microplus, assembly GCF_043290135.1. Classification (NCBI taxonomy): domain Eukaryota; kingdom Metazoa; phylum Arthropoda; class Arachnida; order Ixodida; family Ixodidae; genus Rhipicephalus; species Rhipicephalus microplus. Next base: position 452,955,143 of record NC_134710.1, read on the forward strand.
CGAGAGAGAAAGAGAAATTAAATCAAAATGCAGAAAATCACAAGTGTACATATAGTGAAAAGAATTTCCTCTGCATCCGGCTTGTGAAACGTTTTACGGCCTACGTCGAATGGAACGAGTGGTCTCTCTATTTTAGGAGTTGGTATATGTGGTTTGCATTTTACTTCATACATAACGTAGACAAGGAGTACTTTGCATGCTCTACATTCAATGATTTCTCGAGCTCTGACCTATTGAAATGCTGTGCTTTGTCGAGACAGCCCTGCTCGCTTCATCTAAGGGGCAATACAGTGAAAACGAATGTTGAACTACGTCAACACTTTCTAATGCAGGCGTCTCAAACTCAACACAGATTGCCGGCTCTAGTTCGTGCGAGTGCAGAGAAGGAAGTAAGAGCTGGGGAGAGAGTAGTATAAGTTATATTAGGTATATGCCCATGCACTGTCATCTGGAATAAGCCCATACGTTTGTTTTAAGGAGGTTATGTGCGCTTTATCTAACAAGCCCAAAATACAAACTGCCTCGACAGAAGGTAAAATAAGCTAAAACCACTATTTGACCATAATCATCAAATATGAAAAATATTGGAGTTCAACCTGTCTAAACTGGCAGTGACTGGAAAAAGTTTAAAGCTTGGGTCACAAGGGTGTTTTCAAATAAGCCCGTTTGGAAAAGAACAAACAAGTGAGAAAAATCGCTCTAAGCGTCAGCGTCAACGTCGCAAAAGTTATTGTTGTTGCCAAGTTTGAAATAGCCCGCTCACACACACGCTATTTCAAAAGTTCGTAAACTGCGCCTTACGATCTTGCGTATGAAGAACGACACGCACGCACGCCGGAGAAAGTTGTCCGGAGTATGCCATCTTCTGTCCTTCGGAGCGTGGGAAAGTGCGTCGCTTCTCGTCGAGGCAGCCAGCGGCGGCCGGGACGAAGTCGTCGGTGTTATCCGATTTTCAAGCAGAGGACACATGGTAAGTAAATCTGAATGAATTTTGCGCTTTATTTTTTGTGTGTGTGTGCGCGCGACTGCAACCCAATTAGTCGTTAGAAGGCTCGCGCTGGGTTAAAATTTGAGATTTGTTTTCTCCGAAGCGAAAGGGGCAAGCTGACCGGAAATTCACTCGCTTCGCCGCCTAAGCCACTAGAAGCCTACGCCGCAAGGCAGGGACGAAGAAATCAGTCCGATTTTCGACTCACGCGAAAGCGGATCCTGTTTCCGATTCACGGCTGCCTAGATCAAAACCACGCGATCTGAACAGCTGGCCGCATCTGCAACATGGTGGCGAAAGCGCCAGTGGTGGCTCGCATAGGCTCTAATTGCAAACTAGTCGTGCAGCTCGACGAAGCTTGACGGCCTCAAAGAGGACACTTTCATCAAGAGCCTGGTTTGAATTACGATCGCCGAGAGCACTGGAAGTAGACGGTGCACCAGCAGTGAGTCGGCATGCGCCAACGTGTCTCGTTTCGGCCACAGCCGGCTGAATCCGGCCCCACCGCTCCCGGTGCACTCGCTCGTGCCGTTTCTTCTGGCGTATCGCCCCAAACAAAGTTTCAAAAAGTACAAGCTGTATCTTCACAGTACATTGCGTGAAAACTGGCATTCAGTACAGAACTTAGTACTCAGAAAGCAGGAGAACTATAATTCGTGAAAACAGCGGCGGACGCAGCATTCCAGGGCGCTTAACAAATGTGAACATTTCTGACGCGTGCGTACGTGGTTTTCCGGCCACTCTGGTGTTTTCGTTTCAATTATCAAAAGGGGCCTAGCCAGAAGGTGGCACACCAAGCCCGTGCCCCCCACCCCCACCCCTGGAAACTTTCGTTCGTCGTGGCATAGAGAGTAGAAAATGGCAATTTTGGAGATGCGCCCTCATTGAAATTAAAAAGGTCCCCTTCCCCCCATGAAAAAAAGTTCTGGCTAGGCACCTTCTAGTATATTGTGAATGCGGCATGTGTGTTGCTAGCTCGTACTCCTAAGAGCTTCACTAGAGGGGACGGAAAATTAGTAATTGCCATACATGCAAAGAGATCGCTATGTGTGACACAAATGTGCTAATCTGTTTCCAAGGTCACCGTGTGGTTGTCGTAACGCCACTAGAGATCACCAAAAACTTCGCATTGTTTTGGTGCGCTTTTATTTGGTGCTGTGAACTCTCGGTGTTTCGAGCGAGGATGGGTAGCATTCGACCAGAAACTTCTTCAATGCAGAGCGAACTTACTTGAGTTCCTGCAGCGTGTAGTCACTCAGAATGTGTGCGTTTAATAATATTTATCAGATTATAATGAACCATAAACAATATTTGTTTCGCAAGTTTAAGCTTATATTCTTTTTTCAAACAGCGATGTGGTAGGAGAGGCAGATTCTCTGCTATGATTTGAAACATCTGTTGAAGGAGCATAGCGGCTGAAAGGTTGAGATGTCGCTTCTTCTCTTTTTTTTTACGTGTGCTCTCGTGTATGTGAAACGATAAAATGATCAAGAATCAGCTAATACTGGTTCATTGCGATGGATTCATGGTGCATGGTGCCTACTAGAGGTTGCCTTCATTTCAACTTGCCTGTAAGCTATATACTGTGCGTATAATATTTATTTTTAAAAAAGTCATGAAGGAGGCAATCAAAGCCCTCCCAATGTTCACTTCGTAGCTGAATGCCTTTTAATCATGCAATACAATTTCGAGCCTAGCGCACATCCACAATAATTCAGTGACTGAGTGAACATCGTGCAGTATACCTTGACAAGATTTTCACCAAGTGTATTTAAATGCTAGTGCACACCCGTATATGTATGAGTGCTCTGTGCTCGAAATTTTCTTTGCGTACTTTATTGTGACACAGTACCACGGATTAACTTATACACAAATCCTGCTGAGTTCCCACAGTTTTTTATCACCGCTTCACGCATGAAAGAGCAGTCGCAACGACACATCGAACCAAGCTTATCCAAGGTCCCACAGTTTTGAAAATTACGTCTAGTTGAGCCTAATAAATATTTTGGTTGCTTAATGAAACACCTACGTCTCAGTGAACACACGTGAGACCTAAATAGGTCTATTTAGTATCCAGTCAGTAAACAGTAGTTAGCCTCTTCCTGGGCTCGTTTTCTCTAGCTCATGAGGACCTCAACTTGAATTATTCGACCTCGAATAGGTTAACCCTATTGAGGCTAATAATGCTTGCCAAATGACTTGATACCATGATAAAAAATGCCTAGTTACATTTCGGTATATTTACCTTGACTCATCTCAGCTCATTTAGGTGTACATGGCTTAACACAAAAACAGCAAACGAATATGCCTAATTAAAAGTAGCCCTACCTAATGTGCTCATTCTTGGCTTAATGGGTTATACCATGCTACAGTGTGCTTGAGTAGTTTTAACTACAGTTTGGCGCAACAAGGCAAGTTTAACTTTGCTTATGTCACAAGGGCCAAGCTGGGCTGAGAAACTTATAATTTTTTATGCTTGGCATTGTTTGGTTATATGGTGCTAGCTATGCTTAGTTGGGCTAACTGGTGAAAAAAAAAACTACGCACTCGGCACTTCAATTTGCCCTGCCCAAGCTGCAACGTGTAAGAGCGGCATAGATTTGATGAAGCAAAAAAAGCAATAGTCGGTTGTCATCTTGGCTATGAGCATCGTAACTCTGTCAAACAAAGCGCTGTACGTGACCACCTGATTACGACTGGACAGGCATGCACACTGCAGAAGGCAGTGTGCAGAGATGGCCCGTCAATTCGTTGTGACACGCAACCCTGTGGTTTGCACACTTTTGCTTACGCCTGTACGTTTGAGACGTTGCAAGCTATACAAAGCTGGTGTTGCGTTCAAAAACGTTTTTTATAAACTTTTGATCTCATCTTAGCAGCATAGGCAGTGCAATAAGCATTTGCAGCAGCATGTTGCATATTCTGTGCTTCTTACAGTCATAATGCATATTTTTGGCATGTTTTTAAAAGTCTCCTTTTGTTTTACCTAGTTGGCAGGCAACTCAGTTGCTGCAACAAAATACAATTGAAACCCAACTCTGGCACCTTTCAGATAAAAGATGTAGTCTCATAGCCTGATATCAATTGGCCTATGGCTCTTTCCTTTTGTGGAAGTGTACGCTTTAGTTGTTATGGGCCTATGGATATCTCTTTTCATTTCTATCAAGCTGTGGTTATCACGTGTCGGTGTGGCTGCTTTTTATGCATGCAGTAGTGATAAAAACTGCGGGAATTCAGCAAGATTTGTGTATAAGTTAGTCCAATGTACTGTGTGACGATAAAGTACGCATAGAAAATTTTTAGCACAGCTCATGCATATAGGGATGTGCACTAGCATACAAAAACTCGGTGAAAATCTTGCCAAGCTATACTGCACGATGTTTCCTCTGTCACTAAATTTTGGGATGTGCGCTAGGGTCAAGATAGTATTGAATGATTACAAGGCATTCAGCAACGATGTGAACATTGCGAAGGCTTTAATTGGTTCCCTCGTGGCTCTATTTTTTCATATAAATAATGTAGGCATAGTATATAGCTTACAGGCAACTTGAATTTACTGTACCAGCTGGAAAAGTAGCGGGACAGTTGGTACGTTTTCTGCACTAGTACCTGCTAGGCTGCATGCTATATTTGGCTTGACGTTCTCAACTCTGTTGCACTTTGATTAGGCTATGTTTAGCTCATTACATAGAATTTCTGTGTTGTTTCAAGACCTTTGAACGTTCATTGGATTCGATCTATTGCCTCAACTGCTATTCGACATATTTTACGCTTCTTCAAGGACTTCGGCACATAGCAACAAGTGCACGAAGCTAAGAAACCTAGTTTGGGCCCATTTTAAACAGGGCTCAATACCATTAGGACATAATAAATTTAATGCAAAAAGCATTAGTATACTAAAAGTCTTTTGCACTGCATTTGTTTATCAAGTGTAGCTTTTTGCAACTGTGCAATGGATAGCAATTATGGAGTCAAAATATTTATTATTTGGAAAAACGTAAATTCTTACATTTTCACCATTGGCACTCTGAAATTGTCTGTACTCCCAAGACATGGCTTGAATAAACTTTTTACAGAATTTGTGTGTGGTGAAAAAATATTGCAACCTGATTTTGCTAACAGTGGATGTAAAAATAGTTTTTGGCATCTAATGTGCCTGCTGTACAGATACTGTATGTCCACCTCCCAAAAGACATTGGAGGCTTACTTCAGCCTTGCAATTATGAACACAATTTTTTGTACCCCACTCGCACACAGATTTGTGGCGCAGTGTGTGAAAGAAACCTAATAAAAATCTACCGAAAGAGCTAATCTATTCGCCTAATAAAGCATAACTGAATTAAATTTATCATGAGTAAACAAATGAGGAATAGCGAATATTTAGGAGCAAACCTAAGCAAAATTATAGGCAAGTTAAAGACAAAATTACAAGCAAGTTATAGGCAAAATTATAAGAAAATAATTATAAGAAAACACTTGTATGACATTTTATTGCCAAGCAGTAGAGGGATGTTGATTGCTCCACATGATCCTATGTGTGTCACAATACAGCCTATAAAAGGAGAAATATTTCTGGTCAATAAACTATTTGTCGTTTCTCTGCAGAGCCATTGATTGCAGCTAGTGTGCAATAGGTAATCTGACAATCAGGGTGGGACAAGTGTCACAGCGCCTGCTGCACAATACCCACAATGATGCGGTGGCTTCATACGAACGCTGCCTGAGCTATAACCACAAGGCCAGCAAGGAATCCGAATGTTCGGCAAGTAGCGTTTTTGTTTCTCCGGTGAAGTCATGCTCCTGTCTGTCGATCAGATCTGTGGAACTGTGGAGTGGAGAGCATTCAGTCCTATGTTGAGTGTTTGGAGCTCAAGGCTTATGCCATAACTGAATAGAAGAAATTGTGCGTGTTTTTACCAATAATTTGTACTGAAGCATACGAAAGTCGCAAGAATTGGGTTCTGTCATTAACAGTAGAAAAGCTCTTCGCGAAAATAAGCGAACTACTGGAAATTCACTGACACAAAAAAAAATTCTTGATATATATGTGGGGTTTAAAGTCCCAAAACCATCATATGATTATGAGATGCGCTGTAGTGAAGGGCTCAGGAAATTTCGACCACCTGCGGTTCTTTAACCTGCACCCAAATCTGAGGACACGGGCAAACAACATTTCCGCTTCCATCGGAAATGCAGCCGCCGCTGCCGGAATCACTCGAAAATGTCTGTAATTGTGGAAAGGCGTAAATTGTCATAAATTTCAGCTTCACAACGCAAGTGACGAAGACGTTGTAGTAGATTTGAAGGGCCTAACCCGGCAAGTTACTGCTCTGGTGGTTGTTCTGCGCACCAGAATAGTAGTTTGAATTCAACTGACGTTCAACTCACTTTTGACAAGAGATCATGCACATGACAAACTGCTAAAATACAAGTCGCAAACCTGGAAAAGCGCCTAAATGCAGTCAGTATAAAAAAAGCATTGCCGAAGGTGATGTGCCCCCCCCCCCCTCCGAAGGCACTGAATCAAAAAGTTCAAAGTGAATAAGGACAAGAAACGGAACAGGTATAGCTGTCGCAAGGCGCAAGTGCCAGAAAATCACTGTGACAGAAAAGACTTACGCTAGCTATGCCCATCAAGAAAACATGTGCTGAACAAAGATAAATGAAGGCTAAATGAATGCAGTTGTTTTATTAAAACTACCTGGGGAACATGAATACACTCCAAACAACTCTGCAGTCGCATCAACAACAAAAAAAAGAACATGGCGTTACTGGAAAGTTCAGCTGCACACGTGGGCATAGCAGCCAATATATGTGGAAGTATGCTTCAAAATAGCGAATTGCTAGGTTAGTTACATTACATTTGGTCTGGAAGAGCGAAGGACTGGAATCAAAAGAAGACTTAAGGAGATGCTCAACTTGCTGCTTAGTATATTTTGCAAAGTGTCTCAGTGTGAATACAAATGAACAGGCACAGTCACACCTGATTTTCACTGAACCACAACAGATATCTGGGTAAAAAAACGTTTTGACAATGTGCAGTACCATGAAGGGGGCTTGCTTAATCAGTTTTTAGACCTAACTGCATTGAAGGAAGTTTATTTCTTTCATTGTGAGATGCACCTTCGGTGCACTGAGCATGTATCTGCGGCAATTTTTCACATTCCCGCCTGTAATACTTTGCGCTCACACCTTCCCTTAGTCCTACCCTTTATATTCGCAACCTCGAAAAGTGCACTGTAGCCACATGTACTACAATAAGCAGGAAGATGCGCCTCATTGTTCCAAGCATTCACGTTACTTGGGTACTCTCCGAAACTATTCTTAGGGCATCGGACTGTTTCGATGATGTAAGCTATCCCATAACTGAAATGCATCTTATATACCGCGTTCGCACGGTGCACAAATGACTTCTTATGCTTCTTTCGACATACTCCTTTCTCTCTTTTTTCACCCTCAAGAATTTAACAAACGGAAAAGGTTTAAGGGTTCTGTGGAAACAAGGCTTAAGCCCTGCATTAAAGCTATTTCTTAAGGTTGCTTGAAATTGTGTGATTGTAGGGAATCGCAACAAACTTGTTCAACTTGTTGGACCTCTGCCGTGTTGGCACGCTGGGTGAAGCCCCAGTCTGTTTCAGAAGAGATGATGTTATGGCAACGGGCAATATTGCCACGAACGTAATTACAGACAGCGACGAAACGACGTCTTGCTTGCCTAAGACCAGGACGCAAAAGCCCTCTTCTTTCTTCACTTCCCAAGGATTCCACCTACAGTTGATGGCTCATACCCATTACCTGTGACATTACTCCCTCTCCTCGAAAAGCATCGGCTCGATGCTGATAATGAGCGTTGAGAAAAAAAATTAGAAAGAAAATATGCTACCATGGAACCCAACAACTCCGTCGTAAGGGGAAAAAAATAGGCTGGCGTCATAGAAGTACTCAATAAAGAAAGGGGTAAGTACACAAGACAATAAAAAAAAACAAAGTGACAAAAATAGTCATTGCATGGTAAGTTAGTCCACGTTCGATGTATGACGCTAGAAATATGGCTTGAGTCTTGACACGTGCACCACATTCCTTTGTGGAAACCGACGGGAACGTCTTGAGGCGCCCTCAGAGAGAACTTCATACGTAACGTCACTGAGTCGGCGCAGAACTTTGTAAGGGCCGAAGTAGCGCCGAAGCAACTTCTCAGAGTGACCACGCTGTCGGATGGGAGTCCACACCCAAACTTCATCGCCTGGTTTGAAGGTAACCTCTCGGTGTGTAAGGTTGTAGCGGTGTGCTTCGGCAGTTTGGCGAGCCTGAATAGGGCATCGGGCGAGTTGACGGGCCTCCTCGGCGCGTTGAGCGAACAATGCAGCGTCCGTGTTGAACATGCTCAAGTTGTTGGGAAGGAGCATTGCGTCGAGCATTGTAGTGACCTCTCGACCATGAACTAAGCGAAATGGGGTGAAACCTGTACTCTCTTGGACTGCTGTATTGTAAGCAAAAGTTACGTAAGGGAGTATATCATCCCAGTTCTTGTGATCAACGGCCACATACATTGATAGCATATCTGCAATGGTCTTGTTCAACCGTTCAGTGAGTCCATTTGTTTGGGGGTGATAGCCCGTGGTTTTCTGATGTTCTGTACCACTTAGTCTCAGCACTTCTTGAAGCATCTCTGCGGTGAAAGCTGTACCACGATCAGTAATTATTACAGTTGGCCCTCCGTGACGAAGTACGATGCTGGTGACAAAGAACTGTGCGATTTCGGCTGCGGTAGCTTTGGGCAGGGCATTTGTTTCACTGTAACGCGTTAAATAATCGGTGGCAACCACAATCCTCCGGTTTCCAGACGAAGAGGTGGGAAATGAGCCAAGCAAGTCAATGCCAATTTGATGGAATGGTGTCTTCGGCGTGGCGATAGGCTGTAGTAGTCCTGCTGGTCGGACAGGTGAAGTCTTACGGCGTTGACAGTTGCGGCATGTGCGGACGTACTGCTTGACTGTCTTCGCGAGGCGGGGCCAGTAGTATGAGCGGCGAATTCTTTCCAATGTGCGCGTGTAGCCAAGGTGTCCGGATGATGGTTCGTCGTGACAAGCATGTAAAATATCGTCCCGAAGCGAGGTCGGCGCAACCAGTAGGTAAGTAGCCTGGGTATTGTCGAAATTTTTCTTATAGAGGACTCCATCCCTGATGCAGAACGAAGCCAGCGAACGTGCGAAGTTTTGAGGAAAGCTGCGTTTTCGGCCTTCGAGGTAGTCAATCAGCGGGCTTAGCTCCATGTCGTCGCGTTTTTGTTGAGCCAAGTCGGTTGCTGACACAGAGGAAAGGAATGTATCGTCCTCTTCAACGTCTGCGTTCGTACTTCTAATTGGTGCACCTGAAAGACAGTCAGCATCAGTGTGTTTGCGTCCTGACTTGTGAATGACTGTAACGTCAACTTCTTGCAGCCGAAGGCTCCAGCGTGCTAGACGACCGGAAGGGTCTTTGAGGTTGGCGAGCCAGCATAAAGAATGGTGGTCGCTAACTACCCTGAATGGTCAACCGTATAAATAAGGGCAAAACTTTGTTATAGCCCAAACAACGGCTAAGCATTCCTTTTCTGTTGCAGAGTAGTTTTTCTCTGCAGATGATAGTGTTCGACTTGCATAGGCGATCACGCGTTCTACGCCATTTTGCCATTGAACCAGTACAGCTCCAAGTGCGACGTTGCTGGCATCCGTGTGTAGCTCTGTGGCAGCGTTATCGTCAAAGTGACCGAGTACAGGTGGGGCTTGGAGATGGTTTCGTAGCGTGACAAAGACGTGATGCTGATCATGACCCCAAACAAACGGTACGCCGTCTTTCGTAAGTTCATTTAGCGGTTCAGCGATTTTAGAAAAGCCTTTGACGAAGCGTCTGTAATATGCACAGAGTCCCAGAAATCGGCGGAGGTCGCGCTTGTTTGTTGGGACAGGAAATGCGGCAACAGCTTTCGTTTTCTCAAGGTCTGGATGTATACCGGCGTGGCTGACGACGTGACCAAGAAATTTCAGTTCCTCGAATGCAAAGTGGCATTTCTCAGGTTTGAGAGAAAGTCCAGCTGTTCGAATCGCCTGAAGAACTGCCTGTAAGCGCTGGACGTGCTGCTCAAACGTGTCCGAGAAGACGACCACATCGTCAAGGTAGACAAGACACGATTGCCATTTTAGCCCAGAAAGAACCGTGTCCATCATTCTTTGAAAGTATCTGGTGCCGAGCATAAGCCGAAGGGAAGGACCTTGAACTCGTAGAGTCCGTCAGGAGTAATGAAGTCAGTCTTTTCGTGGTCGCGCTCATCGACAAATATTTGCCATTAGCCGCTGCGTAGATCCATAGAAGAAAAGTAACGAGCATTGCGAATGCGGTCCAGCGACTCGTCTATTCGTGGTAAAGGATACACGTCTTTCTTCGCGATCTTATTCAACTTTCCGTAGTCGACGCAAAATCGCAGAGTACCATCTTTTTTCTTTCCTAACACAACAGGGGACGCCCAGGGACTAGTTGATGGCTGGATGACATCTTCCTTGAGCATCTGCTGGACCTGTTGGCGTATAACGTCTTGTTCTTTTTGCGAGACTCTGTAGGCATGCTGTCGAATGGGTCTCTCGGTAGGCTCGGTGATGATACGATGCTTGGCAAACGGTGTTTGGTTAACTTTCGAAGTCGTAGCGAAGCAGTCCCGAAATGAGCCGAGTAGCTTCAAAAGACGTTCCCGTTGTGCAGACGGTAGACCCTGGTTTACGTCGAGAGTGCTTGCAAATGTCAGGGCGGAATCGTCGCACGACGAAAGAGCAGATAATGTTGAGGGACCAAGGACGTCGGCAATACCCTCAAGGTATGCGATCGCAGTGTGTTTGGTAAGATGGCGATACTCCTCACTGAAATTCGTGACTAATAGGCAAGCCTGCTTCCTACTGGGCTGAACAATACCTCGGGCAACACATATTTGTTGTGCAAAAAGTAGGGACAAATTTCCTTCTGCAATTCCAGATTTGGGGACGTCTTGGTCACATTAAACGTTGATAAAAAGGCTGCTGCGAGGAGGCAGAGTAACAGATTCAGAGGATACACGTAGGGCAGCCTTCGATGAGCGGGCGTTTTCCGGTTCAGGATGAAACGGGTCCTCGAACGACATCTGCAAGTCTCGTAGGTCAATAATTGCGCCGTGTTCGCGAAGAAAGTCCAGCCCCAGAATGAGTGGACGGGAGCACACAGGTAATACGAGGAAAGACCCTATGAACGTTGAAGCACGGACTCGAACACGGGCTGTGCACATTCCAGTCGGCGTGACGAGGTGGCCCCCTGCCGTGCGCAACAGCGGTCCTTGCCAAGGGGTAGTTACCTTTCTCAATTGGGATGCTAGGGCGCTGCTCATAACCGAATAATCGGTGCCGGTGTCGACGAGAGCAGTGACGGCGTGATTATCGACGTGTACGGTGATGTCGGTGGAAACAGTCTTATGACTTTCAGAAACGACTGGAAAGTCAGAACGGCCGTCGTCGGGTCTTTGCGTCGAAGGAGGCTCTTTGACAGTTCGTAGGGACGCAGCTTCACCCCCAGGAGCCGCGGTTTCTAGTTTCCCCTGTGGCGACTCGGTGACCGGCCTCTGAAAGGAGCATAAGATGACGAGGGAATGCTAGGTGACGTGGGGCGGCGAGGTGATGGTGATCGTGATTGGGGGCGTTGACCAAGGCGAGGAGCTTGCTGGCCCGTAAGGTAGGCTTCGATGTCGCGAGGACGCCCACCGTAACGCGGGCACCGAGCATCAGGGTGAAAGCCACGGAGACCAAGTTGGCGGTACTGGCAGTTACGGTAGACGTGAACCGCTTCGCCACAGTGATAGCAGAGTGGACGGTTATCGTACGTACGCCACACGCTGGCCTTTGTGGCGTTCTGCCGCGATCCAGACGGACGATAAGTTGGTGCACTCGGAAACCTTGAGGCGGGTGGCGGAGTCGAATAGGTGCCCTGGAATCGATGGCTAGCCTGATCCATTCTCTCCATGGTGGGATCAGGGCCATGTGGTGCAGAGGATCGCAGAGCCGCCGCATAAGTCAGCACAGGGGCCTCAGGCCTTGTTGGCGCGAGTGGGGTGACCACCTGTCAGATCTCATTTCGGATTAAGTGTGTGAGATCACTTACGGGTGGTTGGGGTGCCGCTGCTTGGAGTTGGCGCAGCCCGTCCCGCACGACGCTTCTTATGAACTCAGCGAGGGCATGCCTCTCGCTGTCAGCCCCGATAAAGCATGCAGCAGAAGTCACGTCATGGCGTCCATACTGTGACGACCTAAACTGGAGAGTACGCTCCATTGTGGTTGCCTAATTTATGAACTCTGCCACAGTCGTCGGTGGATTGCGCACGACTCCTGCGAAGAGCTGCTCTTTTACCCCACGCATTAAATGCCGCACCTTCTTTTCCTCGGACATTCCAGGGTCAGCACGCTTGAAGAGTCGAAGCATGTCTTCGACAAACATCGAAACTCTCTCGTTAGGTCGTTGGTTCCGAGACGAGATTGCCTGCTCCACTCTCTCTTTCCTTTCAGTGCTGCGGTACGCATCACGAAACTGTCGGCTGAACTCATGCCACGTCGCAAAGGAACCCTAGTGATTCTCGTACCACGTTTTGGCAGAGTAACGCAAAGTAAACTCTCTGCAGCTTGCCAGCTTCATCCCATTCGTTGATGTTGGCAACTCGATTGAAGTGATCAAGCCAGTCGTCAACATCTTCATAAATGTCTCCGTGAAATGAACGTGGTGTTTGCGGCGCATCAAAAACATGCGGGAGAAAAGAATAGGCGTCGTTGGTTTGACTCGCCTGGTTGTTAGTTGAGGTTGCCATCTCGCCTTGAGAAAGGGGACGGTACTCGGGAGATAGTCCTCGCAGGCGGCGACTGCTTCTTGCCGTGGGAGCTGTAGCTGTCTCCAAGTATCTCGGTGTGTCAGCTGAAAATCTGCAGCCGAGGCGCATTTACCCAGCACCTCCACCAGTGCCACGAACGTAATTACAGACAGCGACGAAACGACGTCTTGCTTGCCTCAGACCAGGACGCAAAAGCCCTCTTCTTTCTTCACTTCCCAAGGATTCCACCTACAGTTGATGGCTCATACCCATTACGTGTGACAATATGGAAGAAAAACCCGAAGTTCAAAGACACAAAATTGGGTGGTCGAAGGTGAAGTTGACTTTAAGAGAGCGTGACTTGGTCAAGTCGATTTGAGGAACGAAGAAGCAATCCCCCTTTTTACCAATATAGTATAGAAGGAGTCAAACGGGAGGATAGTTCTTTTACCGTGGCTTATACTACCAAGAAAATGTGGTCGTCACATATTTTCTGGATTGCATAGTGGTCGGGTATGTTCACTGTAGAGGATAATTAGGGTGAACGCTGCTTAAAGCCACATTCACCTAACACAAATACGATCCAGTTTTTTACTTAGCCTTATTTTTAATTGCGATGACCACACTTGCTGGGAGTACTAGCCACGGATAAATAAGCTATCCTCCCAATAGACTCTTTCCATACTATACTGGTGAAAAGGGGGATCGCTTTTTCATGCCTGAACACGGCTCTGACGAAGCCATGCTATCATAAGGACAGACTTAGCTTTAACCACCGAGTTGCACACTTTCTAACTTCGGGTTTTCCTTCCACATTGCTAGTTGCCATATAATCCTCCCTTCTCAAGCAGATTGTGACTTCACTGAGCGTGCCAACACAGCGATTTGCAATACGTTTGGTGTAATTTCTTACAATCACGCAATTTCACGAAAGATTAACAGGACGTTAAAAGCATAGTGTAGACCTCATCATTTCAGCACCATTAAAGCTTTTCCTTTTGTGCACTGTTGCAGGTTACACAACCGAGAAAGAAGTCTGTCGAAAAAAACATAAGAAGCCATTTGTCGCCAGTGCTACGAAAGTGGTATATAAGATACCGCTCAGTTGTAGTAAAGCTTACATCAGCCAAACAGGCCGATGCCCTTACAATACACTCGGAGAACACGCAACTAGGGTGAATGCTTGGAACAATGGTGTGCACCTTCCTGATTATTGCAACACATGTGGCTGCAATGCACTTTTCGAAAAGGCGGACATCAAGTGCAACACTAAGGGCAGGTGTGAGTGAAAAATCTTACAGGCGGAAAATAATAAAATAGCCCCAGATGCATGCATTCTGTATCAACGGTGCATCTGACAATGCAGAAAATGAAGTTTATAAAACGCAAATATTTCTAAGAACTGACTAAGCATGCCCCTATTATGGTATCCTAGACTGTTAACACGTTTTTTACCCAGATATTTGTTGTTGGTTCAGTAAAAACGAGAAGTGACTATGCCTGTGCATTTGTTTTTGCGCTGAATGTTTTTCAAAATAAACTCGGTTGCAAGTTGGGCGTCTTCTAAGTAGTCTTTCTTTTCTTCCAAGTCTTCGCACCTCTAAGGAAAATATACCTTGAAGTGTGGGCAAAACTATATTGAACTTTGGTTGTTAGAGGACCTATGCAGGAGACAGAGCGGATGTGTTAGAGTGATGCAGTGTAAATGAGGCCTGCGAAAAGCAACCTGCTGTTTTGTAAATTGCTGTCAAAGAAAGTGAATGGGAGTTACCTTTGCTGCTGTAGAATCGCTGCCTTAAAGGTATTGTTGAAGTGAAGAATGTTTTAGGAGTGAATCAAGATAAATGTAGATAATCTGCACGCGCAGCTTTCACATGCCATTTCTCTTTGCTTTGTGGCGTAAAAAACTTTAAAACGCAAAAGCTTGTGCCACGACAGCATTGTGATAGGTGTAGTTCATTTAGATCTATACTGTCAGTTAGCCTAGTAAAGACTCAAGATGAATGGCTACATACGAATTCATGTTTATTTTTTCATCTTGCGTACCGCTGTACTACCAAAATATGTCCTGAAGTTATCTTTCAATGAAAAAAATATCTCCTCCTCAAGTGCTGAGCTGCATTTTTTGCAGCAGGAATAATATGTCAGACCCACGTTTCAAAAATTGCATTGCACAGTTGCAGCAGTTACTAAACTGAGCAAAAAATCATGCTTTTTGTAGACAGTATTTTTTTCTATGGATTGTTCCGTACGTCTTTCATTGATGCTGTGCCCACTTGATATCTTGGCACAGAACAGCAGTATCATCACTGTATGGAATGTATTACATATTTGCTGCACGGAATCTAAGAGATATTTTGCTTGATTTGCCATCCGTGCCTGTTACCACAGTTTGTGTGAAACCACAGCTGAGCAAGCCCGTTCATTGTAAAAAAAGCGTCAAGAGCGATATCGTGCCTTCTAGCAACTCTCTAGAGCTGATGTGCCACCTGATAAACTCAAGGTTTACAGGTCACCCTCTTACTGGTTTTTTTTATGAATGAAGGCTTCAGGAACAGCTGTATGTAGCGTCATATGGTTGCCTGCTGCCAAATTGTGGTGTACTACCTAAATTCTAAATCTCTACATCTTATACTCACACGAATTTCGAAAGCAGATTTTGCACATTACACAATTCCTCTTATCACAAATTTCCAATGGGCTGATTCTAATGACGAAGTCATAGGCTTTCAGCTTCGTTGATGTGGTTTAGTGTAGACATCGCTACAGGACAAGACAAAGGGCAACACACACAGCCACTTGTTTGTGTGCCAAGTTCAAGATGTCCTCCTCGCAAGTCTTTTCCTCTTTTATTTTGATGAGTCGGCACTGAACACCCACAAGGCGAGTATTCAGACTATACCAACAGCTTGTGGTACTTAAGCCAGCCCATTGGAAAGTAATTAAAAAGAAGAAATTGTGCCATCATGTATGAAATCTGCTTTCAAAAGCTTGTGTGATTGTAAAATGCAGTAGAGTTTTAACAGTCCGGTACTACATGATATTTTGGCTGCTAGCTACCCTATGCTGGTGCGAACAGCTGTTACCGAATCCGTAATTTAAAATATCAAGCGGAGGAGGTGTGAATGTCAACTGTGGGGCCAGTTGCGGCGCCTTACTTTCATGCTGTCACACATCATCCCAAGAGAGCTGTTAGCACCCACAATATCCCCATGGCTTTTTCTGTGTGAAACAAGCTTGCTAAGCAGTGTGTTGTATATGCAGGAGTGGGTGTGGGGCGTAGCAAACATGGTAAAGCATGGATTCTACAAAATACCACTTAGTGCCTTGGATACACACCATATTTCATTCTGGTAGCACGACCTGCATCGGCTGAACTGGGTGTTGAATAATTGAGCAACTTAAAGACTGTGTACAATGTGTATACGATAATAGAAAAGTGGGCCATCTTGTTGCACATCTGAACTATACTGCTGCAGCTGTTTCTCATAATTTTCTGAAACACTGAGTTTTCTCAAAAGCAAGAATAAATATGTTGTTTGCAATTAAGCTCACCACTTCAAAAAATTGTAAAAGCTTTGTATTTTTGAAACATCTATGTTTTTAGTAAACCTGTGAGTTTTCAATTCGTGCGTTCCCTTTAATGTTAACTATCTGTTTGTTGTTATGCAATACGTTTTCATGTATACGCAGTGGTATGTAGCAATGACATTTATAAATCGCTGTTTATTGACACTAGGAAAGAACTGTTCGACTGTTTATTGACGCTAGGCAAGAACTGTTCGAAAATCTGAACAATCGAGAATCCGAAAACAAGAACTTGCCAGAAAAAAGCACCTTTATAGGCTTAGTGGCTGGAAAAAATAGTGCACATCCGCTCACAAGCCCAATCGCACGCGACAAAATCTACCTGTATTTTAGATAGTGCTTGGCCATAACTGTAGGTCATTGCACCTTTAAGAGATATGCTAAATCTGCCTAGCTTTGGCGAAGGCGGCCCTTCAGCGGAGTCATCATAAGCCACTGTTTAGCCATTGTTGCCTGATTAAAACTTTTAAGGAACATCAGATTGAAGCCTCCCTACTTTGGTCTTGCAAATTATTACAGCTTCTTTTGCAGCCATTATGTCTTGTAATTGCTGAATTCTCTTCTTAGTGCCTATGACCCCAAAAAAAACTGGTTGCGTCGGAGCCATTTTATCGGGCTTTTCAAAAAAACAATAAAGCAGGACGCAAAAAACTGCTTGGCCACAGAAATAAGTAAGAAGCAAGCTCTCAAATGCCAAAAAAGAACTAAGTCGCATCAAGCTAGTTCATGCGGCAGCACTCGTGTTTTCTTGTTGGCTGCGTACGTGCGGCCATTTTGAGCGACCACAAAGCCGATTCTGAGTATGGCTTGCCTAGGCTTGCAGTGGGGTTGTGGTAGTAGTTCAATGAATACTCGACAAAAACCGGCCATCACGTGCCAGCCAAAAATGCATGGCCTTCAAAATCGACAATTGTAATTTCTGCATTGACATTGAATTTCTGCATTCACCCATAGCCACTGCAAAACTTTAGTGCTGGCACCCTAGTAAAATATTGTAAATCCAATGTGAACAGCCAGCCATGGCATTCAATGTCGCACTTGATCAGCCAGCCAAAATGCGGAATATCTGAACGGTGCACCGTAAGGCGTCCAAATTTTCAGTCCTGATTTTACAGTGCTTCAATGGAATGAGTGATCGTGCCACGGAGACGTCTGAATGAATTGGCATGTTCAAATTTTCAGCGTCTGAAGAAACGGTGGGTGACTGTACATATTGCGAAAATAACAAAGTTCTTAGGGCCAGTGCTTGTCTTTTTTAATCTTTGGGGGTTGGCGTGGCTTACACTCAAGACTTCTCCATAAAAAGTATGCGCTTTTGTGACAGATAATTATAAATATATATAGAAAGTGTGTGTATATAAAGTATAAGAAACAATTTTTTCCGTCGTGATACATCGTAGGCACACTTGCAAGGCGCACGCACTGCGGTGACTGATGTAACTTCCCTGACACACCAAATGACAGTTATCTGGGTGTTTTGTCAGGCTAGATCAAGATTTAGTAGACTCGTGTGGATGAAGTGTGCTAGTTTATATTCCAGTAACAGATTGATGAGCAACATGACTGAGCATCAACATTTGAGTTCCCCTCACTATACATGACCACCTGACCTAAATGAAGTCTCCACGATTCCCCGGTTCCCTTATTTCACTTACTTAGCAACAGCAGACTCTTTTCTGTTGCCCATGAAATATACCTGATATGCACACCACCATGACACTTCAGGGAAACTTGTGCGCGTGCCCTTTAAGGGCTTCTGACAGCGTAAAATTTGGTTGCAAATTTAGAGAAAAATTGTAGCTTTGCTTGTGGCAATACCAACATTCAAACACAAGTTCTCTAGCGCATTTTATATGCAGTACTAGGGCATTATTCACAATTATGTGTCGATTGAAAACGCCCACCTAAGTACCCTTAGGTAAGAGACAAACACCACAAACATGCGCTGAAACATTCGTAACACTGAATGAGCTGTTTTCAAATTGGCATACTTGCGGGTTGTGAAGAATGAAATATTGTGAGGCCTTCGATCATGTCCCCCTGAGATAAAAAGAGGACCACTACTGCTGTAAGCAGCCAAAACCACTGTGAGAAAAGCCCGGCAACAGAATGAGAGGAGAGAGGGGCAAAGTGGCACTCCTCATCGGGTGCCATTTGGGGTATTGTACACACCCTACAAATTAATTCTGTTGTCGACAGTACTCCTTTTCTCATTGGACGTCACGCGTGACCTCTGTTTGCATCAAAACAGAGATGTGGATTCTTGCTAACTCAGATGAGCACTCATCCTTACCTCAGAACCAAATTAAAATTTTTATAGGCAACGCTATTCAATACCCCACAGGGGCGTCTGCACAAGCAGACATTTATTGTGTATCGAC
Source organism: Rhipicephalus microplus (assembly GCF_043290135.1). Taxonomy (NCBI): domain Eukaryota; kingdom Metazoa; phylum Arthropoda; class Arachnida; order Ixodida; family Ixodidae; genus Rhipicephalus; species Rhipicephalus microplus. The sequence goes on from NC_134710.1 coordinate 452,973,951, forward strand.
ACCACGGATACGAGCTAACGGGGGGGTTTCGACCCCCTCCCACGCCTAGCCGTGCGCGGCTTGGACGGGTCCGGAGAAAAGGGGATCCGGGGGGTTGAGCGGACGCTGAGTGATTGGACCTTTATGGCCCCTCGGCAGAGGCAACACACCTCTTTGGCCCCGGCTTGACGTAGACGGCACCCCTGGGCTGACCCACCCAGGCGAAAACGGTAGTCGCCTTTTCCTCCCTCTCTCTCTCCTGATCTTCGTCTTTTTATCTCTTTGAATATCTCCTGTCATCTCCTCACTTCTGTTTACTTCTATCCTGCAGGCGGCAAGGGTTAACCTTGTGTAGTTACCCAACCTTGGGAAGTTATATTTGGTTATAGCGGTGATGCATGGCTGGCGTCTCCAAGTGTTTACCATTCAACCTTGTAGCGTCCCCTTGTTGGGCTCGGTGGTGAGTGGCCACCATCGCCGCCGAACTTAAAACAATCAGTATGGTTAACGTTTTCTCCCCTCTCTCTGATCGCCGCCCGAAAAGGTGGCGCACCGAAGACCCGTTCCTCCTTTCAAAACCAAAGCAGTCTTTCCCTAAATTTCATGTCATACATAGCGAGAAAGAAAACAAAACAGTCCGAGCAATCTCACCCTTTCTTGTCTCAGAAACACTCACAGAAGCAATCGGCCCCGTATATTGTGTAACCAAGTTGGGAAGCGGAGACGTCCTTTTAGAGGTTCGCCACAAGCTGCAATAGGACAATTTGCCTACACTGATAGCATTTGGGGATGTCACAGTTTCCGTAGGCCCCCACAGGTCCTTGAAGACAGTCCGCGGTTTCATCTCTGATGACGACCTTCTTGGATTATCAGCGAGTGAATTATTGGAAGACTGGCAGTACCAGAATGTAGTGAAGGTTCAAAGAATAGTAATACGATGAGACAAAAAAAAACACCAACGAAACGTAAATTATCACCTTCCGTACTAGCAATTTACCCGATTCAATCGAAACGGGCTACTGCAAGCTTCGAGTCAGGCCCTACATACCAAATCCTTGTAGGTGTTTCAAATGTCAGCGCTTTGGACACGGATCGCAAAACTGCAGAGGGCGCGCGACTACCGCAAACTGTAGCTCCAATGAACACCCATCTGACAATTGTACTGTTGCAGCTCGCTGTGCAAATTGCGAAGGAGACCATTTCGCCTACTCACCTGGAAAAAGGAAAAAGGAAAAACAAATTCTTCAACTAAAATTTAAATTCAATCTGTTTTTTTAAGAGGCACGCCAGCGCTTCTCCCTTCATAACAAGCACTCTCCTTCTTTTGCAGATGCGACGCACCAGGGCGCCGCGCCACATCTTTCCACGTCTGCGAGTGTCACATGAAGTGTGACTGCGGTCGCGGCATCTACGCCCAAGGCTGAAGTAGCCTGTGCTGCTCCGCCTCCTGCCAAACAGGTTCAGCAGACTTCAGAGTCGGCCAGACCCTAGACCACTGCACTTGAGTTGCGCCCGAAACTTCTGTGAATGTGCCTGCTCATCAGGCACCCTCCGCCACCTCGCAGGAGGTGATGGATACACGTCCCGCTCCTCCGGCGCCTCAGACGCCGAAGAATAGGTGCAACTCTGGAGTGCGCCCAGAAAGAAAAACGTCGAATTACGGGGCCCCAAAAAGCCCTGTAACCTGAAGTGACACTTCTTGTACACACAGCACCACACATCTTTGAAATGACACATATAATACAGTGGAACGTGAGAGGCCTACTGAGGAACCTCGACGATATCCAACATCTTTTACTCAAACATACGCCAAAAGTGCTGTGTGTGCAAGAAACACACTTAAAATCAAGACGCACCAACTTTCCTCGAAAGTACGTTATCTTTCGAAAGGACCGAGATGATGCTGTCGCCTCATCCGGTGGTGTTGCCGTATTCGTTATTCAAGGAACACCCTGTACACTTTTACAGATGTACCCCTTCAGACATCACTGGAAGAAGTAGCTGTCCGAGCTGACATCTTCAACATATTGGTAACAATTTGCAGTATATACATAACGCCATACCATCAACTGACTAAACACGAGTTTCAGTCGCTGATAGCTGAACTTGCAGAACCATATCTCGTCCTAGGCAATTTTAATGCTCATAGTAGCCTATGGGGTGACTCTCGCTGCGACGCGCGAGGTTGCCTATTTGAACAGTTTTATTTTTCTTCCGGTGCATGCCTTCTAAATTGGAAAGAGCCAACATATTACAACATTGCTAACAATACCTACTAAGCCATAGACCTCAGCATAACATCCCCATCACTCCTGCCTCTACTTAACTTAAAAGTCATTAATTATCCATACGGCAGTGACCATATTTCTATCGTTATCAGCACACCATTAACAAATATATGTCCTGCACAGGTTCCCAAAATGGCTCACTGACAAAGCCGCTTGGGAACAGTATCAAAAAATCACTCTACTAACTTGGACTGACATGGAGGGGTTAAGCGTAGAAGCCGCTGTGAGCTACCTGGCAGCATTTTTGATTGATGGTACAACAAAATGTACACCACAAACATTTGGACCGCCAGGCAAACGACAGGTCCCATGGTGGAATAATGAGTGCCATAATGAGCGCAAAGAACAAAATAAGGCATGAAAGTTGCTTAGAGACTCGCCTACAGCCGAGAATCTTATAAACTTTAAGAAGATCAAGTCGCAAGGAAGGAGGGTGCGCCGACAGGCGAGAAGAGAATGTTGGCAGAAATTCTTATCTGGCAATAATTCACACACAGATGTTGCGAGAGTCTGGAACATGGTTAGTTAGGTAGCAGGACAACAAGTACACACACATCCTCTAGTGAACACACAAAGGGAGAGCTTGGAAGACCAGGCAAAGGCTCTTGGGGCGCACTTCCAACAGGTCTCCAGCTCATCACACTATAGTAAAGCGTTCTGACGATGCAAAACCAGAATAGAAAAACATAGATTAGAGCGCAAACGCACAACACATGAGACATACAATGAAGATTTCTGTTTGGCTGAACTACAAGCCTCACTTACATGCTGCAATAAATTTACCCCAGGCCCGGTCCGTGTGGCATATGAAATGTTAAAACACCTGCCAACTGAAACCCAATGAGCTCTCCTCTCTATGTACAATGCGATATGGTCTTCCGGCGAGCTACCCTCAGCCTGGAAAGAAGCTATCGTTATCTCAATTTTAAAACAAGGCAAGGACCCGGCCTTAGTTTCTAGCTACAGGCCAATTTCGTTAACCAGCTGTCTTCGCAAGGTCTTTGAGAAAACGAATAACAGGCACCTGATGCACTTCCTTAAAACTAATGGCCTACTTGACCCATACCAGTGTGGGTTTCGAGAGGCTCGGTCCACCACCAACCACCTTGTTCGTACCGAGGCACAAGTTCGCGACGCTTTTGTTCATAAGCAGTTTTTTCTTTCTGTGTTCCTCGATCTGCAAATGGCATATGACACTACATGGCGCTTTAGCATATTGCGAGACCTGTCACATTTAGGTGTGCGGGGTAGAATGCTGACAGTTATCGAAAGCTACCTGTCCAACCGTACGTTCCGTGTGTGAGTTGGCACTGTTCTATCTCGAGTATTTATCCAAGAAACAGGAGTGCCACAAGGAGGTGTATTCAGCTGCACACTTTTCATGCTTAAAATGAACTCCTTGCACCTGTCTCGCCCACGTAATATTTTTTACTGCATATATGTCGATGATGTGCAGATTGGTTACAAATCTTGCAGCACCTCAATGTGCCAACGTCAAATTCAACTAGCGTGGAACAAAGCATCTCAATGGGCAAATGAGAATGGTTTTATACTCAACGTGCAAAAGAGCACGTGTCTTGTTCAGCCGAAAGAGGGGCCTCCACCCTGACCCCGACATTGACCCGCATGGTCAACCTTTGTCAGTGAAGATCGAGCACAAGTTTCATGGTCTTATATTAGACACTAAACTAACCTTCATCCCACACATTAAGTATTTAAGGGCCAGGTGCTTAAAAACATTGAACATTTTGAAAGTGTTATCACGCACTACATTGGGTAGTGACACGAAATGTCTAATAAATTTATATAAAAGCCTCCTACGCACACACCTAGATAACTGTGCTATAATCTATCAGTCGGCAACACCATCAGCTTTGAAGATTTTAGACCCCGTCGACCAACTAGGCATTCGCCTCTTTACGGCGGCTTTCCGAACTAGCCCTGTGGGGAGCTTGTACGTGGATTCGAACGAATGGTCGCTCCACCTACAAAGTTGTTTTGTGTCCTTTTTGTACTTTTTCAAGTTGAAGGCAGACAAGACACACCCTTCCCATTTCACAATTAACAATTTGTCTTGTTCTTGCTTGCTCGAGAACCATCCTTCGTTTAGGCAGCCCTACGCGCTTTGTGTAAGGGGCCTGGCCGAAGAAACAGGTGTCTTTTTTCAAACACAGTTTGATGGCGCATGCAACATATCTGCCACCGTGGCAGTGGCAGCTTATAGACTGTGATGTCTCTTTTGTTGAAGTGATAAAGCACGCACCACTTGCACACATGCATACATACCTCCTAGAACTACAACATAAATATACATGTCCTGAGTTCTTTACCGACGCGTCAAACACTTCTGTGTCATATGCAGCGGCAGGCCAATACTTTTCCGAGGCCGGCTTTCGTCGTCCTGATGCAAGCATTTTCACAGGAGAAGCTTATGCAGTACTGGCAGTCGTAATACACATCAAAGAGATAAAATTACAAAAGGCGGTAATATACACAGATTCCCTAAGCGTGGTCAAAGCCCTGAAAACTCCTAAAAACACAAGAACCTCGTGCTGGTGTCACTTTACTCACTTCTGTGCACACTGTACACATCAAATTAGCACGTCGTTGTGTGTTGGGTTCCAGGGCACCATGAGATACAAGGGAACGTATTGGCCGACATGCTGGCTGCTTCCGCCAACGACAGCCCTCCCAATGCATCAATACCAATCCCTGCACTTGACCTAAAACCTTTTCTAAAACAAAACTTCAGGGAGTATTGGCAAAGCACGTGGGATAAACACATAGACAATAAACTCTGTGCTATTAAGCCGCAACTAGGTTATTGGCCGCCACTATCAAAATACGACACACAGAAGTAACAGTTACAAGGCTTAGAACAGGGCATACATACTCTACACATTCATACCTTTTGTTTACCGGCAAACCACCGTCTTGTGAGAGATGTGGAGAACCGTAATTCTCGTACAGTGTAAGCTTGAGGCTCTAAGAAAAAAGCATTTTTTGACTGCCCTACCAACAGCAGCTCCCACTACACCCTGGGATGCTCATCGGTAGAGATCCGCTTTTTAAACTGCAAACACTTCTAACGTTTTTAAAAATGTGCATTGCTTTCACCCGATATTTCGAGGTCGTCCATAGCACGACTTTTGTAACGTGGTTGTGGCTGTGGGGACTACATCTCCTCCATGATAATAATATCATGACATTATGCCATCCACTTTCACAGCACATATTTCACACCACTGCCATGTTTTTATTACTTCCATGTTTTAACCCATGTTAGCGCATCATAATATTGCATCATATTATTGTTCATATCTCTAGACTATTGAAATGGCGCTCTTTGGCCATCAATTGGTCCTTGCGCCATTGAAAAGCACTCATCATTATCAACGCTATTCAATATAATTGGTCATAAGTGCCTCCGCATGCTGGACTGTCAAACAACGCAAGAATCCCGAGTTTCCAAACTTGGTGTCAAGGGTCCTTTAAAAACCTTCCGGAATTCACCTACAAGCACGCATTTTAGCGGTGAAAAAGCCATTAGCAAAACTGTGTCGGTGCTCAATACTTCGAATACTTTAAATTGACGATAGCAGCATCTAGGGTACACCAGTTTTCCACAACCTTTTCACAATCAAAAGCCTTACCATGGTAAGCTCAAATTATCAGAGAAAGAGTGCACGCACACAAAGAAGTAAAGTTTATAAGATATTTGTGGCTGCACGATAAATGTGTGTGCTGGGAGTGTTAACGCTGCTAGTAGCCATGATGGGAAGTATGGAACACTTTTTCTACCTGCTGCACTGGTAAAGCACGTAATCTTTCATGAGTTGTAAGCTGACTAATAAACTTCGCATACTATCTGAGTGCATCTAGTTTGACAGAACAGCACCCTTACTGTGAATGAAAAGAATAAGGGGAACTCTAAGGGCTTTTGCGCATGCGTTAGGTAAATTATAACTAATGAGCATGTTGGTGAAGCATCGGACGCATTGTTAGTTGTCAGGTTTGGTCTCTGCCAAAGGAAAACATACTCTTCGTCCACATTTCTCACAGTTACCATAAAATACTCGAAATAACATCTACTATATTATTATTGTTTTCTTATTTTTATTAACATTTTTTAAGGTTTTAGAACCAGCCCTTAACTTTCCTCCTTTTTCTCGTTCATTCCCTTTTATGAAGGGATTTATTGATGATGTGCACTTTGCACGAAAGAAATGACTAGAATGCATCTTCTTACCGGAACTCAGGTTTCACCTCACACATTTAGACATAATTATTAGAAGGGGATGAGGAGACAGTGTGGCTATTAACCTCTGTCTACCCTTTTTTCAAATTCATTCAGGTTGTGGTAAGGCAATACTTCAAACTTTCCTGATAGGTGCTTTGGCAACAAACTTCAATTTTTTTGAGAAATTTGTTTTCATTGTCGAAACTAGCCTTTTTCCTTACCTTACATCATCACCGCTGGAGTTTGCCTAAATTACCGCCTATGGTCAGTCAAAAACCAATTGAAAAATTCTTTTGGCGCAGTCCCCCTTTCGGATGCCGGTTCCTAATAACCCCGTTTTGTCCCATTCTATGCAATTTCGGCTCACCAGGCCTTGACATGTTATTCATGCAAAACCGGTTAAATTGTTTATGACGCCGTCAAAATAAAAGAAGGTTAGGAGACATGTCTTGCCAACCCTAATTGGACAGACCGCGCATGATTAAAGAATATTTTTTATTGGTTCAACAGCATTGACCGTGATTTTTACAATTGCGCTCAGTTTTGATTAGTGTTGCATTAGTGTTTTGTCTGTGCTAGTCCGTTCCTATCTCAGTATACCGTTTAGTTTTGCTACTCGCAATGGCTTTTTTTGTCCAAATATGAACTAGCCCAATCATCAACTTTTTTAAGTGTCGCTTTCTTTCTTCTATCGCAGGAGTGAGTGATGTTTCCTCCTTACCTGGTGCCGAAGAACGTATCGTTCTCTCGCTTCACTATGACGTACAGCTGGTTTTGGAGTGCAATCATGATTTTCTAAAATAGCCTACGTTCTGGCGCCTCGTGTGGAATACACAGAAAAAGCACTCAGATAATCGTTACAGAGCATGCAATATTCAACTTTTATACAAACAGCTGCATTTTAAAACTCTTGCCATAAATTTAAAAAAATGACTGGTAACTATTCTGTGCTGCTGCTCTTTTTTTCACAAAAAAGCTTCTCTCCCAGTATAACTTTGACAACTTTGAATGTAGGCCCGTGTGCTCAGATTTGGGCGCACGTTAAAGAACCCCAGGTGGTCTATATTTCCGGAGCCCTCCACTACGGCTTCTCTGATAATCATATAGTGGTTTTGGGACGTTAAGCCCCACATATCAATCAATCAATTTGACAAAATTGATTGCAGTTAATGGTAGCGTTTTCATTGACATAACTTTGCCTTAGGAGTGGAGGTAGGCTATTTAAACTACCACATATGTGTTGTATAAATGCTGACTCAACACTATCTTTTATGGAGTCATGGGTCCTGAATACTGTAATGCGTTTGTTACTGGGCACGGATAGGTTATTGACCCGCGCATACGAGCCTAGTATATTGTGCCTTGCAAGCCAGTGCAAGACTGCTCAACGCAAAATTTCGGTTCATGTAAAACATTGGTTAGGGTTACATTCAGTGCAGCAGGGATTTTTTACCTGCCATGACCTCTTTGACTGGCACCATAGTTATTACAATATGGTTGATACAGTTATTGCCCACAATGTTTTTCCCGGACTATTCGGCAAATAAATCACTGTTGTGTCTAACAAAAATAGGCCCCTCGAAATCGCACCTTTTTTGTTAATTTTCATTCAACTAGATCTTTATAACTTGGTCAATACGTGCCAAGCCAACCAGCGTTTTTCAGGTCATCACAAATATGGCCAACTAAATTTCACGTTTGTCAAGGAACTCGCCCCTGTTTTATTTTGGTTGCCAAAAGATTTCGTGCCTATTTTAAGACTGTAGTTTTGTGCCGACTGTGTTAGAGGGCGTGAAAACACAATTTTTTGAAATGGTATTTGTGGCTAGGTAATGAAGCATTGTAATTGTACAATTATTTACTCACATATGTATATCAACTAATTGAAAGTTCTCACACGAGCAAAGCAGAATAGTTGCCAAATTTGGTTTTTTTTTTTTCAGGACAAATGGGAAGCTGAAAGAGAGGAGATGGATTATGTGCAGGTGGCATGTGACATGCTAAAAATTCAAAGTAATTTAGGTGCTGAAAGTATAGGAGATCATGTGAGAAAAGAAATAGCGAGTTTCTCGGGGGGGGGGGGGAAGCTTTGCATTAAGCATCAAACAGTCCCTTTCGTGCTTGGACAAAAATGCGCATAATATCTCACTTGAAAGCGTTATGTATCGCTAAGCGTAGGTGCACTTATAGAGAGTAGTACTTTGTAAACTAAAAGCATTATTTATGTTTATTTCACAGCTTTTTACCTACGTAAGTGCATCATGATGCACTTGCAAAGACAATCTTCTGCCCAAGCCCAGTGATAGAAATATAGATGGCAATCTTTGTGCCATCTATAAAGCAACCCAAAAAGAAATAGAGTTATCATCTGCGTTCTACTACCAACGCAGGTGGACTACATGGAATGTGGCTAGAGTGTGGTGACGAGTGGCATAGCAGAAGGAATATTGCTTGGGTTGGGTCATGTGAAGAAAAAGGTGATTTCAGCCACACTTTATGTACATTCGTGTGTACATTTGTGAGTGTGCGCGTATGAATACTTTCGATCAAGTGAAAATATCTGAACAGCAGGCAGGAGGGGGTTAGTCGAGCAGCTCTCTCTCCTTTCTTAGTGATGACTCCAAGATGAGCTATCAAGCGGGTAAAAATACAATACGTAATAACAGTACAATACACATAACATAAGCGAGATAAGACAGTAGGCTAGCCTATCATTTCAGGATATAAAGCTTCACTTTTATGTAGTCATAAGAGAGGTTTTGGATCTCAAAGAGCAGGCAGTCTCCTGAGAGCCGGAAAAATGAAGCATTTGTATTAAGGCTGCGTTCATGAGTGTATCCCGTCAGTGGTACTTACATGCTGTTAGACCTATGTACTCAACGTGAATAAACTCTTTATTAGGTGCTTAAAACACATCTGCATTCATAGAAGTTCCTAGGAAAGTACCCTCTGTGATGTAAATTTCTAAAGCTCGATGATTCATCTAAAGTTACCACACTGACCACATTCATTGTTATCCGTTTCCGTTGGCAATAGAATTCAGATGATACCTCAATTTCCTTGTATATAGCACAAAGTTTGCGATCTGCGATCTAGGTCAGGTGGCTTGAGTTGAGGATTGCTTTTGCGAATGCATCATGCTGCTTGAGTTGCATAGGGCGAAATCTTTAAGGAATGCTTCTTTTCAAAAAAATTTTCTGAAGTTAAAAAGAATATTGTATAGTAACTGCGCCCAAGTTTACCTCATTCATAACACTTTTAAATGAGCTATCGGGCATAATTTTAGCCTAAAACCAAGGTAAGTTTTATGCTTAACACAGAGCTTTCGGAAAAAAAGTAAAATTTTCGTTTTTCAGATAATCTTCACCTTGAGCACCTAAATTACTTTTATTTCGTACCATGTCAAAAAGGCCGGTGTCACATATCTTATTTGTGATCTGTGAGCTAGCCTATATCCAGAAAAAATCAAATTCGGCAAGCTTATGCATTTTGCTCGTGTGAAAAGTCCTCAAAAATCAATATTCATAAATAAGTCAGTACTTTGCAGTTGCAACATTTTATTACTTTGCCGTAGATATCATTTTGTTGAGTGCGTTTCAAAACGTCTTTTGAAAAAAAATGTTTTTTGACGCCTTCAAGCTCAGTTGGTGAAAAACCACAGACATTTATAAATATGCAGGAAACTGTTCGGCAATGTAAATAAACAAGCAGGACAAGTTTCTAACTTCGAAATTTACGGGAAATTTATTTCAGCTATATTCGTTGTGGTAAAAAAAAACGCTGGGTGATTTAAAATGGCATGACCCAACTGTGTTCATGTTTGCTAGCTGACGTCAGTGATTATTTATTATTGTGCAGTCTGTGTTCTGGTGTTGTAATGCTGCATTTATTTCAAAGACGATAGTCTTTCTTGGACACCTTCAACGGAAAAATTTTGGCCTGTCTGTCTGTCTGTTTGTCTGTCTGTCTGTCTGTCTGTCTGTCTGTGTGTCTGTCTGTCTGTACAATTCTCTGTTTGTCCACCCTAACGATACATCAAACGGCACTAAACGGCCATTCCCATACGCAGCGCCCACCAATACTGCTCAAGGCTTAGCGTTCATAGTTGTGCGATTGTCAATTTAAAAAAAGCAAATATAATAAAGTACTCCCACTCTGCCTCTTGAAAACGCCTAGAAAGGGGGCAAAATATTGTACTAAGTACGCCGAAATTACTCCCAACTAAGAACCGTAAAACCTTAGGTTCTTTTTCACTGAGCCACAGAGAGAGTAAAGTTTTAGCCCAATATGCGTCTTTTTATGTCCTCTACTAGGGGTGTTTTTTACTCTCATTTCGAGGGTGTAAAACATGTAAAACGGGAGTGATCTGCAAAACAAGCCAGAAACTCCTCTCTGGGGTTTTTCCTGTTTATTGTGTAAGCAGCATATGTAACGTTTTAGAGAACAGTGGTAGGGTGGCATTTGAGTAAAAGTGCTGTAAGGAACAGACTTTAGTGTTTTCTATACTACAGTTCTTCGACACGTATTAAATTAATGAGTCTCAGTTGGCTAGCAATACATGGACGCACCGATTACAATTGAGCCACGGTGATGTTCTGCATAGTGTTCCGGCATGGTATAGCTCCTCCTGCTCTATATTCTGCACGGAAGTACCAGCGGGCACGTGCAGACAATGACCGCTACCCTAGCACAGAGAAAAGTAGTGGGCAGTACGTTGTCTCGCGAAACGTTCTGTGAACAGAGAGGGGTGAAGTTAGTGGAGTGATAAGAGGCGGCGGAGCAGCAACTGCAAGGCTTGATTCCACTCTGTGCTCGACATGGCGCTAATGCGCTCACATTACCTTTCAGAGTTCACAAGATGGATTACGCCATTGCATAGGCTTCTCTTATCGCCCTGTGTGTGATGATCTGATAGACAGCAGGAAGGTCACTACTGTCACTATAGTGGCCATTTTGTTAGAACGACGTTTTGTTAACTCAAACTTTATAAGACGATAAAATTTAGCTGTCAACCACCCTTTCTATAAAACTGCAATATTTGATTATTGCAGGGATTATTTCCTTTAGGGTGAACCTTCTTACTTTTTGTGCACAAGATTAATTATCTGCCTGCCATTTGCCTAAGAATATAGAGCTGATAGTGAAACAACTATCCTTGTTTGGAATATATTTGAGTATTCACATGGTGTGCCTTTAGATATTGTGAAGTGAGGCTGACAGAGGCGTCAGCTCAGCGTATCACGCTTGCGCAGAGGGTCCTGGAGAAAGTGCAGGCCAGTATCGACCGATCAGAGATGCCTTCGCAAAGTGCCTGGAGGGACTTCGTGGGCAGCGTGTTCGTGGGTTGCCCCGTGCAGTACTTCATCGAATCACTTGCCCAGTCTACCACCACGTCGGTATATGTATTTGAATTCGCCCATCGGAAGCTTGGCCGCCACGTCCAGGTGTGTATATTTCAGTATGGTTAAAGGTCAGAGATTGTTCAATATGGTTGAACTTTTCAGACAAAAAAAGAGAAAAACGAAGTGTGGGCACGAGAGGGAAGCTCGTGCCAGGTCTGCCAAAGAAACTTTGGTCAGTCGTGGACGCGTTTGTAATCTCTCTGAGTAACTAGGAATTTGTTTCTGCTCTACCGGGGACGACAGCTTTCTTCTACAGGGGTGATGTGTAAACGATAGCATGGTGAAATTATTGGATTCCCAGCTGGATTATTTCGCACAACTTTTTTTCCTCCCCTTTCTTCGCGGGCTATTTTGTGTTTCTATTTGCCGAAAAACTTCAAGACTCCGCATTTTAGCGTGTTCGCACAGTAACAGACGCCATCAGTTTTCAGCGAACAAAAATCCCTGCAGCTTTTATACAAAGAAATCGAACACCCAGTACCAGAAAGGGCACACAATTGTCCAACATGTGCGGAAGATGCTATATTACGGCATGTTTCACTTCCTTTTGCCTTCAAGATAAAAATACAATAGAGCGGTTTCTAGAAAAAACGCATAAAAAGAAGACCATAACAGTATATGGCCTGTCCTAACAGCTGTTATACTTCGGTAGGTAGTTATTTAGAAGGGCTGCAATAGACTCCCGCTAAAGAACAGTTGTGGCTAAGACAATGAGCTCGTAATCTAGATGGCGTGTATTTTTGCAGGATGGTTTGTATTCATACTAGACACAATTTAACAATGGTGGTAATATAAATACCGAGTAAGACACCCCATTGACATCTTTAGGCTCACCTCCTTGCAAAAATTTTATATATAAATGTACAGGGAGGCGGTCAAATGTTTCCAGGCCACTATCACATGTATTCTTCTGAGAGCAAGACCGGCGAACTTTTGACTTCCCCTGCATAAAATGCCATATATGGCTACTCAATTATTAGACACACACAGTCCTATTTATGGCTAATTGCCATATATGTCCTGATGTGCCCCATTCCCAATGTGTCCATGTACGGATGAGCCTTGCATATAACTGCAAATCATATATGGCTTTGTATTCATAATCTTACATATTGCCATGAATAGATGATTGTTATATATGAATTCGGCCAACGTGAGCATCCTAAATCTAACTGCACACGTAATATTTCCGCATTAATAAATGATGCCACAAAGATTGAGAGCTCATTTTTGCTGTTTGCATGTTTTGCACTTCAGTGAAATCATGCGTAATGTATTATTTATCATGTTGTGCAAATCAATGTGTTAAGCTTTGAACAAAAGTTTGTAAACTGTTTGACTACCCTGTCATTGCTTATTAGAGTTATCCTCGAAGGTTTGTTTCCAGATTATCTGCTGGGCAGTCTGCGCAAGCAGGTGTTTGATGATTGGCGCCACAAAGGGCCCGAAGGTTTCTACCTCTTCTGATGCTTAGCAGTGCTTAGGTGAGGCAAATACAGGTGGGTGAAAGGACATTTAGGGCCCCCAAGCCGAGGCAAAACACCCCTTTAGCCCCAGCTCCTCGTAGATGGCACCTCTAGACTGACTCTCCCTCCAAAAATAGCGGCCTCTATCACGTTTTTGTCTCACTCTTCGTATCTCTGCCTTTCTCTCTGTTTTAATTTTTGTCTATCATATTGTTTGTTCCGTTTGCTTAAAAATTTACTCGCATCTCTGGATGACCTACTGTAAATGTTCGAGCCGCGGTAGTTATATATGGTAAGGTGGCGGTGCATGGCTGGTGTCTTGAAATGTTCTTTTTTGCAGCTTCTCCTAGTGGAGCTCAGTGGTGGGTGACCACCTGCGCCGCGGAAAATTTTCTAAGGAGGCGGCAACGCTGTATGTCCGAGGAAAAGAAGTTACGCTAGCTTATGCGCCACATGCCAGAACAATTGTTCGCCGGGCTTATTCGCCGGGCTTGTGCCCCAACTACCGTGGTTGATTTTATACGAGAAGCCACTGTCATTGAGCGCGCTCTGCACCAAAGATTGAGGCAGTACCATCGCTCGTCCACTACCACCCGAATCAATACCGCGTCAATGACTCGACAATCAGGGCTTCCTACGCTACCTTATCAAGGATATTGTTCGAGAATAGCTTTAAAATGTGGATGCCACCTGTGGATACACTGGTGGCCGGCTTTGGCGCAGTCATTCCTGACGAAATAAGGCATGCTTTCTCAACGGCTGATTTCGGTCGCGAGCATCTTCAAATGGGTTACGTCGATGCTGTCCGCCGTCTACCACTCATGTCACATATCACGTCCCACTACAAGTGACTTACAACCACATATTCACCAGAACTTTTGCAGGAGGCTTTGAGACATCGGCTCATGACACCAATATCCTCATTCCGCCAGCCATCACTTTCCGTGCCCTAATCACCACCACAAAAGCACACTATGGGACGCCCACTATTTCGCCGAACGGACGCTTGGCGCACTGTTGATCGGCGCCTCCTCTGCTTCAACTGTGGTGGTGCCGGACTATACCTCGCGATTGTTGGTACTTCGAAACATCGTTTCACCCGTCTCGGCCAGGGTACGTTGGGTGACGTGCCAACGCCGACTTTATTGTTAGCCATGGCGACTCTAGTTTTCGAGGACCTCTATTGACGTGGTCTCTCTATCACGAGTCGCTCCTCAATAATCTGCTCAACTCCAGCCACCATGGCAGCTTGAGCTAGTTGGTGTGGCATGACGATAGTTATAACGCGAGAACAGAACGACGACACAGAGACAAGAAGGACACTCGTGTCCTCGCTCGTGTCTTTCGTGTCCTTCTTGTCTCTGTGTCGTCGTTTTGTTCTCGCGCTATAACTATCCTCCAGCCACCGGTCACGCTCTCCATCCCTTGCACAGACGTCGTCATCGACTCGACTTACTTTTGCTGACCTTCGTAGAAAAAGGTCACTGAGCCCTTACCGGAGAAACTAAAGGCGGCAAACTCTCGGGGTAAGGTCGCAGCCCGACCATAAGACAATGAAATGTCCCCAGTACTGCCGCTACATAATGACGCGATGCCAACAAATATTGACAGTGACAAAATGGTGAGCAGCGACCTCAATGTATTTATTTATGGAGAGCAAGTGATGGCATTAGTCGATACAGGTGCTGATTTTTTCCAAAAGCAGTTAATATCTGGCCTCTCGTCTTAGAAAAGTAAAAATGCTGTGAACAGGAGCACGTATAAGAACAACGGGTGATCAATTGCTGCTGCCTACTGAAAGATGCACAGCAAGAATCAGCATAAGAGATTCCTCTTTCGTCGTGACATTCAATGTTCTCCCATAGTGCTGAGAGATGTAATTAAAGGAATGGACATTTTCAGGGAGCTTGGTGCAGAAATCAAATTCCACACCATGTGGTTTCATTTTACGAGAGCGCCCGTCTGAATTATTTTTCGTCACCAGAGCACAACTCGTTTCATCTCAATGGAGGCGTTATAGTTGTTCCACCTTAATCACGTAGCCTTGCTTCTGTAGCATGTGACGCACCGATCGACGGCGAAAGAGGCGCCGACCAATTTACCTGGCTGCTTTTCACTCACGATATTTCAGTATCACGAGGAATAAGTTCGTGTAACCGACGGCCACATGAACTTCCTGTTGACAAAATTCGCCACCAAGCGCTGGCACCTTCGGCATATTTTGACGAGATAGCCGATGCTTGTGGCTGCTTTTTAGCACTCGAAGCAACTTCTACACATCACCCACATGAAATACCACATAACTTTTACGTCAATCCTACTTTAACTCAGCGAAATTGGTAACGCCTCCTTGCACTGGTAGCCGAGTTCTACAACTGTTTTGCGTTAACGTCGAAAGTTGGCCGGACATAATTTACCAAGCAATGAATCACCACAGAGGACACGGCGAAACCAATCCATCAAAATCTGTGCCGTTGGATTTCAAAAGAACGAGAACCGGTAGAACAGCAGGTAACGAAAATGCTTGATGACGACCTGATTCAACCGTCAAAGAGCCCCTGGGCGTCACCTATTGTTCCAGTCAAGAAAAAGAACAGCAACCCGTGGTTCTGTGTGGACTATCGAAAGCTAAATAAGGTTACAAAAAATACATGTGCCCGCTTCCCCGCATAGATGACTCGATTGACAGGTTTCGAAACGCACCCAACTTCTCTTCCACGGACTTCAAAAGAGCATAATGGCAAATTGAAGTGAACCATAGCGATCTTGAAAAACCGCTTTCGCGATGCCAGACGGACTGTACTAATTTAAGGTCTTACCATTCAGCGTGTGCTCCGTGCCTGCTACTTTTCAGTGACTCATGGATACCGTGCTCTCTGGGCCTAAATAAATAACCTGCCTAATATACCTTGATGACATCATTGTGTTTTAAGCAACGTTTTACGAACATCTTGAACAGTAGCCGGTAGTCTTGCAGGTCATATGGGCCCTAGGCATGGAGCTCAAGCCGGAGAAGTGTCACTTCTACTTTGAGAAACTACAGGCTCTTGGCCATGTTCTTAGCTACACAGGAGTTTTTTTTCGATACCGAGATAGTTGCCGCCATCGCAGATTTTCCATAACCATCAGATAAAACGACAGTCAGGCGTTTTTTGGGTCTCTGCGATACTATCGGCAGTTTATTCAAGATTTTTCCCGTATCGCATCACCAATAACTCAATTTCGCAAGGGATGACATTGCATTTTGGGGGGCGACGAACAAGAAGCTGCTTTCAATGGCATGCCGCAACGTCTACACACGACCCTCGCGCTTGCCCAATTTGATGAGACAGCTGCTACAATGCTCCGTACTGACGCCAGCAATGGTGGCCTTGGAGCTGTGCTTCTGCAGGGCCAGGACGACGAGGAAAGAGGGATCACTTACACAAGCAGAACTCTGTCATGCACAGAGGCAAATTACTCATTAAACTAAAAAGAATGCCCACCGTGGTGTGGGCAGTTATGAAATTTTGCCTATACTTGTACAGCCGCCCATTCAAGGTTATGGGTTACCACCAATCGCTGTGTTCGTTAACAAGTTAATTAACATGCTAACAAGTTAACAAGGCAATTATCATGCTGGAGCCTTAGACTACAGGAAATTGGTATTACGATCATGTACAATTCAGGCAAACGACACACGGACATCAATTGCCAGTCCCGAACACCTAGAAAGTCGGCTGCTTTTCTTGATGAAGAGACAGCATTCCTCATAATCCTCGACACATCAATCATCACAGACCACCATTATGAGAATCCTGAGCTACTTGACTTGAATAAATATTCAGAAGGACGAAGCCAGAAAGCGCCTATAGTCTTTGCAAGAGGATTGTCGTCGTTCTGTTACCAAAACGATTCTCTTTACAAAATTAACTTATTGTCAGATGGGTCCACCTACCTGCTTGTCGTTCCTACCGCTCTTCGTTTTGAGGCATTGCAAGCGTGTCACAACGAGGTCACATCTTGACATTTGGGCTAAACGTGCACACTGGCCAGAGTTCAGGAGACGTAGTACCGGCCGAGACTCACTGCTGTCGTGAAACGTCATGTTCGTACCTGCCTCGATTGTCAGCGCCGCAATTCACCTCTGACAAAACCAGCGGGTTTGTTACACCCAGTCAAGATTTCGCCAAAATCATTTGACCCGGTCGGAATGGAACTTTTCGGTCCTCTTCCTACCACTATTGCTGGTAACCGCTGGGTTATTGTGGCGACCAACTATCGTAATCACTCCGCCGAGACAAAAGCTATTCAGAGATGCACAGCAGAGAAAGTGGCCCGATTCTTCATAGAGATTATCGTGCTGAGGTATGGTATGCCATAGACCGTTATAACAGATCACGGAACCACACTCACAGCAACGCTTTTAGATCATGCATTGGTGCTCAGCGGTACTATTCATCGTAAGTCGACAGCCTACCACCCACAAAGCAATGGGTGTACAGAGCGGCTCAACGAAACTCTGGAAGACATGCTTTCGATGTATGTGGCCATCGAGAACAAAATTTGAGATGATATAGTTCCTCACATAACGTTTTCATATACTACTGCTAAACAAGAAATCACATGGAAGACCCCATTCAGCCTTGTTCACGGAGAAGTAAGGACGGTGTCTGACACAATGCTGCCACATGAATGGGATGACAATGAAACGAGTGCCGACGCGTTCACTCAATGCGCAGAGAAAGCCAGGCAGCTCGAACGTCTGCGAATATACCAACAGCAACAGCAAGAGTACGACGCAGGTTGCGGTAACCTACGTCATACACCTGTAACGTACAAAACCTGGGACAAAGTATGGGTGTGGAAGCCTTTACGAAGACGGGGACTATTTGAAAAGTCTCGGGGGATACTTTGGACCTTATCTAGTGCTGCGACGACTAAGGGACGTTACCTACGAGATCATTCCGGATAGCCCAAGCTATACAAGGTGTCGCCAGCACCGACCTGAACTTGTGCTAGTAGTGCGCACTAATCTGTACGTCAGCGAGTGATTCTGCGGAAGACCGCACTCTTATACTAAGTGAGTTTATGCGTGAATGAATGGCTCGGGTGTAGCATCAGGGCGATGTTCTTTTAAGGGAGGCAAATGCCGCACTCGAAATGGGCAGAGAACGAAGACGATGTTCGCGCCAACAGTCTTGTGAAGGAACCCTGACCGAAGAAGACGACATGTTTGTGTTTATGTCTTTGATAAAAACACGCCGTCGTCTCTAGGACAAAACGCCTCGGTGTTCTGCTTACGATGAACAGCGACAATATCAATCAATACTTTTCCTGGTTAGGAGGGCTAACCTTAGGTAGTTGTTCAACCTTGGGTAGGTATATGTGGTTTTAGCGGTGATGCAAGGCAGGCAACTTCAAATATTCTAACGTTCAGTTTCCCCGTGTTTGGTTTGGTGTTGGATGGTCACCATCACCTCTGAGTCACTATCCCTACTAGGGCGAACCTCTTTCCTCCACTTCCTGATCGACGCCTGAAAAGCTGATGCACAGATAAGAACTTTACCTTCGCCTTAACGAGGAAATCGCTTCTTAAATACCACGTTATACACATAATATCAAACAAAAAACCGACAGGCAGTCGGTTTTTGTCCAGCACAGTCACAGCGAAAACTGCAAGAGCGGCCTTTCAGAGCCCCTTTAAACCCTCTTAGGGTAACTACTACGAGCACATTTGCAGGCTGCTCACTATGTCATTAATCGTCATAATTTTTATGTAGAAGATAGGCATTCACTATGCTAACTTTCATTATTCTTTAGGGAAGCGCGGCAC
Source organism: Rhipicephalus microplus (assembly GCF_043290135.1). Classification (NCBI taxonomy): domain Eukaryota; kingdom Metazoa; phylum Arthropoda; class Arachnida; order Ixodida; family Ixodidae; genus Rhipicephalus; species Rhipicephalus microplus. Next base: position 452,993,141 of record NC_134710.1, read on the forward strand.
GTAATACACATTTGCAAAAAGTTTTGGCAATATTTTTATTGCTATAACTGATGAAGATGGAAAATTATGCCTGAAGCTTTTGTAATGGGTCGGAGCATGGGACGACACATTCGTTACAAAATTCACATTCACACAGTGAAAGATCGACTGAAGGCGTCTACTGATAGCTTACCAATGTATATTTTACGACTTATTCGCCATTACTGCCACGCTCTTGTCAAATGCAGCAAATGCTCATCACTGACGTTAATGTTTTAGCAGATCAGAAAAAATCTCATCTACTCTTTGGCACTTTATAACTGCACACCAAAATGAGCTAACAAACAAGGAAGTCTTTGCGCACCAGTAGCATCAAACGGGTGTTTGTGGTATAGAATCTACCCATAGAACACATGCATCAACAGTCATGGAGAAGCAAGGGGTTGAAGAGCACCATGGAGATAATCTGTAATTTCACAAGCCGCTCGAGATGCAGAAGCCACTGCACCAGCTTCCTAGGCACGCAGCGGCTTCCCTTCAGAAGGTGAGAGGGAGGAGGGCAAAGGGTCTTTGCAAGTCCCTTCTCCCTATTATGTATAATATACAGCGCTGACTTTGCAACCACCTTCTTACGCCTATGGACACTCATACCAACAAAGGGGAACGCACAAGTTGAAGGAAATCCAAAAACTGCTTCGATGAGACTTTCAAGCTATATACCAGAAAAGCATTGCGCATTGTTGCACACATGTGTCAAGCATACCTTTTTAAATGAATGGGACAATTTATTTCTGTCACTTCTTTGGAAACAATAGACTGGTGGCTCCACTTCAAAGATGCTTTTTGTGACTGTTGGTCCTCTAAGCCTTTGAAAGGGCACCAGAAGCAGGACCGTTCGGGGTGCATTTATGAATGCTTGCTGGAAGTTTTGGCTTGATGTTATCGTGCATGATATATAAAAGTAAAATTTGTGTAAGACGCAATTACCTTAAATCAATGAAAGCTGAGTTATTTAATTTGAAATGCAAGGTTCGAGATTGCCATGTACTTGCGTTGTTTAATTCTTCATTGCATTTCAGAAAATATTTGCAAAATTTTTGTGCGAAATAAATGCTGTTTTAGAAGATTGCTGTAAAAAACTCAGTTCGACTGAGATTCATGAATGGTCTGCCGATAATTGAAGCAATGCTTTTCGCCTGCCTTTGCAACAAATATTTCCTTGTCTCCTGAGGTTCTGCAGACCCACCAGGCCATATTTTATCAAACAGCAATGCACCATATAGTACGTTATGAGAGTGTGACCCACTTTGTGGAAAAAACAACATTCAGAACTGTTGCCACAAAAGAATACCAAGAAAACGTAAACAGTTGGGCTCTTTTGGGGGGGCTGTACTCTGTTGAGCTATATGAATTTTTACTCAACACAACTGCAACACTTTAAATGGGAACGCAGTACTTCAAGCACAGTTCAACCCCTTTATATGTACCAAGGAAGTGCGACAGGACTGCTTCGAAAAGCTTTCCTATTCAGTTGAAATATTTGTGACACTTATTAGGTGTTTTGCAAAGAACAAAAAATTATGAATAAAAAATTAGACAGAAAAAGTTCAAATGTTTCTCTCTTTCAAATCTGGCAAAGTGGAGCACTTATTCTCAGTATTATAAAACTAAGAAACAATTTTTATTTCATTGCACTTAACCAAACATAAACATTGCGAGACCATTTCAAAAAGCTGCACCACATGTACTGTATCCATCAAAACTCGAAGTCATTTTATTATCCTAGTATACAATAAAATGACATACAGGAAATAAACACTGTAGTATACAGATTGTACGTAGGTGTACAGAATATACACATCCGAATCTACGCTAATATAATTTTCAAATATTTTCTACGGAATTCTGGGCTTTTAAAAAACTATATATAGGAAACGTGCTCATTTCAAGTGAAATTCAGAAAAACGGGTCACAGCTAGCTTGATACCCAAACTAGAACACATTGTCCTAAGTACTACTAGCCGAGCTTGTATCGAAATGATGAGAAACAGCATAAATTGTGATGTCACTATCACATGCGACGAGCATGCTGTGTGGCGTATTCATGTCTCTTATAACATTACCAAGAAGCAGTGTATTTAAATTACCTCTTATAAAGGGTCACTAAGTCACCTCCAATATTTTAAAAAGCATTACAAGCAAACATGCATACAGTGTTCAAAGTACCTTCATGATAAATGATGCGAGTAGTGCGTGTTAGAACTACAAAGCATAGGCGCCCCCCTTAATACAAAAAACAATCACTTCTCCTTTTTGGACCTTCCCAAAATCCTCAGTTACGTGCGTGACACAGGAATGTTGTGTCCGTAACGCTGCCAACAATATAGATAGCATCTGCACATGCAAACCTCGGATTACGAGTCCGATGTTCTCACTAATTTACCTATGGAGGTGGTCATTCCTTTATTCAAGTATATGGCTCTTGTGTGCAGACAAACCTGTGAGTGTTAGCCAGCACCGCTCATAGACAGTGAGTGTGGAGCAGTCCCTTTTTAGCAAGAATGTCTAGTTCATTGTAAAGTGTTCGCTTCGGTGAGCGCTGTTTGAAACCACTTCTAATCATAACTAGAAAAAAATGGCCCCCTTATTGTGGGAACAAGTATACTCCACATAAACATCAGTTAAAGTACCAGGGAATTGCCAAAACAATAAAAAACTGACCTAGGTGGAGCTTGTTGCGGCAGCACGATAAAACATTCACGCACTACCTGGTAACCCAAAGCAGCCAACATGGTGGAAGTTCTGCAAGGAATGGCAGACCAAGGTCTGCAGCTACAGGGCAAGTTTTATATACATGCATGGGCCTCATTCTTTCCTTTTCGACACATGCAACCTATTGTTGATGTAGAAGAGCATCCTGCAATGCACTTAGAAGTCACAGCTGGCCTGCATTTGTAATTGTGCTATTATGATCTAGCTATGGAATAAAAAAAGCAGTGCAGGTTTATAACGAACTGACAGATGCTTCTCCCTGAGCATACCACTACTTTTTTGTGGGGAGCCTGTAATCACTACGAAAAGAAATTTAACTGACAAGAGTAATTTTACAGAGCGAAATAAGCAAGGCTAGTAATATGGAATTAACAATGGTGTATACTGGATTATTTTAGGAACTAAACAATGACAGCGATCACAAGGCTTTCTGAATGATGCAAAGTTTAAGCAAACTACTGCAGAATCGAAAGCTAGTACAGCCCCTATGAAAGATAAAAAAGTGCCGCCATATCCTCGAAGTGAATGGTGATGAGTGGGGGAAGGTCCGGAGGTAAACCTAGTAAACCATGAGTCCTCCGTAAATTTTGCCCACTTGATTTTATTATAACGCTCCCCCTAGCTAACGGCGCCGCACTAAATTGAATGATTGCCTTCCACCAATGACACGCACCATTAGGACATCATTCCTATTTTATACCATCTCGCATCGTTCATCATCAACAAGTACCGCCGTCTAGTGCATAACATCTTGCATATTTTCATTATCAGCTACAAAGCTACAAGTACCGCCATCTAGTGAAAACTGCAAGAACTAAACGAGAGGTGGCTACATACAAGGGATGCACAGCTCACACTTTAAGGAGCTTCGTTCCTAAAAGATATCATGAAGATAGGTGGCAAAAAAGAAAAACAAGACTGTAGTGCACAGATGTCAAATCAACTGCACCAATGTGACTTAAAAGGTGAGTTGTTGGCAAAGCTGTTTGAAATAATATAGCAATATCAGCACTCGTAATATCAGCAACATATGTAAGAGTTTGTACGCCATGACACCACAATATTTTAAAAATATTCAAGCCTACTTCCGAAAAATACAGTGAGCTGGTCACGAAAAAGAAAAATGATTCCTTTTTTGTGGTACTATGATTGCCCATGAAAACGCAAAGTGTTACGTGCGATATTACATATTGTCACGTGCTACAAAATGTCTTCAACTAGGAAGAACTGGGCCCGAATTCACAGAGCTTTCTCTTTGGCTACGCATTTTCTCAGCCAAAAACTCTCTTATCTGGAGGGATTACTATAGCGCGGGTATGAATTTAAGTTATTCGACACTTAAGAGGGCAAGGAGGACAGACGATAGCCGATGAAACGACAAGGAAAGAAAGAAGTGTGTGCCGATAATATCAAGGTAGCACGCAAAGCGTCTAGCATCGAGAGTATACGATGATAGCCAATAATTTGCTGCATCTAAGTTTCAGTTCCGCGAGCGTCTGTTACAGCGCTTACGGGATGCCGCGTACGTTGTAATAGACGTTTTGGTGGGCTGTGCAAAGCCAAGCACTCGCCTTTAATCAAAGACTGTAGCTAAAATAAATAATTGCTTGATGGTCTTAAGCCACCGAGCAATCCATGCACTATCTCGCCAAGTACAAGTAAACAACACTCCAGCTGCATCACATAAATGAAACCACACATAAATCGATGCATGCAATGTTTGAAAATGTGCCTTGAATGTCTTCCCTTATTTAAAGCGACCACTTACCTTACATTTCATTGAAGCTGCGCTGCTACTTAACTAATTCGGTGCAATCTAGCACGGTATAGTGGTGAACGTAAGGGTGTTTTGTACCTATAGTCAAAGGTAGCCTTTGTTACAATATTCTTATTACAAGACACATGAGCGACTTTGGGGCCTGCAGACGAATTGTGCTAAAATAGATAACAGCAGTAATCAAATGAAATTGTGAGCGTAATTTCGCTGGTTCCATGCACCGCAGCATTTTTATGAAGCCGGAATGCGAGAACGTGCATACGCTTACGCTTAGGTATATGTCCACGTAAAATGAGGGAGACTCGTCGGGAAGTGTCTCAGTGCTAATGCTTTTCACAAAACACGGTGCAAATATTTCGTCCAGCGTTGTTTGAGTGCGCAAACAAAGCAAGGGACGTGTATACGAGTCTTGAGGTCGAGAGACGTTATCCCACGTGCGAAAAGGATGAAGAGAGAGAGAGAGACTCTCGTTTCGGCTTCGCGAAAGTTTGAAATTGATAGATAATAAACACAATTTTCTGGCCCAGAAGACGTTAGGGAAAGTCTCCGCAAAGCAGCGTCAGATGCTCGGAGAGCATAAAAAAGAGGAGTACGCATTATATGGGAGTGACAGCAACTCAGAAAGCGAGATGAAGTGTGACTGTCCTTAGATGTGAGAATCAATGCTAATTAGGAGAGTTGAGTTAATGAGCCAAAACTTTCCTAAATAACGATAATGGAAGCAAACTGAGCGTTCATCTAGTGAAAGTGAACTCATAATAGTTGATTAGCGTTGTAACGGGCTGTTATATATTTTTATTTTCTTATTTCTATTTGGCAAACTATGAGAAGGTAGCCTACGTTAGAGCCAGCTATCGCAACGTCATGACAGTAATGTACAAGAATAAATAGCGCACGGTTATACAGTCGCACGTGGCGGTTTCTATCTTCTAGTAACCTTGGGAAAAAGCATTCTAACTATTTTTTCTATTTTTGACAAAGTTTCACCGGACGTTTTTGCATTTGGCTTCCTTCGAAGGAATGACGATATATCAGCAATAGGGCGAATGCAAACACTGCTGCAGTGGACGAGCGGTTACAGCGCTCAACTGCAATCTGCGAGGTACTTGGTTCGATTCGCAGAATCACTGAGCACTTTTTTTTTTCAAAAGGTTGCCCGGCCTGACATTATGCGTGGTGGCGGGTACTAATTTTTTGAGAAGTAGGCTTTCGCACTTGCTTCTTTCACTCCCCTTTTGACCCAAAAGCGCTGTACTGTGCTCCTTCAAAAATTAAACAATTCAGGGTTCATAATTTTTTCCTCCATTCTCTCTTATCGCAAAAGTGTCCAGTGCTGAACTACCAATATTATACCGGGTATATTACTTTTCACGTGTTTGGATATTCGACCAGCAATCAGTCTTCACGGTGTTTTGAAGAAAATCTACACACGCAGTGAGCTAACTGCTTGTAGCCAAGTTGACTGCCTTTGTAGGGACACGCTTTTGTGCTATTTTGGTGGGCATCATCACGTGCAGCAAGACCAAAGAGCACGGACAGTTAGAGCTGACGCGAACAGAGTGATTAGTTTGTGTCTTCTCTCCCGCTATTTGTCATGCTGCACGCTTCAGTGTAATGTCGCTATCAATGGTTAAAATGAACTATAGCAGTTAAACGAGTTCTGCTGAGAGGGTCCCCTATTGTCCAGAATGGAACAGATTAATGGCAATTAGATTTGTGTGATAAAGAGATACCCTGCTTTTGGTTACTAGAATAAATTTCTAAACTGAATTTTATTTTTTATTAACAACAGTTCCAGTGCAGATGAAAGGTACATGGACAAAATTCGTGTATTCAGCTTGACTAGGATTGTGACCTTAATTGTAATTGCGAACCGGTATCACAGTATGCATAAATATCACACACATATACAACCACGGGTGATAGCTTGCTTATTCTGATTAAAATTGAAAGGTTGAAATCGACATATTCAACCAACGCAATGTGTACAAGATATGCCATGTGAGTAGCTATGCTCTAAACTAATCTTCACAGGTTCGTTCTATTTTACCCGATTTCTCGCCCATGACTGTAGGTTGGTAAATGAAACAATTTCTTCGAACACACATATTCTGTGTAAGGTTACATTTATATTTATGCAGTACAAAATAAATTGAAATATGTAATGGCTCAAAAGAGAAATAACTAGAAACAAATTCAGCCATATCATTACCAAACTTACTCACCAATTATAAACGGATTCTCATTTAAAAGATACATACATACATACATACATACATACATATACGCACACACACATATATATGTACACCCATACATACATACACACACTCAGGTGTAAATGTTAAAATGAATGGCTATAAAACAACAATTCTAATAAACTCATTTTGAATATACTACAGAAAGTAACTTACGAGAGAAATCCACTGGCACTGTTATGTCTGAACACGGTGTTTCTTCAACCATCTCGCAAAAGCTTGATGCATAGCTTTCCGCTGATGCCCAGTGACAAGCACTTTTTATAAAAAAACACAAGAATAAAGCCCCTGACAATGTCATGCTAAAGAAAAGGACTGTGCATCAATATTTTGTACATGTCTGCAATATCACTCTGTTTATTTACATAGCTTGGCTCATTCACAACCCACTAACAAAGCATGTTAGGACACTTGGGCTGAAAGTTGGCACAGCGCGAGTAAATTCTAGACAATACATGAATAATAAAATTATAAGCTACTAAGCTCCTTGGTGCAAACAGTGTTTATATTGACAGCTATAGGTACCATTTCGTTTCCCCAAAACACTTCTCAAAAGTAGAATCAACTTTATTTTATTTATTTATTTACAGGTACCTTACAGGCCCTTGGTTAGGGCATTGAGTAAGGGGGGCTAACAAAGACATGTACAACAAGTAAAAGGGCGAAAGGTGCCAAAACGTAAGCTCGGGACATGAGTAACAAATAAACAAGAAATAAGTAAGTATAAATTGACATCATACATCGTTACCAAAAAACAAGAAAGATGCAGTTCATGGCACGCAGCAGTTAGGAAGTGTACAATACGTGTAAGTTAAATTGGCACAGATTGTGGTATAGTACACTGGGAAAATCATGAAAGCGCTTACAGGAAGGGTGAATAGTTCGTCCTAAGCAAACAAAAATAGAGCACAAAAAATAAGGGGGCAATAAGCGCATTAGAAAAAAAACTTTTTGCACAGCATTATGAATGTTATATACATACAAGAACGAAGCTGTGAACATAAAATTATCAACCAAAATGTAAGACCAATTTGTTGCGGAAGGAAACAGGGTTAGTGTCAGATACCAAGTTATCGGGAAGATCATTCCACAACGTGATGGCACGAAGCAAAGCGGATGCGTTTAAGGAGTTCGTTTTGCCGTACATGCGCGAGAAACTAAGCCGGTTGTGTAGTCTAGTTGATAAATAGGAGGGTCGTTCAATTGGAAGTCTGGTCATTTTAGTGCTATTGACGTATTTATGAAAGAGGCATAAAAGAGAAATGTTGCGGCGAGTGGATAATAATTGAAGTGAATAATCCATTTTAGGTTGTGTTACGCTGCAGCAGAAATTATAATTACGAGAAATGAATTGGACTGCCCTATTTTGAACTGCCTCGATCATGTTAAGTAATTTTGGTGGGGGGACCAGATTCGTGAGGCAAATTCAAGTTGAGGTCGAACAAAAGTTTCGTAAGCTAGTTTTCGGACGTTAGCGGGGGAGGAATGTAAGTTACGGCGTAGGTATCCCAGTGATCTCGAGGCATTTGCGCAGATGTTAGTGATATGAGAGGACCATGAAAGATTTTGTGTGAAGTGTAGGCCCAAATATTTGTATGTGGAAACATGCGAGAGCGGGTCATTATTTATACGGTATGAAAAAATGGAGGGGTCATGCTTACGGCTAAATGAGATGGTTTTGCATTTTGATGCGTTTAGAACCATTTGCCACGTCTCACACAATTTCATAATTACATCAAGGTTTTTCTGTAGTGCGTAATGATCGTTAACATTTTTGATAGGGTGGTAGATTATGCAGTTATCGGCAAATATTCGTACGAATGATGTGACGCCATCAGGCAAGTCGTTTATAAATATAAGAAATAGCAGCGGGGCGAGCACGCTGCCCTGTGGCACCCCGGAAGTTACATCGCATATTGACGACGAATCGTTATTGATGACAGTGAACTGTTTCCGGAGAGAAAGAAAATTTCGAAGCCATGATAAGATTAGTGAGTCTAATTGAAGAGCAGATAACTTTGAGATTAGGCGGCAGTGGGGCACACGGTCAAACGCTTTCGAAAAGTCAAGAAAAATGCAGTCTATTTGGAGGTTATTATTCATGTTCGAGTGAAGGTCAGTCGTGAATTCTAGCAGTTGTGTCTCACATGGCCAACCTTTCCTAAACCCATGTTGGTTGTGGAAAAAGAACTGGTTAGACTCAAGATGGTTGTAAATGTGCGAAGCGATAATGTGTTCTAACAACTTGCAGCAAATGGATGTAAGTGAGATTGGACGGTAATTTTGGGGTAGATGTTGGTCTCCAGACTTGAACAATGGGGTAACTTTTGCAACTTTCCAGTCGTCAGGTATCTGCCCAGACTCTAAAGATTGTTGAAAAATATAGCACAGAATGGTACTGGTAATGGAAATTGTGTTTTTTAGTACTTTTGAGTTAATATTATCAGCCACAGCGGAGCTAGACAGCTTCAGCTTAGTTATCAGATATTCGATACCTTTAGCTGTAATTTCGATAGGTTTCATTTACTGGTAATCATAATCGGGCACGTTAGGTAATGTGGATTGGTCTTCCCGAGTAAACATTGAGGCAAAAAAAGTGTTAAAAGCAGAACAACACTGGCTGTTAGAAAGAGGTTCGTGATTCTCATCATGTAAGGTAATGTGGTTAGCAACCCAATTGCGAGATATTTCACGCCAGAATTTTTTTGGGTTAGTTTTTAGGAGGGAGCCCAGGTCTGTTGAAAAATATTTAAGTTTAGCAGAACGTATAGCTGCGCAGTAGGTGTTTAAACACTGCTTATACTTATCCCACGCACTGGCTGTGCGCAGGCGTTTAGCATTTCGGTACAGACGTTTCTTTTTATTTCTTAGTTGGTTGAGTGACTTAGCGAACCAGGCATTACACTTGTCATTAGATATCGAAATCAAGGGAATGTATTTATTAATCAAGACGGTCATTTTGTCACGGAACAGTACCCAGTTGTCATGGACCGAGCGATTGCTAAACAAGGTCAAGAATACCTGGTTAAAGAATATTTCAAGTTCATTGTTGATTTTGGCATAGTTAGCTTTATTATAGTCGCGAATTTGTTTGGTAGTTTTGCCGGAAAACGTTACAGGAAGATCAAGGGTTACTTCAAGAAGTCTGTGATTGCTAAGACCTTCTCGGTAAAGGACTTCCACGACTGTATCAGGGGCTGAGGTCAGTAATAAATCTAAAATATTGTTTCCACGGGTGGGTTTATTGACCACCTGTACAAGATTAAAGTCAAGCGTTAGGCTGATAAAATGGGATGATGTGTTACAAGGGGAGAATAGAAGGTTCCAATCAATCTGGGGAAGGTTGAAGTCTCAAAAAAAAAGACAGTTTTAGTATGGCACAAGTTAATGGCATCAGTAATACTTTCCCTCAATTCAGCTATGAAACAACTATTGGAATCAGGAGGGCGGTATCAGTTTCCTATCAGAGCAACCTTAGTAGGGCTTGTTTTGCAAGCAACCCAAATTATCTCAAGGGCCGTTTTTGTGTCGACAACGTAAGAACAAACTGTTTTTCTGATGCCCAAAAGAACACCACCACCTCTTTTATCAGCGCGGTCTTTACGATAGATAATAAAGCTGTTAAAATTTGGTAAAATCTCGTCATCGTTAATATCAGGTTGCAACCACGTCTCAGTAAGCACGAGGACGTCAGATTCGTTGTCGTCTAGCAGCGAACCTATTTCTTCTTTTTTAGGCAGTAAGCTACGTATGTTTGTAAACGTAAGAGATAATGAAGTTTTGTTAGAAAGGGGGTTATCTTGGAGACACTCTTCCGTGCACGTGTAGCTGCGGTGTTTGATATAGCGCTTTGTAAGAGGCGGAGGATATAAGAGCTATCTTGTCGACAGTACCACTTTGTTCGTAATACTATGAACCACATACGTTTTGTTGTCCATGTGTAAAGTGTCGACGGCTAAGTAGAATCTGGTGTTCTGAGCTTTGGCAAAGTCGTACAATTTTTTCCTTATTTGCCTGGTTGTAAAAGAGAAATCTTCACTGATAGACAATCCCGTTCCTTTAAGTTTTCGCGCTGATGACAGTAGTTCCTGTTTGTCCTTGAAAAATGCAAATTTTGCTATTATGGGTCTATTTTTACCTTGTGTGTATTTCCCTAATCTATGTACGCGTTCAAAATGCGTGCTGGTTTTTCTTAACTGTAATTTGTTCGAGCACAAATTAATTATTTTTTCTTCTGATTTGGCCCAATCTTCCTCGGGATCATCATTGAGTCCAAAAAACAGCAAGTTTGACCTTCGCTGTCTATTTTCTGCGTCATTGCAACGAGACGCGATTGTCGTAACTTGATTGGAAAGTTCAAGAATTGCTTTTTCGGCTGTATCAGTATCAGCTGTACTGAGGGAGGCATAGTTTGATTCTAGTGTTACAAATTTAGCTTTCAGCGCAGAGATTTCATTAACATAAACTTCTTGTCTCTCTTTGATGCATTTAAGTTCTGCGGTGAGTGTTTCGTTTCTCTCCTCAAGCTTGTGGATAGTCTGGAGAGCTGCAGAAAAAGCCTCTGCCTCGGATTTGCTCATCGGCCCGGGGTTTGACTCGACATCAACCGAGAGCATCAGTAGAAGGCTAAACAAGCAAGAGCGCATACCACGCCAAAATGACACTGTTCGCTTCATCGGATCAAACCACTCTGATGGGCACGACACCGAAATCATGCAGTAATCTCGACAAGTCACAGTTGCAGCACTTCTCAAGTAACTAACCTGCAATAACAGGGGACGTAAGCCGTGCATTGTGGCTGCGGTGCCGTGCCCGTAGAGGACCGGCGCTGAGGGCCTTTTGAATCCTGCTGTTTCCGTGCGGGGCGTTGTCAATGACGTTCCGGGTTGCCAGATTGGTGGGCTCGCCGATTCCAAATTCGACGGTAGGAGCACCGAAACAGGCCAGTTGGAATGCTTGTCACATCGGATCTGCTCGCACGTGCCGGGGATTAAAGCGCAAATGATCCAGGTCGCTGTAGCCTGCAATAACAGGGGACGTAAGCCATGCATTGTGGCTGCGGTGCCGTGCCCGTAGTGGACCGGCGCCGAGGGCCTTTTGAATCCTGCTGTTTCCGTGCGGGGCGTTGTCAATGACGTTCCGGGTTGCCAGATTGGTGGGCTCGCCGATTCCGAATTCGACGGTAGGAGCACCGAAACAGGCCAGTTGGAATGCTTGTCACATCGGATCTGCTCGCACGTGCCGGGGATTGAAGCGCAAATGATCCAGGTCGCTGTAGCCTGCAATAACAGGGGACGTAAGCCGTGCATTGTGGCTGCGGTGCCGTGCCCCCTAAAAGTTTCTATTCTGGCACTAAAAGTTTCTAAAAAAGCTAAAAGTTTCTATTCTGGCGCGTCGTGGTGGCTCAACGGTGGAAGTGACTCTTTTGGCCAAGAAAACAAAGACCAATTATTTTTCCAGTTCGTGAATTCACCCCATGCTAACATTGAGGCAGCTGGTAGGAGTGCTTTTGGAGAGAGGAAATCACCACATTCCCACCAGTTGTGGCCTTGGGTAGCTACTTCACTTGGACAAAAATGATGAAAAACACTCCTCAAGAAGACTTCAAAGTTTGCACACCAACACAGTTCCCATGCAGCTGTCTATTAGTCTTCTTGAAAAATATTGAGTTTATTGGTGGGCAAAGACTGTACACTAAGTGAGATGATGCTCCAGTGCACTGCATGTATGTCTTGCTGCTCGCCTCAACTGCGATGTTGCTCAGCACATATGTGTAAAATCTTAACTAATACAATGCCACTGCAAAGTAATTATGTGTCATTTGCATGAAACAGGGACCACAATAAAAGAACATAACATTTGCCTTCACAACGTTCAAAAACTGTAAATAAAGTTCCACAGAGTTTTCACAGTTCATCTGAGGATAGTAATATTGGTTGTAAACACATTCTTACTTCCAATAACAAACTATTTTAAGATGCCAGATTCAATATTAGAGTATACCAGCACTTTTTTAGGGCTAAATAATTGTACAGGCACCTAGAAAAACACAAGTGATTGCATGCTATAGCTACATATAAAAGTAAATACTTTTATTTCTAGCCTGAGTAGAGCTGCATAGATGCTAAGTCACTTGCATTACATTATGAACAAACCTATCCGAGCAAAGTATGCATTTAAAAAGTTACTCTTGCACAGTAGATAAGTAGATTGTTGAAGGACGGACAGGCAGTGGGATAATACCCAAGCACTAAAATCTATTGTTAAGATATACTAGGAGTAGTGATGATCCTCTTCCTTCCAAAAAAAGTAATCCACATAGATTCACTTCCCAGAGCTCATACACTCATGGCATCATTGGTTCTATGCAAATGAGTGTACACTGGAGGATTACATCGACTAAGTACATGATTACTGCATCCATGGCTTTACTTCATGTACTACAAAGAATGCAAACACAGTTACCATTGGCGACCATGGATGCTGTGATTTCTGGCATGCAAATGTAGAGGCTTGCCGGCACTTAACACACATGTTAAAAACTTCAGCTCAAAAATATTTGCCCACTAACACTACAGCAGCCTTTAAATTAGTGTCATAATTTGGTATCTTCCGTGCAAAATTTAAATAATTTCGAATGCAAGCAATGAAACTGCTGAATAATGCACTGCTAAGAAGTTAAGCAGCAGCTGCTCCTGACATCACAATGTGCTCTTTCTGCTGTTGTAAACTTTGAGCAGGAGAACAGTCACTGGCAGTCCCTTTATACTTGTTGGTCTTCTGTGCTCTGTTATTGATACACTGTACATGACCGTGGAGCATCCAACCCCTTGTTACTGCTGGAACTTAGAAAAATACAGATCATTGTTACAACCATGCTACATGCAAGAGTGTATAGTTGTCAATTATGTGCTCATATTTACAGATATTGTATTTTCAGAAGCCAATGACAAGCCTCAACACACACACACACACAAACAGTGAAGGCTGAAAATATATTTATTATGATACAAGAGCAAAACCACAATGTTATAGATGAAGGCAAGAAACTTCTGACAGGCATAAAAAGCCAATAGAGTTTCTTTTATTTTGACTTTACACTAGGTGCGAGAGGTAGACCACAAATAAGTTCACTAAGAAACACAAGTTATACTGCATTACAACACAACAGCCAATGTTGATAACTTTAAGGCTGTCTAACATAGCCAGCTCACCATACCGCATATAGGAGCAAATGGGCAGTCTAGAAGGCACAAAGAACTTGTGGATTATGAGTGCGCTTGTTACTGACATCTATTATTCTAAATGAAGAAAACCTTTCAAAATGCACTTCATCAGGGGAAATAATCATACGCAACAAACACAACGGGCTCCTACAGGTGCCACCAACACTCACCATTACTGTTGACACCAGTGTCTTGCCTGATGGATATGCTGTGTCCTGCACAGAACACCAAAGAAGCGCTGCATGACTTGGATTGCATGTGTGCTAGCTGCATCGCTCTGCTGCTGAAATAGGCTAGCCACAGACAGAGAAATGAGAAGCCATGGCTTTGAAACACACTGAACGTCACCTTTAGAGATCAACAATGCATACTTAGGTCAGGTACAATTTGTAGGAAAATATATATCACTATGCAATCGTGGTGAACATGTTCGGCTGAAACACAAGCAACAGCACTGAGAGAGAAAAAGCTACATTAGGTAAAAGATACAGTTACTGGCCCTATGTCATCTGAGGCTTCTTCAATAGGTTTTTCTCCTTGCAAGTTGTGAACAGCCAGGCAATTTTCACCCACTTGCTATTTCCTTCTAGAACACTTGATCCACAGAGGGAGTCACAAGCTCGAGAGCTCAATAAGGAATCAAAGTATTTGTGCTCGTTTCAAAGCACAAGCTTTTGAGTCTCAGATTATTGGAGTTTCATTCATAAGCTGCAGGCTTTCAGCTTTCAACATTCTCAATTATCTTGCAATTTAGTTCTATAAATGTTGAATAAGAATTATGTGTAAGAATATTACAGGTATCCACTGAAAGCAACCGTGCTTGGGTTTTCAATTTGTGCACAGTAAGTGGTGTTCACGTAATCGTATGTACTAAAGAAAAACTAACCTTGCAGCCAGCCGTTAGGCAGTTTTGCGCCCTCGAAGCTCCCAAGCAGATTGCAGTCCTTCCAGATGAGTATGCCATGCATGCTTCCACGCCACATCCGCTGAATGATAACAGTCCGAGCAGTGACATAGGCTTGCACAGTTAGGGAGAACGTGTCCTTCCTATTTTTGTACAGGTGCTCCAAGTAATGATGAGGATTGATGTGCCAGAATGTGCAACCGATGCATCAGAGGACCTTAACAAACCAATCTCTGCGATCTGGGAAGAGCCAAAAACGAGATATATAAAAACAATCATTAAAAGCATTCACTTCTAATACTAATTTGAGAAAGCTATCACTTTGTTAAAGTGACGAAAATCTGCTATAATCACTTTGAAATAAACTGAAGCCTCAAGTAAAATTTACGTACCGCAATATATATGTCCTACTGAAGTATAGTACTACCACAGTGGTAATCGTCTATAGAACTAATTTTCCGAAATAACATAAATTTTATAGTGCAACCTGGCTCCTGAAAAATAAATTCACATTAACTTTCCAAGTATCAAACGTGGTCAATCAACAGGCCCAACCTCAAAATCAAACAAGAGCTCACTTGTATCAAATCACAAAAAACGTTTATGTATTTGCTCCATAATATATGTATGTATATAACAGTAGTAGTAAATTTTTCATGCTTCAACTTACCTTAGAGAAACATTACATCTTATGGGCTTAAAAACTTGCACACGTTATAGAACTGCGTGAAATATAGTACCGGTGAAATGTAGTTCTGCAAGGTGAACTCACCGATGGCAGCATTTAGTAGCCGTCGGTGTCATAAGGAACCAAGTACGGCCAACAGGCAAAGGGCATCTGCAGACTGGAAGCTGCCAATGACAGCAATGAAGGGCTGGCCAGGCGTGCACGTCCATTGATAAAGTGTAAGAACTGGCCATGACCGGCTGTTGTAAAGGCTCTAGTGCCGTGCAAAACGATGGCCAGATGAACTCTGAAACCTGTTGTTAGGCGATATTGGCCTGCAACTTCATCCAAAGCAAGGCACCGGTGAAATCTTTGCTTTTTGGGGGGGCTGGAGGGAAGCTTGACGTTCACGGGCTCTCGCTGCCACATAGAACTCTCACTTTGTTACCGAAGAACAGTCCAGGCGTGCTTCCAAAGTAACACGTTTTACAACAGAATGTAGCATCTCGCAGTTTTGGTTGATCACATCACAGCGCTAGGACTATGGTTATCACAAAAAGGAGAAGTGACGACTTAACAAACAAAAGCGCCAAGCTGTCCCACCACGACTTCGAGGGCAAAACAGTTATCAACGCTGTCTTTCAATTTTCGGTCACACGAGCACAGCTTGTTCACAAGTCTTGGAACGTCAACACAGCACCACTGTTCACAACGAACATCGTTTCACTCCCGAACAGTACATTGCTCTCAAGTAAATAGAAGCGCACGGGCTAACTAGTGGCGAAGCAAGAACCGAGCGCGTAGTTCATACGTTTCCGTACGTACTTGGGGTCACTCAAGTAACGTGTCAAAACGCTGTCAATCCGAAATGTCGCACAGCACCAAACTGAGAGACTGGAAAGTCAAGCGAACGAACTGTTACCGGCACACAAACACACATTGCAGGCTTCTCGAGTGCTAGTTGCCGTCGATACATCGACGCCGATCCCCGCTTGATAACCGCACCGACGCACAGACTTCGCTGCGCTTCACCGTACACCATTGCACTGCCACAGCTTTCCGCACTGCTTACACGCACCTAAATAGCTGCTGTAATCACAACACATCCGGTCAAACGCTGAAGTAACTCGTGCGAGAAGCGTTTGGTGAAAGTCGCACCGACCGATATGCTGTTTACGACGCCATGCTGTTTTCGACAACTGCACAGCACATAAGATGATAAGAGATCTCTTTGAAAGTACTTGCACTATTTTCACGGCGTGACAAAACTTTCTCTTATGTGCGAGGGGGTGATATGACGAACTGGACAGGCGTGCCAATTGAAAGAAGTGTTTTGGCAACGTCACGGAGTGAGCTGATGTAAAGGGTATTGCTTCACAACCAATCACAAGTTGTGCCTGTCGGCCAAGCCGTCGTCTGCTCGCGTTTGTCGTCTGCTTCAATCAGAGCATGCGACAGGGGATTCCCCTTCGCAACGCTATTATTCTCAGGTCTAGCGGTCGCTACGTCACACAAAGTACATGTCAGTGGCTCGCTCTACCTTTGAATGTGGTAATTGACGCAGGGATGAATTCAGCCAAGGTTTGCTCCAGAATCGTGAGGGTTTGCATATTTTCGGTGTCATACAAAGTTACTAGGGTCATTTCATTCCGATTGCTTGCCATGATATCACGCTCCATATCGGTGTCTGAACAGTGAAGGTGAAGATGCATGATTTGTTTGTAATTCCATGCGTAATCACGCGCACCCCTAATACGCTTTGGTTTACAAAGTACGCTTTGTTCCAGATCGTCCCAAAGTGTATCGACAGCTGTATTTCAGAGATCGCAACCATTGGACAGTGAAAGCGAATGAAAGTACACTAAAGCACAAACTTTAGGAACCACTCACTGAAAACTTCTTCTCATTTTTACTTCCAATAGCTTGCAAAGAATGTGCTCCCATTAACCTCTTTGGTGGTAATTTCTACCGATGAGGCAAGGATCTCGAGTCGCACTTTTAATCGGATGAGATGGGGCGCAACACAACAACATAACAACAAATACGGTTGATCCTATGCCATGTCGCGTTCGAATGCACCGACCATTCATGTATCACATTGGTTTTCATCCAACCACGAATCTTTATATGCGTAGTTTTATGCCATTGACGCCCAATAGAATTCTTCAATTACTGCGACTTCTAAGTTATTGGACGATGCTGGTTGTCAACACCATCCACTGCGTACAAGGGAAACAACACGCGGAGCTCAAAGCGCCGAAAGAAATAAAAACTCACCAGCAGTCATCAGGCAGCCCTTAGTGGGCGTGAATTAACTCAAAACCAGCCAGGACACCAAAGTATACCGCTGCGGCAGCAGGTTCTAAGTAGCCACATTGTTCCTAAGAGTGGTCCGGACCACTCTTGGGATTTTCTCTAAGCCATGCTGTTTTTACGCACAATTTCGCTTCGTGAATCCACTTACGAGCACTTTTCGGTGACGTAAGCAAATATAGCAACTGCATCGCCATCGCTGACATGTTCCCGGGCAGTCACAGCGCACTTTATTTGCAGCGGCCGATGTGACAACTATGGCCTCTTACGACGTTTTTTCGTTTCGTGAATCGACTTACGCAAGAAACTTTCTCTTGCGCAAAAATGTTTTCGTAAGTGAGTTTTGTGAATCCGGGCCCTGAGCCGGCGTGGAGACGCACCGAAAACTGGCAAGATGGCTGCTTCCATAATCAACAGCAACTAGCCAGAGCACGCGCTGCCACAGAACATCGTCTTTCATTCTCGCGTGCAACCATGGCTTGCGCTTGCCGTAACTAGTGGTCAAGTGGCATTATTCCCCTCTGAAAAAAAGGCATCGCTCAGAAGCTCGGAAAGTACAAAAGCAAACTCGTGGTGGAGCAACACAAAATATGCGCATGCACAAAGGCAGCGATAAGGTTCATGCACAGTCGCTTTACCGCGTCAATTATGGCTTCAGTCGCACTACGTGCACCATCTCCGAGGAGTGCCTTCGCCGCCGTGGCGAGGAGGCGTCGTTAGGAATAACCTCGTAGTTCACAACGCTCACGCGTCGCAACACTTTGTATGGTCCGAAGTAGTAACTGAGAAGTTTTTCTGACGATCCCTGGCGTCGGAATGGAGTCCACACCCAAACTTGATCACCTGGATGTTATTCAACTTGTCGATGGCGAGCGTTGTAGCGGCATGTGTCTGTACTCTGCTGGTGCATAATGTGTAGGCGTGCGAACTGGTGTGCTTCTTTGGGCGTACTGGGTAAGCTGCGCAGCATCAGGAGAGATCAAAGCGTCGCGATTGTGTGAAAACTTCGCATACAGCATGGTCTGGACCTCACGTCCGTAGACAAGAAGGAAAGGCGTGAATCGCGTAGTTTCGTGGACGGCAGTATTGTACGCGAATGTGACGTACGGTAGCACCTGGTCCAAGATCTTATGCTGGACATCTACGTACATAGATAACATGACAGCGATGGTCTTGTGGAGTCTCTCTGTCAAGCCGCTGCTCTGTAGACGATATGCCGTGGTCTTGCGGTGGCTCGTGTAGCTGAGCTCGAATACGTCATGAATGAGCTGGGCCGTGATTGCTCTTCCTGCGTCTGCACGACGGGGTGCCATGTCGAAGAATGATCTGGTTCATAAATAATTAGGCGACGTCGGAAGCCGTAGCGCGTTGTGGTGCCTTTGTTCGAAGTGAGTGTACGATCCACTTGTTGCCGGAAGATGGTAGGGGAAAGGGCCCCAGTAAATCCATTCCTATTTGATCAAATGGTGCTCTGGGTTGTTCTATTGGTTGAAGAAGCCCCGTGGGCTTTTTTTTTTTTTTTAGATAGATAATATTTTTATTATTCAATAAAAGATAATACATAGGAAAAAAGTTATACAGAAGGAGGTCCCAAAGCTCTAGGCTGCAAGGGGACCTCCTGTGCTAGTTACATAAAGAAAACAAAACATGTAAAGCAACTCGGTAAACAATAGAATAAGTTTAAAGGAATCAAGTACATTTCATTGCAAAAGAAACAAACAGTCAATTATTGTCAAATCGAAACACTTGATAGCAGATGAAATCCATCAGCAAATGATCAATAACACCTGGCAGCAGAAGAAATGAAACTTGAATTGTATATACACCTAAGTGCATGTTAGATGATAAACGATCGATACAAATATCACATGTGCTGAGTAGTAATAGGTAAAAAAAAAGAAAAGTTAAAAGTGGTATGTCTCAAAGCGGCAACAATGCCAGACACATGTTATTCATCTAATTTGGTACAAAACAGAGCAAACATAATGAACGATTAGTTCCGAATTGAACAGCATAAACAACGAGATTATTTAATCATTAAGTAAATAGGAATTTAAGCGTTTTTTAAAACTGCCTATGTTTGGAGACATTTTTACGTCACTTGGAATACCGTTCCAAACGGAAATAGCTGTAAAGGTAGAAGTGAATCTGCCATAGTTAGTTCTAACTTTCGGTAACAGGAGGTTATTATTTGATGCAAATCGAGTTATATTTTGATTAATGAGTTGTTCTTTATTGAAGACCATGAAAGGCATGTTTGAGTGAAGAGAATTGTATGTAAGGGTTGCCATGTTGAAAAGAAAAAGTTTATGAATTGTTAGAATACGAAGCCCTTGTAAAATAGCAGATGCGCTACATCGTGATGGTTGATATGTGATAATGCGAATGGCCTGGTTTTGAACATATTGCAAAGGAGCAAGATGAGTGCTATATGTATTGCACCAGGATGCAATGCAGTAAGTGAAGTGACTGTGAACGAAGGCATAGTAAAGAGAAAGCAAGGTATTTGGCCCAAAGTATGGACGTGCTTTGATGAGAATCCGGATGCCATAAGCTGCTTTTTGCTTTAGGTGCGAGACATGGGAAGTATACTTTAAATTTGCATCAAGAATCACTCCTAGAAATCTACACTGACTGGAGGCTTTGATAGGATAATTATTGACCGTTATAGACGGATATTCAGTGACCTTTTTTTGAGTGGGGTGAAATAGCACAAAAACTGTTTTACTAGGGTTAATTTCCAGTGAATTATGACGACACCAGCGAATTATATTTTCAAGATCACTGTTTAGTTTAAAAGTAACAGTATCGATCGAGGTGCAAGCAGTTAAAATCGTAGTGTCGTCCGCATACAGATAAGGTAGACAGTGCGATAGGTGAGAAGTTAGATCATTAATGTAAACAGTGAAGAGTATTGGGCCTAGAATTGATCCTTGAGGTACTCCCCGA
Source organism: Rhipicephalus microplus (assembly GCF_043290135.1). Classification (NCBI taxonomy): domain Eukaryota; kingdom Metazoa; phylum Arthropoda; class Arachnida; order Ixodida; family Ixodidae; genus Rhipicephalus; species Rhipicephalus microplus. The sequence continues at coordinate 453,013,986 of NC_134710.1, forward strand.
TTGATTATTTTAAAATTAGAAAGATGATTGGATATGCTGACAGCCTGTTCTCTGTCAGTTAAGTAGCTGTGAATGAAGTTCAGGGCAGGTCCTACAACACCGGCCGCGTTTAGCTTGGTAATTAAAATTTTATGAAGGATTGAATCGAACGCTTTCGTGAGGTCAATAAATACTGCTCCAGCATATTTACCTGAGTCAATATAGTGTTTAATCGTATCCGTGAATGAAAGAAGCGCGAGGTTGGTAGAGTAGCCTGCACGAAAGCCAAACTGCGAGGCAGACAGAATGCTAAATTTAGTTAAGTAATTTGTTAGTCGCTTTTCAAAGCACTTCTCTATAACTTTGCTGAGCACAGACAGAATTGCAATGGGGCGATAGTTAGAAACCAAACCCTTATCGCCTTTTTTAAAGACAGGAACTATTTTGGCTCTCTTTAAATCAGATGGAAATGTGCCATTTTTAAACAAAAGGTTAATTACATGTGAGAGGGGATCAGCGACGATATCAGCGACATATTTCAAGTGAACTGGTTGAATTTCATCAAGACCCGCGCTTGTTAATTTTAATTTCTTGATCACATTGTGAATTTCTTCTGGTATGGTAGGATATAGAAAAAAGGACTGTGGTTGCCTTTCAAGCGTACCTTCAAAGCTGTCGGAAACGGGTGTGTTATTAACTGTAAAATAATTATTAAATTCATTCGCAATGGCTGTTGGTTCTTTGTAGGTGCCATTAATGCTAGAAATCTCATTTATTAGTGTTTCTTTTGAGTTCCTGTTCAGAAAAGAGTTGATGAGCTTCCATTGTTCAGTGATACCAGAGGCTTCATGAAATTTAGCTTCGTAATACCTTTTTTTGGCGTCTCTCAATAATTTATTTAGGATATTTTTGTAACAGGAATATCGCTGCTGCAATTTGTAGTTAAATGGACAACGTTTCGTCTTTTTGTACATATTGTCTTTCTTACGCATACACTTCAGTAAACCATCAGTGAGCCATGGGTTATGGGGTGCAGGATACCTTTTGTGGCATCTAACAAAAGTGGTTGCTTCGCGAATACATTGCTTCAATACTGATGAGAATGCCTCAAAAGCTAGCTCTGCATTTGTTTCGGATTTAATTCTCGACCAGTCAAATGATGACATGGAATCTATAAATGAAACTTTGTCAAAGAGGGCTTTTCGAAAAGAATGCTTCGTTCGTGACAAGGCCGACGACAAGCGACAAAAAATGGCATAGTGATCGGTGATATCGAGGGGTATTATGCCACATTCATTACTTGATAAGTGGTTAGATAGAATGTGGTCAATAAGCGTGTTTGAGCCACCCGTAATACATCTTGTCGGCAACGTAAGAAGCTGCTCATAACCAAAGCCTGTAAAACAATTTGAATATTCAACCGAACCTTGATTGGAATCTTCTAATAGATTGATGTTTATATCTCCCATAATAACAACGTTTTTCCTTTCTCGTGAAATTCGATCCAGGGTTTCATGCAGTGCCGAACAAAACTCGGGCACGGATGATGACGGTGAGCGGTAGACGCATGCTAGAATAGTTTTTTCTGAATGGGGTTGTTCAAGATTGTCGTCAATTTCAATCCATACAGATTCCGTGTTATCAGCTAGAATGGCGAGATCGTTACGACGCTTATATTTTACTGAAGATGATATGAATATAGCTGATCCACCATGACTGTTCGATTGGCGGTGACAATATTCTGGAGTGTAGTGTGGTAAGCAATATATGTTTCGGTCGTCAGACGATAGCCACGTTTCAGACATACAGATGAAGGAAAAGTGATGGGCAAGGGATGCTAGATAAACACAGATGTCGTCATAATGTTTTCTGAGACTACGCGTGTTGAAGTGGATGGCCGATAATCCTGGGCTTTCGAAAAAACGTCGAAGCTGGTTAGCGGAGTAATACATTTTGAGGCGTTTTGAAGGTTACTCAGCAATTCAGTTGATTGCCAGACACCAACTAGGAGGCAGAATGAAACACAGAAAGGTCTGCATCCTTCGTGATGCGGTATACCCGACTGTCAACTGATTTTCGTGCTTTGATCTGACAATTGTCGGTCCATAGGAACTTCCAGCCATGTTCCCTCTTAAGCTTCAGTGCCTTAGCGAAAAGTCCTTTCTTTTCCAACGTTAGATGATCATTTACATAAACAGGACGACTTTGCGAGCCCCCAAAGCCTAGTTCATTGGTGTTCAGTTTAGCTTTTCGTGCCTTAGTAATGAAATCTTGTTTCTTAGTACGTGAGCAGAACCGCGCGATGAGATTCTTGTCCCCCGTTCCAACTTTCCCTCGAACGCGATGAACGACGTCAATGTCCCCATCTGTAATAACGCAATCAATTTTTGCCCCTACAGCCTTCAAAATTGCCGTACAGTCTTCTCCCTGTGTACACGGAACATTCTTTAATTCAATGTTATTTAGCCGAGAGTATTGCTCAAGTTCAGCTACTCTGGTTGTCAAGGCATCATTCTGTGACTGCAGAGCTTGATTGACTGTGCGTAAACGGTCGCTTTCTGACCTCACTTCTTCGACAATAGAATTCAGCATTTCGACACTGGAGACCAAACTGTTGACTTCGGCCTTCAATGCGTCAATTTCAGGTTGCGTTGCGGAGGCTTTTTGGTTCATCTTCGCAACCAGCTTTTCCACTACATCATCCAGTTTACCTTCGGACCAGGCCTCAAGCGACTGGATTCTTTTCGTTAGTTCAGCTACAGTTGGCATAGTAAGACAAGCTACAAGCTATACACTACAAGCTACAATACACTGGCAGCAGCAAATGCGGTAATATGTTTATGAGCACGATGCAATAAGAAAACCCACCAACCTGCAAAGGCAAGTAAGTTCGTTTAGCTTGCGTTCCTCCAGCCGCAGGTGCTGCTGCCAAATGAAGCCGGGCAGCCTCCCGCACTACTTTTGTAGTCTGTTGGTATCAGCAGTCTTTATCACCAGGCGATGTTTCCACGGTTGACACTGGTCACGCAGGCGCGTTAGCCACCGACAGACCAAATCAGATGACCAGGTAGAAAGCGTGCGCACCCGTTGAGCAGTGAGCACGGGCACCCAGCAAAGCCCAGGCGAACCAGCGTCGTGTGGTCAGCTACGTAACCAAGTTGAGAACGTCGCAGAAAGCCCAGGTGAACCAACGCTGTATGGTCTGCAAAGGCAAGTAAGTTCGTTTAGCTTGCGTTCCTCCAGCCGCAGGTGCTGCTGCCAAATGAAGCCGGGCAGCCTCCCGCACTACTTTTGTAGTCTGTTGGTATCAGCAGTCTTTATCACCAGGCGATGTTTCCACGGTTGACACTGGTCACGCAGGCGCGTTAGCCACCGACAGACCAAATCAGATGACCAGGTAGAAAGCGTGCGCACCCGTTGAGCAGTGAGCACGGGCACCCAGCAAAGCCCAGGCGAACCAGCGTCGTGTGGTCAGCTACGTAACCAAGTTGAGAACGTCGCAGAAAGCCCAGGTGAACCAACGCTGTATGGTCTGCAAAGGCAAGTAAGTTCGTTTAGCTTGCGTTCCTCCAGCCGCAGGTGCTGCTGCCAAATGAAGCCGGGCAGCCTCCCGCACTACTTTTGTAGTCTGTTGGTATCAGCAGTCTTTATCACCAGGCGATGTTTCCACGGTTGACACTGGTCACGCAGGCGCGTTAGCCACCGACAGACCAAATCAGATGACCAGGTAGAAAGCGTGCGCACCCGTTGAGCAGTGAGCACGGGCACCCAGCAAAGCCCAGGCGAACCAGCGTCGTGTGGTCAGCTACGTAACCAAGTTGAGAACGTCGCAGAAAGCCCAGGTGAACCAACGCTGTATGGTCTGCAAAGGCAAGTAAGTTCGTTTAGCTTGCGTTCCTCCAGCCGCAGGTGCTGCTGCCAAAAAATGGCAGCAGCACCTGCGGCCCGCCACCTTTAGTGGCGGGCCGCAGGTGCTGCCACCTTTAGTGGCGCACCTTTAGTGGCGGGTATTTGCGGCTTTGACATTCCGGGCAGCTTTTCACGTATCGCCTAATGGATCCAGAAAGCTTAGACCAGTAGTATTCTTGTCGAACTCGAGCGAGAGTTCGAGAGGAACCTAAGTGACCAGATGTGGGCTCATCGTGGCAGGCAAGAAGAATGTCGTCACGCATGTCAGTAGGCACAACTAGGAGATAGGTTCTCCCATTACCGTTAGAGTTTTTTTTATGCAGGACCCCATCTCACAGATAGAACAACGACAGACGTCGAGAAATACATCCAGGTATGGAAGCGTTGCGTCCTTCAAGGTTTTCGATAACTGCGCGAATTTCATCGTCCGCGCACTGTCGTGTAATCATATCTGTTGTAGTAAGGGCCCCAAAGAAACCGCCGTCATCCTCGGTGTCGTGGCCACAAACTTCGACAGGTGCACGGCCTAATGGATTAGCATCTTCGTGCTTGCGGCCCGATTTGTAAGCGATCATGATATCGTATTCCTGCAGACGAAGACTCTATCGTGCCAGTCGCCCACACGGTTCCCGTAGGCTGGCTAACCAGCACAACGAATGATGGTCGGTCGCTACCTTGAAGTGGCGTTCGTAAAGGTAAGGCTAAATTTCATCGTGGCCCATACAACAGCGAGGCACTCTTTCTCTGACGTGAATAGTTGACCGCGGCATGGGAAAGAGTGCGGCTAGCGTACGCTATCACTCGCTCTGTGCCCTGTTGTTGAACGAGGACAGCACCAAGACCCACGTTGCTGGCGTCAGTATGAATTTCAGTATCAGCGTCTTGGTCAAAGTGAGCGAGGACTAGTGGTGTCTGCAAACGCTGCCGTAGTTCAGGGAAGGCTGCATCCTGTTCTTCCTCCCAGACGAATGGAACATCTTCACGAGTGAGTCGAGTGACCGGTTCAGCAATTCTAAAAAATTGGCTATAAAGCGGTGATAGTATGCGCAGAGCCCTAAAAAGCAACGTACTGCCTTGTTATCACGTGAAACAGAAAACGAGGCCACGGTGGTACTTTTGTCAGAGTCTGGTCGAATATCATCCGCACTGACAACATGGCCGAGAAACTTAAGTTCCTTGTAACCGAAGTGCCATTTTCTGGCTTCAGTGTCAGGTTATCAGAGCGGAGTGCTTCCAGCACAATCTGCAGACGCTTCAGGTGCTCCTAAAAGTTGGCAGAAAACACGACAACACTATCCAGTTATACTAGGCACGTGTGCCTTTTTAAACTGGTAAGAACATAGCCCATCATTCTCTGGAATGTCGCAGGTGCAGAACAGAGGCCGAAGGGAAGCACTTTGAATTCATATAGGCCATCTGGCGTAACGAAGGCGGTTTTTTCACGATCTCGTTCTTCAAGTTCGATCTGCCAGTAGCCACTTTTCAAGTCTATTGATGAAAAATGCTTGGCCCGCCACAGTCTGTCGAGGGAATCGCCGATGCGGGGTAGCGGATAGAACTCTTTCTAGTCACGTTGTTAAGTTTTCTGTCGTCCACGCAGAAGCGCAGTGATGCATCTTTATTCATATAGGCCATCTGGTGTAACGAAGGCGGTTTTTTCACGATCTCGTTCTTCAAGTTCGATCTGCCAGTAGCCACTTTTCAAGTCTATTGATGAAAAATGCTTGGCCCGCCACAGTCTGTCGAGGGAATCGCCGATGCGGGGTAGCGGATAGAACTCTTTCTAGTCACGTTGTTAAGTTTTCTGTCGTCCACGCAGAAGCGCAGTGATGCATCTTTTTTCTCCAAGAAAATGGCTGGAGAAGACCAAGCACTCTTCAACAGTTGGATAATGTCATCTTTCAACATATCTTCGACTTGAGCATTTATCACGTCACATTCCTTTGCCGAAACGTAGTAAAGGTGTTGCTTTGTAGGCGAGGCGTTGTGATACGTAATTATTCGGTGTTTGGTGATCGATGTCTGACGAAGCTTCCAGGTGGACGCGAAGCACTCTTTAAATTGATATAGCAGCTCACGTAGATCGATCTGTTGTTGTTCCCAGAGGGTGAGGTTGACTTCAGCTTTTACAAGTAGTGAAGTCACGCCGCTTGGTGTGAGTCGATGCCCGTCGTCGGCTGATGTAGATGCGACGCATTCAGAAACTCTGCGATAGGGTAGGCGAAAGCGATAGTGGTGTCGGGAAACAGGTGCTGGTACTCGTTGCTGAAATTAGTCACAAGTAGGGTAGAGTGTCCGTCATAAAGCCTGACGAGGCTGCGTGCAGCGCAGACGCCTTGCGCGAACGAAAGCGTCAAGTTGCCTTCCGCGACAACCTCACCATCCCGTAACTTGTCAGACACCACATCAACTACGATGCTTGAACGTGGAGAAAACGTGATGCTGTCGGCATAAACGAGAAGGGTGCTGTCATGAATGACGTCAGATTTGTCAGAGGATCCAGCTATCGAAAACATGACAGTACGTGCTCAAAGGTCGATAATATCGCCATGCTTCCGCAAAAAGTCGACTCCAAGGATTAGGTTTTGGGAACAGTGACATAGTACAAGGCAGCTGGCGAGAAACGTATGTCCCCGAATGCTCATTCTGATAGTGCACATGCCGATTGAGGTGACTGCGTGCCCGCCGACAGTACGACTTTGTGCTTCATACCAAGGCGTAACAACTTGCTTTATGTGCGCTGCTAGTTTCTCGCTTATGATCGAGTAGTCCGCACCTGTGTCCAATAATGCACAAACGTCGGGATGACCATCGACTACCACATGTATATCCGAAGAAAATCTGCTTCTGGCTTTTGTCGCTGTCTTCGGAGAATCGATCCGTGTCCATGCTTGCGTCGGTGGGAGGCCTTGCTTGCGTCGAGTGTCAGCAGCCTCGCTCCCGAAGGCCGCTGTCGTTAATTTTCTCACCTAGGGCTTGGCGAGCGTGCCGGCGCCGCTCTGCGAAGCTCCAAAATTTTAAAGATCGCCTTGGGGATGGGTACCGCGACTGCCGCCGCAGTGGCATGCGCTGCTGTGAGAGGTAATCTTCAATAGCTCTCGCTCTTTCACCGAATCTGAGCCGTGGTGCGTCGACGGCGAAACCCTATAGTCCGAGGCGACGATAAGGACATTCCCGGTACACATGCCCAGCTTCACCACAGTGATAACACAGTGGTCGTCTGTCCGGTATTCGCCATACGTTGAATTTTCTGGGAAGCGGCTGTCGATTTTGTAAGTGCTGACTTGGCTGCAGCGAAGGAAGTGCATCTTGAGGCATAGGGTTCGCGAAGCGCGGTGAAGCAGGAATATATAGGCTTACAGCTTCTGCGTATAATGTGCGATGTGGCTTCATTGGGACAGGCGGGACATAGCTGGAAGGCGGCCCTTAGAAAGCCTGTCGTACTTCGTTTTCTGACAAGGCTGCAATTAGACCCGGCAGTAGGTTGGGACTGGCACTGAATCTTTTGTAGTTCGTCGCGCACCACCGATCAAATGAAGGCGCAGAGAGACTCGATGTTGATGTTGCTTGTCACACCTCCAATTTGACCTTTTGACGAAGCGGCACTCACTTGCCGATCGTTCACAGTAGAGCGCTGCTGCAGCACTTGCTCCATGGTTTTGGCTGTGGTCAAAACTTTTTTGGAGCACAGTGAACGAGGCGAACAAAAAGCTGCTCCTTCACTCCTCACTATAAATGACGGACCTTCTTTTCCTCTGCCATGTCACGGTCGGCTTGATGAAAGAGGCTCGTCATGTCCTCGACGTACATCATGACACCTTCATTCGGCATTTGGAGGCGCGTCTGCATCGCTCGCTCAGCTCTTTCAAGGCAATCGGGATTGGCCAAACTTGCCTGCAAGATTGGAAGCTTGGGCTAGTTGGTGCGTAGTCATATTTGCAAGGTGTTTCAGCGCGCGAACAAAGGAAAAAAGGAAAGGGTAGACAGAAAGAGCGCTGACTTCCAACTAACTTTATTTCGCAGAGTGGCAAGAATTTATACGTCTAAAAAGGAAGATTACAGAGCATGAAGGTAAAAAAAAACGAGCCAGCAAGTTTCGACGAAAAACGCTCTACGAGGTAAACGACTCATGGTTTTCGAACCAAGTACGAGCGCCATTCTCCAAGATGAAACACACGTTCCTCATTTTGTCGAAGTCGGTCCAACCATTGTAATTCGAAACCCGTTCGAACTGAGTCAGCCAGTCTTCGACATCCTCCAAGACGAAACCGTGGAACACCTTCGGCCAACGTGGCTTCCAGAGCGTATGAGGCGAGATTGCAGCGCTTTCCTGTGCGTTCGGGGGTGTGACAGACGTATCTTGGGAAGAGGTACACACTCAGGATGTAGTCCTCAGAGTCTTCGGCTTCAGCGGTGAACAGGTGTTGTCACTGCAGGTACAGGGCTACCGGCAGGCGTTTGGAACATCGGCTGGGGGTTACCCAGCAGCTCCACGAGTTGTTACGTGCTACAAAAGGTCTTCAACTAGGAAGAAATGAGCTGGCGGGGAGACGCACGCAGAACAGGCAAGATGGCTGCTTCAACAATCAACAACAACAGGTCAGAGCACGCGCTACCTCAGAACATTGTTTTTCATTCTCGCGGGCAGCCATGGCTTTCGCTCGCCGTAACTAGCGGCCACTCGGCCATATGCTGTTAGTGTTTCACAAGGAGGCATGTGTACTGTTGAGCTGCTTATGCAAGCACAATAGACTTTTTCTTTGCAACCTAAATTAAAATAGGTATCCTTCACCATGGTGCAACTATTGACAGAGTAAAATACCCAAGTAAAAACTCGAAAGAATATTATACGAGTTAAAGCAGCTTCAGAAACACTTTTACATACTTTTTACAGTGTACTAGAGGCCACTTGCAAGTGTTAACCAAGTTAGCCACACAGTTTAAGCATTTAGCATTACTAAAAGTATAAAAGAGCCCATCACAATTTTTAACACGATATTTATAAATTTACTACAAGGAGCATCTTATGTACAATTCATTATCACGTGTTTGAAAGAGTGTTTGTTAATGTATATCAAACAACACATTACTAGAGTGTTACCAAACTGTACAAAAACTAAATGTTAGCCTAGTTGGTACTTTCTTATTGACATACATTAGCTACAAAATATCACGAACACAGAAAACAGAAACACACCATCAGAAGCACAAGCTGCTTGTCAATGTCGTTGTGTGTGCCTTTACTCTTTCTTTGTGATATTTTGCGGCTAAAGTATGCCTTAATCTACCAAAATGATTAGTGTGAATGTCATCTTACAATAAATATTATTGTTGCAAACTTACCGGCTTACTTTATTGACATGCTCAGCACTATGGCCAGCCAAAAAGTCCACTGAATCTAATCTGGTTTCCCAGGTCTGCCCTTGGCAAGGCATCAACGAAGACACAGGATGAATATATACCTTGTACACCTAGACATTCTACACCTGCACAATCTCTTCAGTCATTCTAATGGCTTCCATGAATTTTCCCATTAACTGAGCCATATATGAGGATGTTCTAGCTAAGCTACAAGCCTTTCAGAAAGAAGCTGGCATTCAGATAAGGCTTTAAAATAATATTGATTGGCAGATGAAGAGAACAAATAGATGTATACTGGGCTTCCATCTGCACTTATATAGTAACACGAATCTTACACTGGATAAATCGATCTTCTGGACTCAAGTGAGGCTTTTTGTGAACTAGCTCACTTTTTGGTTTTGTGGGGCAGCTTAAAGGCAGCTTCTTGGCTATCACAGGACAAGTGTTTTCTTTTGCATTTGCAACAATCCTCTTCACTTGGCTCACATGAGCTGACAGTGGCAATATAGCTCAGGACAGCCTCATTTGACTCATTCGCAGGCCTAACAGGCAAACTATTCACAGTAGATTTGTTTTGCAGCTACAACTTTCAAGTTAGAATGCGCAAGTCTTTCAAACAACTGACAAAGCCGGCTCATGTGGTCCCATAACAATGATCAGTAAGATTGTCTCAGTAAGTTTTGGGTCACAGACACACAGAAAAAGCTGCTCTGTGTGGCAGGCTGTGTCTATCAAGATCGCATTCCAACACGCGTTTGCTGTAATTACGTTCATTGTGTTGGTTAAGTTGCGTGTCTGCCTTGTAAATTCCGGAGGTTTGCCCGTGACACTTGGGCACCAGTAACATACATTGCCGCTTAGTAGTACTCTTTCGGCGTCGACTAACTTGATCGTGTCTGTATGCCAGATTGATGGAAGTGCATAGTGATTGCAAATGATTTCCCAAACGTTACCGATCTTTAAAAAAAGAGTTATGACCATGGGGCAGTCGTTTCAAAATAATACTGAAAAATATCGCTTAAAAAGACGTTAACATAGTCGCGCGATTCGAATAATTGAACTCGCGTTGGCGAGATTTGTGTGTAACCACGCTACGCTACTACCTGTAATTGCAACTCTTAGTTCTGGCAGTAAGTACTCATGTATGAACGTGGGGGTAGTAACAAATTATTTGTTTATATCTGCACGTATCGCTACTTACTTTCCTAATTGAAATAAAAACCAAGAGATATATCTAAATATGCTGCACAGGCTCACTAGCACGGTCTCTTCCTTGATCGGCACGGCCACTTATCCTTACAGATTCAGATGATTAGATTTGTGGGGTTTAACGTCCCTAAACCACCATATGATTATGAGAGACGCCGTAGTGGAGGGCTCCGAAAATTTTGGCCACCTGGGGTTCTTTAACGCACGCCCAAATCTGAGTACACGGGCATACAACATTTCTGCCTCTATCGGAAATGCAGCCACCACCGCCGTAATTTGATCCCGCGACCTGTGGGTCAGTAGCCGAGTACCTTAGCCACTTGACCACCGTGGCGGGGCACAGAATCAGCCACACACTTTCGCTTGGCTCACCACACACATAAATGCCGACTGCCCATGAAAGCATTAGTGGCCTGGTGTTACCCGTTGCAGAACTGCAAGCGCTAGGTCCACGGACAGAAGTGGCTGGGCACTGTCGCCAGTATACACGTGAGACTCTCGAGTTTTGCAGACCCCCTGCGCCACCTGTCGACAAAGTTGTGAGTAGTGCAGAACCCAACTCGCTTGCACAGTTTGATGCGCAACTAGGTGAAACTTCAGCGTACAAAAAAAAAGATTCAGCTAAATATTAGGTGTATTTGCACATTGAACACTTGGAAAAAGAGCTAAGAATTTCTCCCCGCTAATCAGTCGTGTCACCGAACCGCCATTAAGTGCTTGCGGTATCACTCGCCGAAACGACAGCGAAAATAAGAGAAGACGCAACAGCCCGACGCTCTACAAAAAAGAACCCAGTCGACGCTACTGCTGGGTTGTGAACTGCCACGAGTGTTATGTACTTCAGTTTTGCTGATTTCCACAGCTTTCGCCAATCAAGACGGCGAGAGCACAGGATACGGCCGTCACGATAGTGTTGGGTACGCGAATTACTCGCGTTCTCCACAGCCGGTCACATGAGAAATTGTCATCATGTGGGTGATATATGACATGCACGCGATCCTTACCACGAGAACCACGGTGATTTTGATTATGACGCTCAACAGAGCCTTTGGTCGTGATGCGCACCATGCAGGTGTACACAGGTGATGCGCGCGATGAATATCGCACTTGCCGTGACCGTCGATAATCTGAAGTGGTCGCCACCACACAGCATTACGCACGTAGGGCTTTCAAACTCCATGTTCTGGCTTTACCTATAGGAAATGCCATCACGTAGGTGACACTCACCCAGTCAACCATATTCACACAGGTAAATCGCAAAATGATCGCGGCCACAATCAGATTTTTCTTGTCATTGGTCTCCGCGATTACCGAAGTTATCTCGGAGGCCCCGTTTTTGCCTTTTGTTGTTCACTGAGAAAGAGGGCACGTATGTATCCCCATTTTCAGTATATAGAAACAGTAGACAACCGTAAATTTAACACTCTAGCAACAGTTCAACGTGCGGCATTCGAGATCAATTGAGAAGGCAACTGCAAGGACAAAAATTGTCAGGCCCATTTGGGCCGGATAAAGCGAGCTTGATATCACTGATAATAAGGTACATTGCTCGTGTATGCACTTCATCCCTTTAACATCTTGTGTATGCCCAAGTTTAACGCAATTAGGCATTCGAGAGCGCACGTCGGAGTGGTGGCCTCGAACTCAATGGCATGCGATGCTCGCTTGCACTTGAAGTTCAGCACACCTAAATAACTGAAAAATCTTTTGCGTTGTACCCACAGTTTGCTTTTTTGAGCTTCTTACTTTGCTGAACCAAGGTTGGATGGATGGAGGAAGCTTGCCAGGTTCTTGATTTTAAAATAAAACACGCCTCCAAACGGACGAAGCAGGAGTGCCTATGCACCGTCACTTGCGGACGGTTCTTTTTGCGCTACTCATATGGCCGGCACGTCAATAGGCGCGCTGGTGGCGGCAGTTTTCGCAGCGCCGCATGGGCAGAGTCTTACGTATATCAACGCTACCAACAGCTGCGCTGACCTCTCGCTGAGCAGCGTCGTTGAAGCCTGTGCCATTGAGGCACTCGGCGGCATTCGAGCGGCATCCAGTGCGGGAACAACGAATGACGCGTCGGCATCTGTCAATGCAGTTTACAGCGCATCCGCTCTTTCTGAGTCATCAAAAAGAATTAGTAATTGAATCAGAACATCCCGTCTCACCCCCTAACCACAAAGTTTACCACAACGAGAGGCAGAAAAGAAAATCTCGACGAGATTGACGACATACGTACGGCCTCTCAGGACCACCATGCATCGCACATGATGAGCTCTGATTATTCTTTGCAAAGTTGTGCTAGCCAATGTTTGCTTTAGCAAATATACGCTTGCATTTATTGAATAAAGACTTTATCGCACTCTAGAATTGTGTCCATGTGATTTATAATAGCGTAACCATTTTAATTGTAAAATGAAAATGTAAGTAAGTTTGGAGCAGTATTCGTTGTGTTGCGTCGTCTGCTAGTTTGATGTTCTGGCACTAAATACGTGATTGCCTTTACGTCCAAATAAGATCGCGCGCATCAGTTTCTTCTGTATGCATGCAATGAAAGAGGCGATTTTTTCACTGCCTCAGAAGACATTTGAAAGCTAAGGCATTCTTTGAGCCAAAGCACAAATAAGTGAGCAAATTTCTTGGCGCAAGGCATACAAATGTATTTACTAAGTGCCCGTCAAGAGCGTCATCCGTCTTTTTTTCATTCTTTGTGTTCCCCTTAAATTTCAGCCGCCAAACAGTTTTCTCAGTAATGAACCAATACCACCCAACTCAAACCAGCATTCAGCCAGCATAAATAGGGCCATGCGCGCATCTTTGGGTACCTTGGGTCTTAGTGCCCTTCTTAAAAATGTATATGACGTATGCACAGTAGCGATAAGCGCAAAATTTTCTGTACATTTCTGTACAAACCTCGTAGGGAGACAGCACAATATCAGCTATAATTTATTCGCCTTAATCATGCAACGTGCAACCTTGTGAATGCTAGTTAGGCAACGACGGGTTTCAGGGTTTCCAGTAAATTAGTAAATAAAAGTGTGGCCTCATAAACTTCCATTCATTTTCTCCTACTGCAGCACAATGCTGCCAACGCTATTTTAGCGGGAGTTCACAGAAGTTAACTTCTGGAAACTAAAGCTTGAGCGATCAAGTGTGTGTGTGGTCAACTCTAAGCTGCACCGTCATGCGCTTAGAGTTCACTACATGTGTACGTGTCATGCATGCATGAAAATATATGCGTCCTCCAGTTCTCCTAACAGCCGGCAATAAAAAAAGAATGATTCACAGTATATTCGCGCGTTAAGGTGCACTGACACATTATTTCCAATGTGCTCACACTTCTTCCCGTTAAGCAACCTCTATCATTATGTCCCGAAATTTCTCTTAATTGAATATTTGTAGTTTTTCAACAGCCAGCGCTCGTTTGATTTCCCAGGTAGTCCACCATAAAAAAGGTTACTGAAGCGCTGAAGTGTCAGGAACAGTTGAACTTTTCTAATAATTGTTGCTTTAAATACACGTGCTCGAGAGAGCACCGAGCGACTGACTAATAATATTTTTCTTGTACTTGGAGGTGTCTTTTATTTGACATGATTGATTTTGCCATATGTAAGGTTATGTTGAGTGGCGCATACGCTTCATTGTATGTTTTACGCGCAACATATATTTCCTTCACGACTGCTGGTTTTTTTCTTCTATGCGAGATGCGTGGTTTTTCGTAACCCACGTCGCAGGTACCTCACGTTCAGTGGTGAATACTACACTTAGACAGTCATTTATGGAACCTGGCGCACCATATATGAAAAGCAGGGGCTCTCAGATTACTCTAAATATACCTACAATCTTCACAATGCCTTGACAACCTATATATGAAAGATTTTCAACATGCGCCATGTGGCAGCATCACATAGTGGCGTACGTGTGCATGCATAGCATCCCCAGGTTGCAAGGATTCAGTATTCGCAGTTGCTTGTATTTAGTGCGATGACTTATGCAGTAATATGTCTCACCACTCAGCAAGGCAACAAAAGTGTCTGAAAGTCACAAATCATGTGCTTACGACACTTCGTCTATCAGGGAGTTGTACACATAACATTCGAAACGAAACCGAAACGGATGGCAGTAAATTTGCGTTCAACCCGCCGAGGATCCAGTCAGGCATCCGTCATGCAGCTGCTCCCTGCTTCAATGGATGGCCAAACCGGCACCTACTGAAAGGCCCTCGAGTGCTTGATTATCGGTGCATACTGTGCTGCAAAACAAATGCCACATCGGATACGCGGAACTTCGCATTCGTCATAAACTGTGACTGCGCTGCCACGGTGGCTGCGTCCATGATGAAGTGTTCTCCGTTCGCCGTACGAGCTAGCCCTAAAAATGTTTAACCACTGGCAAGCGCAACGATGAAGATGAAGTGGTCCTCCCGGTCTTCGTGGTAAGTGATTTCAGTGGAGTTGTATGCAGAATTATCGGGTTCACTTTGATGGTGAGCCCTTTTTTTATATTTGTCGCTCGCACGCGAATGGCTATAGCGCACAGCAACTACAAAGACGTAAATCATCGGGCTTACCAAAAGACTAAAAGCGATTAAAAATATCACTACTTAGGCCTGAAGCTCTCTGTGTGAAAAGTCGCTGCGGGTCATTGAATCCACGAGATACCAAACATCCATGGCTGGTCTATACTTTTGTTAGGCGTTTTTATTTTTTATTTTCTATTTTATGGCATTTTATGTCATGTGCGCACAATAGGAGTGCAAGAAATTGAAAGTTCAATTTTTGAAAACGCTTCCAGTGCAGCAAAAAAAGTGTTTGAAGGTGGTGGCGTGGGACCCCAGTTTTTAAAACAGCAATATTTTGCTTATTTACGGCTGAATGTCACGCGACCTAAAAACGTGGTGTCGTATTTTAAATGCGAAGCATTCCTTAGCGAACTTCGCTGACTTTGAGCATGGCTATCTATCTATCTATCCATCTTTCTATATATATATATATATATATATGTATATATATATATATATATATATATATATATATATATATATATATATATATATTATATTTATAGTCCAGTAGATTCTCCGTGAGTGGACACAACGTGGTTTATTTCGGCGTTTCGGCCTAGAGTCTGGCCTTCATCAGGATTATAGGAACAGTTTGTTGGTGCTAAGCTTTATAAAATCTCAAATTAGAGGGAAAGGAAAGAGGAAAAAAGACAAAAAAGAAAAAAAAAGAAAAAAAGAAAAGAAATAAACAAGATAAAATAATTATATGGTGGACCCCCTCGGGCGCCCCCCTTCCACTCTTCCTTCCACATCCCCCTTCATCTCTCTCCCCTTTCTCCCCTTCACCTTTGTGATGTCAGCGGTCTGTGTATGCTTCCTTTTACTAACTCATTCTTCCCTACCAGACGGCGCCTCCTGGCACTGGCGGTTCAGTGTGGGGCCAAAAGAGGTTTTTTAGGAAGTTTTAAGCTTTTAACTACGCGGCGCCCCGTCAAAATTTCGTCGTAGAAAAAGGGGTGCCGCGGAGGGCGGCAGAGGCTGGTAAGAGGGCGCAATGCGAATTCCTTTCCCGTTCCTGAATTACGCGTGGTCCGGCTGTGCGCAGGGTTGCTGTTGGGCATGTCATGCATTGCACAATTGATTGAGTAGTAAAATAAAACAGAAAACAGACGACAGCTGCACTTAGGAAGAGTAGTTACAATTGGAATGTTTTGAGTTGTCTAGTGTCCTTCGCAGCTGTAGTGCCGTGAACTTAGTTACTATTTTCATTATTGCCGTTATTGTTTTTTATAGCTTCAATTGCTGCAAGTGTACCAGGATTCTCATTTATTCCTCTATTGAGAGTGTTAAATCGGTGAATAAGGTATGATTCTCGTTGTTCACGTTCTCGATTTGATCTAAATCCCGTCTCTGAGAGCGTTACTGATAGTTTGTTGAAGCATGGTCGGGAAGGTTGAGATGTTTTGATAGAGGTAGACTTGGGGCTGATTTCGCATGTGCTTTGTGATTATTGAAGCGAATCCTAAATGGTGTCCCTATTGGAAAAATTGCCATGGTGGATACTGGAAAACATGGTGGGCGTAGTGGAAATAATAGTGGGCATGGTGGAAATAATAGTGGGCATGGTGGAAATTATGATGGCTATGGTGGGACGTAGTGGAAAATATGGTGGTTATGCCGGGACATACTGGGTGGTATGGTGTACAGATGATGGGTAAAGTGGAAATGATGGTGGAAATCAGAGGCTAGATAGTGGGCAATAATGGGACACTCTGCCCACCATTGCGATAATGCTGGGAAGCCCTAAGCATATGGTGGGTGGTGCTTATTATGGTGGGCTACATGGTGTACCAAGCAGAGAAACTCTTCCCACCATTGCGATAATGCTGGGAAGCACTAAGCAGATGATGGGTGCTGCTTGTTATGGTGGGCCACATGGTGTACCAAGCTGAGAAGCTCTGCCCACCATCGCGATAATGCTGGGAAGCAGTAAGCAGATGATGGGTGGGCTTATAATGGCGGGCAAATTATATAGTGTACCAAGCTGGGATCTGTACACTACATGTTCTACCATCATGATTTCCACCAAAGGTTAGGCCTACTGACCAAGCCCGTACAATTGTGTTATCCGTGCTTCCGGGTTTCAGAATACACGATTACGACGATTAAGTATGACAATACAGCGCAGCCATATGGCATCAATTAACCTAAATGAAGCATTTTTCATTGTGTATGCTGTTCGCTCAAGAAGCAACAAACATCGATGCGACGCGATTAAAGCACTCCCAGAGAACGTAATTTAGTGTCTTCTCACCGACAGCCGCCGGTCGCACTCGCCGGCACTTCTCTAGCTTTTGTACGAGAACTCAGACGTGGCAATTCGTGTGCTTGGTGAATCATTATGATAGCGTAATGTTTCCGGTACACTGCATTCGTTTTGGCCAAGCCGTTATGTAGTTGTTGCTTTAGCGAAAGAGCAACAGCATTGCGCTGGCGCGACCGCCCTCTACATTGCGCGAAAAGCATCCCAATACTCACTCAAATAAATTAGGCGGGCGTATCTATGAAATGAGCCTAGAAGCGTCATAAAGCGTGAGCAGATGTCGCCCTTTAGAACGAGCGCGAAACGGATATTAAACTTGGCAGACCCCGCCGGTAAACTGTTGCTGCTCCCCAGTCCACTTGGTTTTTTTTCCTTTAAGTTGTGAATTGTAAAAAAAAATAGCACTAGTGCCAATAACATAGTGGCAATCGTTACAGGGCGCAGTTGCTTGTGTTTAATAAATGTGCAATTTTAGTAGCAGGTGTAGATCTTGTCTGGGTTGTGTACACGACAAACATAACTTAAGTTGAACCTTAAGTTTGTACGCCAACTAAGTATTTAACACGCAACCACCGTCATGTTGGTGTGGCGCAGTGGTTAGCGTCTTCGAATGGGAATCCACAGGTTGCACGTTCGATCCTCCGTGGCGCCTTGTTTTTTTTTTTACGGGACGAGTGTTTTTTATGCCGTTTTTATAGAATACTTTTTTATTTTTTGTCGCAGCTCGTCACGGTGATTCTGACGTCATTTTGCGCTCAAGTGTTGCCGGCACTGCAGCACCCACCATACCCACCATGCGCCATGGTGGGTGTTTCCCACCATTCACCCACTACATTAATCCACTATAATGGTGGGTGGTGGTTTCCACCATGCCCACCATTCGTTTTTTTCCGATAGGGGTTTCTGTTTGTCCGATGTACTGCATACCACACCCGTTGCATTCGAGTAGGTATACCACATTAGAGGAATCGCATGTTAGGTTTCCTCGTATATTATTCGAAAACTTGAATTGTGTGCTGATTTAAGGTACTCGGCTGCTGACCCGCAGGGCGCGGGTTCGAATCCCGGCTGCGGCGGCTGCATTTCCGATGGAGGCGGAAATGTTGTAGGCCCGTGTGCTCAGATTTGGGTGCACGTTAAAGAACCCCAGGTGGTCTAAATTTCCGGAGCCCTCCACTACGGCGTCTCTCATAATCATATAGTGGTTTTGGGACGTTAAACCCCACATATCAATTGTGTGCTGATTGCTTTGTGTGTTTCTCGCATCACCTTACATACAAGACTTCGTGGCTTTAAACAAGGTCGGCATTAATTATTGGGGGGTGATGTGTTAATTTGAGAGTGGACAAGTCTGTATTTGAGGTTTCGTGGTCGTCGGTAAACGACGCTTGAAGTGGATGGGAATGCGCGTTTCTGACGTTCACTTTCTTCCAGAATGAAGCGACCACCGCAATAAGACCCACAACGAACAAACCTCTGCTGGACATACAGCACAAACTTCCCCAATGTAAACAGAATCATTAAACGACATTACAACATTCTGGAACAACGTGAACGTCTGAAACGCGCATTCCCAGTCGCTCCAAGCGTCGTTTACCGACGACCACGTAACCTCAAAGACACACTTGTCCACTCTCAAATTAACACATCACCCCCCAATAATTCATGCCGATCTTGTTTGAAGCCACGATGTCTTGTATGTAAGGCGATGCGAGAAACACACAAAGCAACCAGCACACAATTCAAGTTTTCGAATAATATACGAGGAAACCTAACATGCGATTCCTCTAATGTGGTATACCTACTCCAATGCAACGGGTGTGGTATGCAGTACATCGGACAAACAGAAACACCATTTAGGATTCGCTTCAATAATCACAAAGCACATGCGAAATCAGCCCCAAGTCTACCTCTATCAAAACATCTCAACCTTCCCGACCATGCTTCAACAAACTATCAGTAACGCTCTCAGAGACGGGATTTAGATCAAATCGAGAACGTGAACAACGAAAATCATACCTTATTCACCAATTTAACACTCTCTATAGAGGAATAAATGAGAATCCTGGTACACTTGCAGCAATTGAAGCTATAAAAAACATTAACGGCAATAATGAAAATAGTAACTGAGTTCACGGCACTACAGCTGCGAAGGACACTAGACAACTCAAAACATTCCAATTGTAACTACTCTTCCTAAGTGCAGCTGTCGTCTGTTTTCTGTTTTATTTTACTACTCAATCAATTGTGCAATGCATGACATGCCCAACAGCAACCCTGCGCACAGCCGGGCCACGCGTAATCTAGAAGCGGGCGAGGAATTCGCATTGAGCCCGCTGACCAGCCTCTGCCGCAACACGCGGCACCCCTCTTTCTACGACGAAATGTTTACGAGGCTCCGAGTAGTTAAAGGCTTAGAACTTCCCAAAAAAGCTCTTTTGTGCCCCACACCGAATCGCCAGTGCCAGGAGGCGCCGTCTGGTCGGGAAGAATGCGTTAGTGAAAGGAAGCATACACGGATCACTGACATCAGAAAGGTGAAGGGGAGACCGGGGAGAGAGTTGAAGGGGGAAGTGGAAGGAAGAGTGGAAGGAGGGCGCCCGAGGGGAGTCCACCTTATATTCTTTTTCTCTTTTTTCGTTCTCTTCTTTCTTCTTTTTTTTCTTTTTTCTGTCTCTTTTCCTCTTTTCTTTCCCTCTGATTTGAGATTGTATAAAGCTGAGCACCAACAAACTGTACCTTTAATTCTGATGAAGGCCAGACTCTAGGCTGACACGTCGAAATAAACCACGTTGTGACCCCTCACGGAGGATCTACTGGACTATATGCAACGCTACGGCCAGTCAACCACCATGCCTGCCTATATATATATATATATATATATATATATATATATATATATATATATATCAGCTCTCCTGGCCGTTTCGATATTGGTATCGATACCAATTTTGCTATTGAATAACATGACTGTATGAAGAAGACATTTGACTAGTAATAAGATGAAAATCATGACATGAATGAATGCCATGAATTTTATGATTTACATTTCATGGTCCTGCAGCTCTTGCAGTGGTTTACTTTACATGGCGTGTTGCGAAACTGGTATGGTATATGATTGCTTTGCGAACACAAGCGACAGACCCTAACATGAAAATGGTGACATGCGTGTCATGTAACCTGACTACATGCCAAGGTCATGATGCACTCGCGGCTTGTTCGTTAGTGTCACATATACCAAATTTGGTATTACAGTACGTGAATGGATGACAAAGGTATGCAACTGGTGCAAACATGATAATCATGAGTTGCGTGTTATGGAACAACACGACTATATGCCTCGCTAATGATGCGCGGGCATACGTTTCACTAGCTTCACATGTACTAAACTCGGTATTACGCGACGCGAACAGACAACAGGGGTAAATGACACATACAAACTTGATAATAACAACATGCATGTCATGTAACAACATGACAACATGCCACAATCATAATGCTCTTGTGGCCGTTTCGCTAGCTTCACACATGCCAAATGTGGTATTACGTGACGTCAATGGACGGCGAAGCTATGTGACTGGAACAAACATGATAATCATGACATGTGTGTCATGTGAGAACATGACTACATGCCACAGTCAAGGCACCAATACATTACGACGTGACGCGGTGAGCGTGCTCGCCGGCATTCCTTTCGATGCGTCGCGCCGGCGTTGCGACGCCCTGCCCCGGTCCTGCCATAGACTCGCAGGCGCGCGCTACACTGCGCTGCTTTGACGCATGCGCGTTTCAGGGAGTCCGGTGTCCCTCCGTCAAAAAAGAGAGAGACGCAGTGTTGTCTGGGCAACGCATCGGCGCAAAAGGCAGCATGTCGCATTTCGCACCGGTTGCCATCTGACCGCGCCGACGGACGCTGGTCGTGCCGGTCACGCCTGGCGTCAGAGATTGCTCGCGTTTTGATAATGTAGCGTCGCTGTGCCCAACGTGCTCGCGCGGCAATGCTACATTGGAGTATATTGGGCCCTTCATGATGCGCTAGCCGCCATTTTGTTACCTATAAATATACCAAATTTGGTGTCGTGTGACGTCAATGGATGATGAAAGTAAATGACTGGTGCAAACATGATAACCCTGACACGCATGTCATGTAAGAACATGAAAACGTACTACGCTCATAGCGTGCTCGCGTTCGTTTTGCTAGCTCCACATATACTAAATTTGGTATCACGTGACGTGAATAAAAGACGAAGGTAAGCGACATATTCAAACATGATCGTCATGAAAAGGAAGTCTTCTACGGCATCATTTACCTCCACCTTGTACCGTTATGCTGATTTTAAAATGACATCAGTATTTGTCATTTGTGCTTCAGATATCAACGATTATCACGTACGTGGGATTTCTCAAATTGTTTGGCTCCTGGATTTAATACGCATCAGTGAGAATTACATACATGCTTTCCTTAAGCTTTGCTCGAATGAGAAATGAACGCGAAGGAGCAGAAAACACGGCTCAAAGTAAAGAAGTTTGCTAACTGTGCCTTTACTTTTTTCACACAGAACGAAAGTGTCAAAATAAAAACAAAGCTTCAGAGAAACTTGAGTTTGGCCGAGTTGGTGCTTATTGTTCGATATCTTGACCGCGCCGAAAAAGATGAAGGCAGAGGGAGGTACAATGATATGGGCTTTCAACTCGTTTATTCATGAAAAAGACGTTGATAAATATATGTAGCGAGTCTTGACATGCTCAGACACCATTACATAAACACATCAGCCCCGCGAGGCAGCTATTTGTCAAAGAAACACATGAAAAATTGAAGTAATTTTTTATATGTGTCGCTTACAGATTCCTTACTTTGTTCTGAATTATTATCTGTCAAGCTGTCTGATTTTGGCATCTGGCTGGAACCTTATCTACATAAAGTTAGTGACAGACTAAGGAAGGTAGTAGGTAAGTATGGTGTCCCTCTTGCGCTGTCCCGGTGCTGTCTTCCTTTCAGAAAACCATAAAGAAGGCGCACGGCTGTGGTAAGAACCACGCAAAGCTACACACTAAATTCTCTGCTGGAGTTGTGTACGAAATTCCCTTGAAGTGTGGCAATGGGCGGTGTCTGAATGATCCAAAAAAGGAACATGAGCAAAAGTTGAAAAAGACAATTTAATGCACTTGCCTGGGCATGATAAAGGCGGCACCTGTTGATTGATACGTGGGGTGTACCGTCCCAACACCATTGTGTGATTATGAGAGATGCCGCAGTTGAGTGCTTCCGAAATTTTGACCACCATGGGTTCTTTAATGTGCACCTAAATCTAAACCCACGAGCCTACAGCGATTTCGCCTCTATTAATAATGCAGCCGCCACAGCCGGGACTCGGTCCCACGACCTGTGGGTTTGCAGCTGAGCACCTTAGCCACTCGACTACTTCGGCGGGGCCAAGGCAGCACGTGTGAATCGCAGTTTCGAGAAATCGGGATTCTGGGCAGAACCGACATGAAAACAGCTGCCGGCTATTATACGAAAGTAAAGTGGTTACTGTATGACCGATACATCTACTAGATTATTACACTATAAAATGGTTTTTTATAAGAGGCTGCCCCACTAGGTTAATGAGCAGATATGAACGTGTCTGCCTATGTCATAACTCGCTATATATTGCCACATCTTTCTCATAAATGAATGAGTTGAAACTTTCAGCACATTTTCCCAGCACAAGACAATTAGTGCTTACGATATAACTACGGAAGAAAAAGTCATGGACTGGAAACAGCGCTGATTCACAATCTATCGTTCACAGCCGGATACTCTGTTTTTTAGTGAGTACAATTGAAGGAAATATAATACATTGATCACCAGGAATTACATTTGATTAGCCCCAATAATCTCGTTTGTTAGCTTCTGATAATGTTCTGCGACAACAGCTCACTTTTTATTGTCCAGTTTGTACCAACAATCTCAAAATGAATACCCAGATAGCCTTGAACAGCTGAGATTACATGATAGTGATGCTACTTTGAACGCTCAATCAAGCACCTGCCTGTTTTTCCAACGTACGCCTTGATGCAGGAGATCGGGTTCAAATAAGCTACAGCACATGCTACAAATGGCCTCCCATGTTTGATTGTGAGGCAGCTCCTCCGTGTGGACTGCCCATTCACACGTGTGCAGAGTACTGAAAGCTTTTCTGGGGCAGACAAAACAACCTTGTCGTCAACCTTATCACCTATCTTCTTCAACTCGCTAGAAACCTTATGCAGGTAGAAGAGCACAGCGGCGCGCTTTGAGTTACTGGCCGCACAGTTTGCATGTGCTCCACGTCCCTGTTTAATGGTCCTAAGGACCTTTTCCGCAACCGAAGCGTGCACATGATTAGGGAATCCAGCGGTTATCAGATGGTAAGCCTGCTCAACAAAGCTACTGTCTTTAGAGTGGCCGCGATAAAGGCGAATAGCGTTGCTGAAACAGTGATTGGCATTTCTTCTGTTTATGAGCTTTGAATAAGCCGACAAGTCCAGCAGATGTGGTTTTCTTCCTCTAGCGTGGTACTTCCAGCATAAGTGATTGCATGAGATCTTTATTCTCAAATCTGAAAATTTTATTGAGGCAACCTGCCACAGCTCATGCGTCAGAATTAGAGGTGTCATAAATTCATCAAAACGACTTAATGTGGTTAAAACGGCAGCTTCCAAGCCCCTATCATTGCAATAGAAAAGCACAAAAATTGTCAGCAAATTAAAAACATTTACGACACCGTTGTCAGCAGCTAACATGCCAGATTAATAAGGCTTATCAAATGCGACTGCTGGGGGATTTATGTATTATTACATGCCATCAATTGTGCTTATTAAACAAGAAAAAAAGGGAAATAGATGATCTGGCTGTGATGAAATAGACTGTGAGTCCACACTCTTTTTTGTCCAAGTCTTTTCCTTCCATTGTTACGCCCACTATACATGGTGTCATGCGCTGCACAATATGTTGACTGCAAATCACAAACTTGCCCAAGTGTTTTTGATCAAATTGATAGTTTACTCTCTGTGTCGTCATACGTCCGTCTCTCCTCACCTTTTTTGTACAAAAGTTGTTCCAAAATCTAGGCGAGTTCATGATTCTGAAAGATTTACTTCAATTTTACTCAACGAATCTTAGCAAACACACATAGACATTTCGCCACCTATGCGATGGCATCCTCAGTGTACACTGAGATCAAATGAGTAGAGGCGGCCAAGTCCACTGCGGCTCATGTATGTCTCTAAATGACCGGTAGAGGTCCATGGTGTTGTTGCATGTCATTATGTCGCAATGTATTATCCAAGAATCTAGGACTTTTTCAAAGCCAGCGTGGACCTATTTTTGGTCAAGATTACCAACAGTAGCACAAAATTTGATGCTGGTCGACCAGGTCCGGCTTGAAGTAAAGGGGATTGACTTCTTTATTTGACAGGCAAGGGTGTGACCTCAATGCAGGCTGTATAGGCTCTTCAGAGGTAGAGACTAGTTACCGAGTGCCGACCAGGAAGGGATTGAAAGTGATTTAATATTTCCATTCTTGCATGGACTGAACTGGCGTTTGTTTCATGACCTTTCTGAATGCTCGCAGTTTACTGTGTATTGAGGCCATCCGCACTTTGACCAAATGGCAATAGCACACAACTGCAGGTTCTGTGATAACGCCTTTTGCCAACAGGCTTCAGAAATGTTTTTCTCCTGCTTTCGCTCATATTGCTTTTTCTCATTACTGTTCTGCTGTAGCAAAGGCAGACTTTGTACAAGGGCTTACTAAGAGAAATATATATGTTCTAGAATTTACTACTAACGGGGATCAATCATGTGCTTTGGTCACAAATGTACGTACTGCCACAGACACACACTTTAAGAAAGTATGACAGTAGAGAAGACAAAATGAATTTTTTATTACAGGAACTCAAGCGCCAACACGCAACTGCAGTTTTATTCTAAAGCATAAAAGACGCCTGTGGCTACACACAACAAAGGAAAAAAAGAAAGTTCTTGATCAAAATCCAAGGTTTCTTTTTCCTGCAGTGCAACTGAAGGGCTGCAGATACATAGATCTTTTATTTTTAATATGCAATGCCTTGATTTCTTTCAAGGCTTCTAGTCATGATGTTTGGCCATTTTAATTTCAGGTGGAACTTGAGCGTTTAGACGCACCTCTCAGAGTTCGGAAGAATCCATGAGGTCATGATAATTCAATGCAGGCTTATGCTTACGTAATTGTCAAATTTAAATATTTTTAGGCCTATATATGCACAGCTGAAGAGAACGATAGATTTAAACCGCACCCATGGCACACCTCACAGCTTGAGTTTTGTGCATTACACGACAACCTACCATCTCTGATTCCTTTGTCTCTGCTCGCTCCTCTGCATACATGTTTGCAAATTTCTCCAAAAGACCTTCACCCTGTAGCTACTGGTCCCATGTTTCAATTGTTACGACACAACATGAACTGGTACAAACGCAACTTTTTTGTTTTTCTATTCTCCAAAACAACTCCTTTTTCTTTAGTGTATTAATGCAGTGTTATTGTCCGAATGAGCTTTTTCACATACTAGTGTTAATAAGCGATCTCGGAGCCCTCCATTTATTATCCTACCAACTCATCTTAACATGTATCTTTTCTTTGATTATTTGGGTGCTAATTGCCGATAGTTTCTCATAAAAAGACAGCAGTACCATTGTATACAACTCTCGAATGCCTAGACAAATTATGGAGAATTCGTTTTTTTTCTCTTGGTGGTCATAACTGTCAACAAACGTAGCCGGGAGTCGAAAACAACATCCAGTCAATTGATTGCACATTATTCCGCAGCAAGAATTGCTCCTTTTTTTAAATATTAATTTTTTAATGTCCTAATGAAGCTATTGATTGAAATAACCTGGTGGGTGTGGTGTTCGAATTTTTCACTTTGGCAATCTGGTGATTTCAGAAGAGATTCCAACTCCAGAACCTTGAAACATACTCTGGATGTTTCCACAAAATTGCTAAGGAACTCAGATTCTTATTTCAGGTTTCTCATCAGAATGAGCTGCGATTTATTAACTTGATGTTGTGTGCCACTACCCATCACATTTGTTGCGAGTTTTGATCAGGTTCAAAAACTTCTCTTTTTATGTAGCTGGGCGCTTGAAAGTTGTAAGAGGCCTCGCTGCGGTGGTCTGGCGGCTAAGGTACTAGGCTGCAAACCCGCAGGTCGCGGGATTGAATCCTGGCAGGGGAGGCTTTATTTTCGATGAAGGTTGAAATGTTGTAGGCTCGTGTGCTCAGATTTGAGTTCACGTTAAAAAACCCCTGCTGGTCCAAATTTCTGGAGCTCTCCACTACGGCGTCTTTCATATTCATAGGGTGCTTTTCGGACGTTAAACCCCACGTATCAATTATACTTAGTTGTAAGGAATAGTATGTTGCTGTTTGTTGTCTACAATTCACTATTACTAGACACGCCTGCACAGATTAAGAGACAGGGATACGTAGGCGTGACAAAAGGAGCAGGATTCCCAAATCATGTTATGACTTAAGTTTGTGAAAAATTAGTTCAAGCAATAAAACAAGGCCAGAGCAGGGAACCAAGAAAATGCGTTTTAGAAATAAAGCGCCAAAGTGTTGTGGTTTTATATATTGATGCTGTGTTGCATGGATTGAAAATCGTTGCCGATTGAGGCAGGCTGTCATGGTTTTTTTTCCTTTAATAAATAAATCAAGAGGAATTAGTAAACATTAGTGCCAATTAGCCGAGGCAAAGACGACAGTGTGTGGTGTAATGCACAGAACTGAAGCTATTAGTGGTGCCTTATGTTTGGTTTACAATGTTCTGTTGTGTAACATCTCTGTATATAATGAGCAGGCTGGTAAACATATATATTTTAGATTCAAAAAGCATCAGGCTGAACGTCAGTATTGCTAGAAAACTTGATGACATGATGACTTTTGTTGTAAGTGAGACATGAAATATTCAAATTAAAAAGGTCCATGAATCGCTTGTTATTTTGCTGCGTTGCAGAACGAAACAATCTTGTATCCTGATGGATAACTTCTTTATTTTCGGTTTTCAACAGATTTTTTTCCTGTGTTGTGTGTACACCAACACGTGCGTGCAAGCTCATTTAACGTTCTAAAGAAAGCTTCATTTGTGAATTAGCGCTTGTGTAAGTGAGGTTAAAAGTCTCTTCCTCTTGTTTGTTGTGGTGTTTCTTTTAACTATGCATAGTAGATACATAGTGGAATCGATAAAACGCATCTGACAATGTGCTGTCTTTATGTGCGCATGGGTGGGACAAGTCTTTGCAGGCAGTGGAGGAGAGTTTCAAGAGAGTCATGCCTATTCTCTGTCCAAACTGACCATGGGCCGTCGGGCCATTGTTGTCTGCTACTGGTAGAAGGAAAAAAATAGTAAGACCATTATATTGCAAGAAATCTGCAGCATTCGCAAAGTTGATAGAGGCCGAGATGGCTGTTATTTTCGTGCCACAGTGTCCATTAGATCCTGCAATTTGTGCCTCAAGTGTCTCATTCTCTGAGATAAGTAGCAAGATAATTTATGCATTTACTTCTGTTTTATGCTTGTCATTCCACCCTCTAGCTTTTCCAGTCATGAAGTTAGATGAAAACGTGTACTGCAGCATATAGGTTGATAACAATAACAACCAATTGATAGCTATTCAGCACGTCTTCGGGAAAACTAATTCTGTCCATTAGGGGAGAACACCTGTAATATTCTACTTTATGTACAATTATATGCTGATGTAGAACACTATTTTGGCTACTTCGTACTGCCTTGCAAACGAGTATAGTAGGTTACACATGTACTACTTTAGATTACCATTTATATTTTGCAAGGATGTATGCAGTAAATATGGCTCACTTGTTACTTCATATCGATTCTTAAGAACATGATGCACATGTGTCAAGTGCATTTCGGGAGAAAGTCGATTAGTTTTTCATTTCATTGAATACCTAGAACGCAATTGATTTAAGCATGGCACAAAATAGTTTGTATGTTTCATGCTTTACAGCTGTCAATATTTTTTGTCTCAGGCAATACAGTGCTTGCTTTATACCTTGTCCCACGCTTTTTTAGCAGCTTTG
Source organism: Rhipicephalus microplus (assembly GCF_043290135.1). Classification (NCBI taxonomy): domain Eukaryota; kingdom Metazoa; phylum Arthropoda; class Arachnida; order Ixodida; family Ixodidae; genus Rhipicephalus; species Rhipicephalus microplus. Next base: position 453,042,367 of record NC_134710.1, read on the forward strand.
CACCAACTTGCCCAACATAGTGTATTGGTAAACTAATTAGGTGCATTCAAGTAGCATTGTGAATACAGTCCAGGGTTCGAGGAAAACGCGTCAGGCGAGGGGGGTTCATTGAAATAATTGTGTTGAACGTGGCATATAAGTGCACAGCTCTACATGGATGCATTATGTTTATTCAACTATTCTATTTGTTGTGTCCTTTGTTCTGTAAAGCTTGGCACCCAAATTTGGTTTCGCTGATTTTTCACAGCTGCGTCTGGAGAACAGTACACTCATGCATAACGAGAAAACGAGAAGTGGGATTTTCTCCTGGTCCGGGATCGGGACTGCTTGTTTGGAATGTGCTGGCTAAACTGGCGTGGTGGACTCCTGGCCAACTGAGGTATAAGCACCACTGGGGCTCTTCGTCAGTGCTACCTAAGGGATTGCAGCACTGCCATCCCTTAGCTAGCTGAGAAGCCCGCGCAGAGCTCCTACAAACTCCAGTCTGTGGGTAGTACATTTCTAGGGATTGAAGTTTGTCTTTATTTTTTACACTCTTTGTGCTAATATAAAAAAGCAGTCAATAATATTTTACGGTTTTACACTGCACAAAAAGGTACTGCCACCAAACACTTTCAATGAAGGTGTTGTGAATCAATTGGTATATTATGAATGAGTTTTGACATGAGTACATTTAGAACCTTTGCTTGTGATATCTCTTAAGTCCTTTATTTTAGGTTAATCAGTGTATGTTTTTGTAAATAAAGTGTTTTTTGTTTGAAACAGCCCATTTTGTTCAGTACAAGCACACAATCCTTAATGTAACACTTACTACACAATCTTTAGAAATCAAACAGGCACATGCTGGCTCTTATCTGGAAGGGAATATAGAAATTAACTTTCGTATGGATGTATAAACTTAAATATATCTGTTTGAGAAGGAGCTGTATATAATCAATTTTAACACCATGGTGGCCACGTTTGAAGAGTGCGAAATGCCGAAACACATTCCTGCTTAGATTCAGCTGGTCGGTAGGTGGTCAAAATAAACCTGAAGCCTCTTGCTAAAGCACACCTTTACAATGAACAGAGGTTTGAGCTCATGGAACTGTAGAAGTTACTTCGTTGTAGTCACAATTGAGGCCGGGTGTCATGCCACACTGTCTGCTCATCAGCTTCTGTGGAATATCAAGCTGTAGTTCTGTAAGACGGGGCATTAGGCACCTGTGCTGCGTTATGTAACCCCTCCTATGTACACACGAAGGGTTACGAGGCTTGTGCCGACATACGAGGCATACGCAGCTGCGAATCGGAACACGTGGCATACACAGCTGCGTATCGAATACGAGGCATACGCAGCTGCGTGTTCAATACTCTCGTATGTAAGTGCTGCATATGACTCGTATGCATGAGATTTTTTTATAAGGATGTCACGCACTACGTGAGGTGGGGACAAGAAGTGTTTGATGAACGTGTATAAAAGCCTCACACGCACTCTTTTAAACTCTGGGGCAATAACCTACCAGTCTGCGATGCCAAGCGGCCTAAAAATGCTTGATACTGTTCATCATCTAGGCATTTGCTTTTCTACAGGATATTGTGAGTGTAGCCTCATAGAAAGCCTCTATGTTGGATCAAATGAATGGTCGCTCTACCTACACATGTTAAGGTACTTGGCTGCTGAACCGCAGGTGGCAGGTTCGAATCCCGGCTATGGCGGCTGCATTTTCGATGGAGGCGAAAATGTTGTAGGCCCATTTACTCAGATTTGGGTGCACGTTAAAGAACCCCAGGTGGTCAGAATTGCCGGAGCCCTCCACTATGGCTTTTCTCATAATCATATGGTGGTTTTAGGACATAAACCCCACATATAAATTAATCAATTACCTACAGATGCTACATGCCCTTTCTATATTATCTCACATCTCAAGGTGAACTCAGACAAGGACCACACCTCACATTCTACAATAAATGACACGTCCTGTTCTGCGCTGCTTGAAAACTAGGCTTCATTGAAGCAACCCTACTCACTTCGTGTGGAAAGTCCTTCTGAAGAAACTGATGTGCCAGTTGAACACCGTTCCATGGCTCCCGCAGCATGTCAGGCAGACGATAGATTGCGATGTGACTTTCTTAGAGGCTACAAAGCAGCACCCGAGGCATCAGCAGATGCCTCCTAGAACAGCCCAAAAATAAGTATACCCTGAGTTCTTTACAGATGCCTCAAGGACAACACTTCTGTGTTGTACGGAGCGATCGGCCCATCCTTTAGAATGCCGGCGTCCTATATCCTCATACAAAAAGTTTCATGAGAGACGCTTAGGCGATACTCGCAGCCATCATACATAATAAACAATTGAAATTACAAAGCGGTAATTACGCGGATTCCGAATGTATGCTAAAAGCCCTGAAAACTCTCAAATAACACATAAACGTCGTCCTTGTCTCACTCCACTCACTTTCATGCACAGTCTAATCATTCAAACTGCATGTCGTAGTCTGCTGGGTGCCAGGGCACTGCCATGTGAAATGAAGAGTTTTGGCGGACCACATAGCTGCATCTGTCAACGAAACTTTCTCAATACAAGATATACATATGTGTGCTTGACCTTAAACCTGATCTTAAACGAAAGCTCAGCGCTTATTGGCACAGCGTGTGGGATAAACACTAGTACCTAAGCTAGGCATTATTTAGCCGCAACTTGGTCTTTCGCCACCAGTGTCAAAACCTTGTCATCTAGAAGTTACACTTACAAGGTTAGGACAAGACACACGCACAGTACACACTCATATTTTTTGTCTGGTGGTGTTTGTTCTTTACGTGACAGATGGTAAAGAACTGACCATGCTTCGCATTTTAGTCCAGACTAAAAAGTAGACGCACTAAGAAGAGAACAGTTTCAATTGCCCGAACGACAACATGATATGTTGAGATTAACATCACAAAACATCTACACGAATATGAGAGACGCCGTAGTGGTGGGCTCTGAAAACTTTGACTACCTCGGGTCCTTCAACGTGCACCCAAATCTGAGCACACGAATCTGGAGCATTTTCGCTTCCACATAAAACGCAGCCGCCGCAGTCGGTATTCGATTTCTTGCCGTGCGGGTCAGCATTCGACTATCTTAGCCACTAGAACGCCGCTGCGGAGCCTCACCGACAACATATACGCTTTCATGCATCAATGATAATCTGAAGGGAACCATTTTTCACCCGTAAATTAGGCTGGTATTTTAAGCACGTGTGAAAACTTTTCATGCCATATACCCATGCGCTCCGTAATACGACCGCTGAAGAGAGGTCGCTCCTGCGGCGGTTACTACCCCATCATAAGTTTAACATGACGGCCTTTCACTGTTCACTCTCACTTTGCATATTTTACTTCTCTGTCATGAGTTCTTTTTCTTCTTTTTTACCCGCCTTAGCGTGAGAAATTTGAACGCCCTTATGCAACCACCAACTATCACCGTTCCCATCTCTCGTCCAATGAAATGCCACTCTTTTGCCCTCAAATGGCTATTACGCCAATAAACACCAGCCATCAATGTCATCATGGCTGATGTCTTCATGTAATATACCTTGCAGCGTTCCCTTGTTGGGCTCGGTGATGGGTAGCCACCATGGTCGTAAAACTGTAATCTATAGTATGTAAAACGCCTTCCACTGCTCCCTAAGCATGGCCTGAAAAACTTGTGCCTTAACAAAAGAGTCGTTTCTTAAAGGTCGTGTAATACCCAGTAAACGTCAAAGAAAAACTTTCTGAACAATCTCAGTATTCATTGGGTCATTCAGGAAATCCGTCCAGGTTACAAAGCAACAGTGATGGGCAGCGGCGTTCTTCTTCTGGAAGTTCTTGACAAGCACTACTACGAGAGTGTCATAAGTTGTAGTTTTGGGTGAAAACCCATGTCATTTGGCCCACATAAATTTCTTAATACTGAGTGGCGCTGTCCCTTACGGTGACCTTCTTGAACTCAGTAGAAGTGAAGTCGTTGAAGGATGACCGGAACGAAAACATTGTTAAAAGAGGAAGAATCATGAGTAGACAAGATCACTAACAAATCTCAACTAATCACATAATCATAACATTTGGATTCAGCAACCCTCCTGAATCCATCTAAACCAGCTACTGCTAACTTGGTGTGAGACCATAAACACCCGATCCCCGTCATTGTTTCAAATATCAGTGCTTTGTATATGAGTTACAAAAGTGCAGAGGGTGTGGTGCATGCACTACGTTGCCATTTTTGTTTATTTATTGTTATTTATTTATTTTAGACAGGGTGACGTCTCGAAAATATTTGAAGCCCAACGTAGTTGAACGGATGATGCACAGATATGCGATGATGCACAGATATTGCAGGATGATGCACGGATATTGCTAAGGGGCAGCGCGGTTACGGGTGACTGAACTGCAGGTACTAGTGCATATACACGTCTCCACCCCGCCCCATTATCAGTATTCATGGAGTGCCCCTTAGGACAGCCGCTATTTGTACAGGGTGTCCCTATCATCCGACTACGTTAGATTTGAAATATGTCTGAGGCCTCATACAGTCGAAAAGATTTATTTACATAATAAATTTGCTAAGAGACGCGCTATTATGAGCGTCTCTAGCGTTAAGCGTTCGGCATAGGACTACTCAGTTATTTTAGTGCAGGGCTATCCAGCAATCGCAATTTTGGCAACTTTTTATGCATATACAAGTTAAATTTTGCAAAACACAAAGCACTGCTGCCTGCTCTAAACTTTTAAAAGCTAGATTTGTAATTCAAAATATTGTCATGAACAAACATTTGTTAGCTCGAAATGGCAATACACTTAGAGAAGTTTTGAAAAGGCAAACAGGCTGTTGATCGAAAAATGAGAACTGCAAATTTAGGCAGAATAACAGACCGGCTCCATTGATTGATTGATGTGTGGAGTTTAACGTCCCAAAACCACAATACGAATATGAGAGACTATGATAAATGATTATGAGAAATTTGGACCATCTGGGGTTTTTCAACGTGCACCCAATACTGAGCAATCTAGCTCGCAGCATTTCCGCCTCCTTCGGAAATCGAGCCTCTGACGACGGGATTAGATCCCACGACCTGCGGGTCAGCAGCCGAGTACCTTAGCCACCAGATCACTGTGGCGCTGCAGACCGGCTGTACTTACCGCAGCAATTTGACACCGAAAACTGTTATGAGATATCAACTCGGATCCCCCACGGCGCCTTAATTGTCCGCCGCCGCCACCGCCGGTGTCTATAACTACTATAACATGAAATTTAAAGTCATATGAAAATCGCCTAAAACATGTAACGACATAGTGGGATTTGAACCCAGATTCACTGCATGCCAGCCTAGTTTCTGCCACTGAGTCAGGCAGGTACTTAGGACGTGTTCGCAAACTAAGCCTTATGCTAGCCTAATGTCGGGCAAGAAATCGCGTAATATGAGTAATAACGCGTTTTTGAGCAGCAATAGAAGAACCAGGCATCACACAATGCAAGTTCGGTAATGAGTGGGTCATTGAATGTTCCAACACATTACAAAAGGTGGTTCTTCATCACCCACTGAATGTGGGACATTCCCACTTCAGGCGTAAGCATTCATTGTCGTCAGCCACTGAACGGAATACAAAATTCACAAAAAATTTTCCGCAAGTGTTTAGCAAAAGCACGCTTCTCCGACGAATGACTAAGGATGACGTAGTGAATGCCGGCCTATAGCAGAGAAATTATGATTATTTATGGCGTTGTGGGTACACGGCAAGTGTGCTTCTAGCGTTTATCACAGGAGTGTTTATAAAAGGCTCTCAAAGGCCACCCTCCATGCTTTCGCTGTCACTAAGCGGCGCGTTCCGCTCAGGCCTGGCGTTTTGATATTTGCTTCAGATAGCCTTTTTCGCATTGAGTTCGTGACTCGAAGGTAAACGCATTCTTTCGTTCTTTCGACCCTGCTTACTGGCCCGGCCTCTTAGTATTAGGCCATGCTTTTTAAGTGCGAAAGTACACAATTAAGATAGGCTTTTAAGAAAGAATCATGATACCTTGCAAAAATAGCACGATAAAAAAGAGACGTCACCGATATAAATGTTGTCACCAAGGTACTTGCACTCGGGCTTCTCAAGACACAAAATCGTGCGCATATGGTATCAGATGAGCATGAGTGCTTTGGATGTCATTGAGACAGCTGACCAAACGAGCGTAATTTTTAATCGTGGTTTTGATACTACTCCATCTTTGCAGTTGGCCAGTAGGCACTTACGGTGTAGCACCGCTCAAGGTGCTGCTTTCAAACCTCACAACGTTGAGGAAGCAGCTAGGCGGATCTGTGCTAATTCCGATTGCACGTCATTTTCTTTTTTGTGGGTCGACATGCTCCTACGCAGTTTTGACACCCCTGCATATGGCGGAACATGGTGCGTAGCGAGTAGGCATACACCGAAAAAGGCTTAGCAATGCATTATATACGCTACAAACGAGAAATTACACGGTTTCGTAGGCTACAACGCGCGTGCTTCAAACGCCGGCGCTTTTGACAATTTCAGTACATAATGACTACAGCGCCTCCGCTTCTGTAACCCTCCGGAGAAAAAGCCCAGATGTGGCGCATCCTCCTGCCCTTTTCAAGCACATGTTAACAGTGCCGTCTGCTCTTGGTACGAACATGGTACATCGTGGCTGCGTAATGGCATCGGTCGGCGCTACACAACCTCACATGGTGCGTAACGCAGGCAAAGCCACGTATAGCAGAGCCATCTGTAGTAGACAGAGTGCGCCATGGGAACGTTTACCTCTTTTTGTTCTTTAAGTGCCAAGGTCATCAACTTAAGTGCGTGGACTTCGGAGGCTTGGGCTTTCGTATGCTGTCATAGCTTCGCGTAGCTCCGGCGAAGGCACGTATAAAATTGAAAAAAAAAGAGGGAGCAAGCAAGAAATGAAAAGTGCAAAAAAATATCAATCAATAAAAACGACTAATGGACGAAACAAGTCTAAAGATGTAGGAAAAAAATAAAGATATAAAGAGAAAGAAGTGAAAGAAACAAAGAATAAAAGCGCCCCCCGTATCAAAGAAGTCAATGATGTTAAGGAGCTCGTTTGGAGATGTTTTGATGAGACTATTTCTGTAAGAAGACTTGTATAATGAGCCAGCGCGGGATGTATACGTCCAAGGCAGCATTGCCAGACACGTTCCGCGGCCGCCACTGCACACTGTTGGCACGTCAATTAGCATTTTAACAACCTGCCTCTTTATGTCATACCGGCAACTGCCGTTAGTCAAATGCCTAACGCTCATAATTGGCAGACGTGTAGCTATCAGTTGTTTTTCAACGCGGTTGGTGAGGCACGTGACGGTGCTTAGGATGATATCGGTGCCCATGTGTAACACAAATCGTAGGAAATGGCCACATGCTGCTGTGTCTACGAATCGAGACCGAAGTAGACGTAGTTGAGCGGAGGCGCACGCGGGTCATTGATAATCGAAGCCTTCGCTGGTGGCCAGGTACTTAGTAAGCATTGTTGGAATCACCGGAGAAAATGCCTCGAACAGTGACCAGAGAAGTGTACACTTGCAACACTGCTGCAAACGCTGGCCGCCACCGGACAAAGCGCAAGCGTAAAAAGCTTGCCGAGTATGCTCCTCAAAATTGAAGACACAAAATATCACACTGAATGAAAAGCCGCCGAGCTCCTCACTTCCTTTGAGGTTGGCCCCGCTTCTATGAAGCAGCCGTATTGATTTTATATTTATAGCTTTTGAATTGTTCTTTTTACAAACCTACACAAATGACCTACAGTGAAAATCAAGATAAGTAAAGCCAACAAATTTTTGAGAAAACTTTCACGTGGGACTGAATTCAAATGTATCCGGAGAATCGTGTGGTTCATCTCATCCACCTTTCAACACTACGCAATGCAAAGCCAACGGCTTCTTCGCTAAGCTGAACGTCCGAATTGTAATTGGGATACTATTATAGAATTTTTGAAATCCATTCAAAGTATCGAGTTCACACAGCAATATCTGCAATATGCCTTCTCAAGGCGACTCTAAAGGTATCCTGTTTCATGTTATAAGCTTGCGAATACCGTTACTCCTCACGACGCTGTTTTCAAGCTGCAATTACTTTCCAAGCTATACTCCTTGTAGAGTGAAGAGAAAAACTGACGAATTGTTCCATATAATTAAATCACAAGACCTTCTGCTCATCGCACTTGTTTCCTCTGTGTAGTGGGGTAATCAAGGTGAACAGTGGATGTGCCCCAGACATGCTGGCGGACGTTTCGATAGGAGGACGCATCTTTATCAAAGGCACCGTGTCATCATTAACGTGTTAGTTTTAAAAGGGTTATTGATGACGTCATCACCCGGTGGTGGCGCGTGTCCCTCTAAATTATCGCCATGTGAAAAGCAAAAAAAAACTGTAAAGCCGAGGAGTGCTGCACTCGCTTCACTTCAAGTCGGGTGGCAGTGTTTCAAAAACATTCTTGAAGAGTGAAAAAAGAAAGAAAAAAAGAAAAGAAAAAGAATCGAAAGAAAAAAGCGAAGTGGGAGCGGTGTGCAGCAAAAGTGGTAGCCGCTTCAGGCACGAACAAATGGAAGAGCTTCAAGCTTCGGAGCCAGCAGATCGTTGCCACGTCCGGCTACCACGAAAGGTTGCATACGATAGCGGTGAACGTCTGTTACCGAACACCTATTAATGGGACTCACAAAAATAAAGTGCTTACAAACAGGGGAGAAGCAGCCGGCGTACATTTAAACGGCAAGATGTCGAAGGTAAGCGATACCGGATGGGGTCTGAAGAGCGCGTGTTTAATGGGGAATGTCAATGATGAATATGTGCTTTTAGTATCCCTGTAGGTGGCCTGCTCAAAGGAATTGATTCAAGAATTTGGCGGAATGTTGGCTGACGAAAAATCACAGCATATCCATGGAGTGAATGACGTTTGGGGCGAAGCGTCCGTCAGCCCATCCGTGTTTCCGTCCGTCCATGCGACCATACTTTCGTCAATCCATGCGTCCGTCTGTCTGTCCGTACGTCCATGGGTTTATTCACCCGTCCATCCGTCTGCTGGATTGTCTGTCCCTCTATCCGGGCATCCATTTAGTGAACACTCCATCTACCGCCATCTCCCTTCCTCTGTATGTATGTATGTATCCCATTCCTTGTATGTAACTAGTAGTACGTACCCGGTGGTTACGTACTGCTACATACGTACATACAAGGAATGAACAGACCCACGCCTTTTAAAGCGCTGTGCCCCTCAAAGGGAAACTAAGAATGCAAAGAATTTGAGCAATGAGGAGAGAAACACACAAAAAAGGGGGAGAAAAGGCAAAGTAGGGTAGGTGGGACGTTAAGGTAACGAGACAGAAAAAAGAAGAAAAATGAAGATAGGGGAAAGTAGCAGAGCACTTTATGGGTTGGAACTGTTCCTAACAATGCGTAGTAAAAGTAGCTTTTAGAAGCGAGCAAAGAGAAAACCAAGCAGTGGTTTAATGGTTCTCTAAAATGAAAACTTCGTGCCTTTATATATCATATGTATATTTCAAATTGAAAAATTGAAAGAGAATAATAATAGTACAATATGCAGGCTTGGAGTGATTTGAGGTAGTAGCGGTTATGTATATTTGAAGGTTGACCGTATCTTGTCCCTGTAAATGAGGCCGCAAATATGGTATAGCTTTCAGTGATTCCAAATTACCACGTGCTACATTGATTCCTTATACGTGTGTGGATTTAAATGTGTGTATTAAATATGATTCTATGTGTTTTTTTTTCGTGGTGACCGGAAAATAATTTGTAGAACGTAAAGCTTTGCTCGAACGAAATTGTGGTCGTGTTTGTTGAAGTACCGGCTCCTGCTTTTGGTAAATTGTGTTTTGTGTCTGCATGTTGGTCGTTCAGTCTTACGTGAATCGGCTGCCCAGTTTCGCCTATATAATATTTTATACGGGTGGCACACTCAAGACAGTATATTAGGTTGTTTGAAGCGCACGTGAAACTCGATGTCACCTTGTGAGTGTAATCAGATGCCGAGCTTCTATGCTCGTCTGTATGTGTTTTACGAGCTGTATGTGTTTGCATGTGAAGAATCTGGGCCGGCCGCAGGGCCCAGACGTTGTTCTGCTGTTTGTATTTAGTTTCGTTGGAACAAACATGTCTTTAAGGTAAGCGTTCCGTCTTTTTCACTTTGAAAAATAGATATGGATGTGTCCATATGGGACTACGAAGATCTCATTTTTTGAAACCGTTAAACCTTTGATTTGGTTCTTCATTCCTCGCTTCTAAAAACCACTCTTACGGCATATTCCTAAGGACATTGCCAACCCAAAAATTTCTGTGTGTCTTTCTTCTCTCCCTGTTTTTTTCTTCTTTTTTCCCGCATGTTTACCCTAACGTCCCACCTACTCGCCCTCCACCTTTTCTTCCCCCCCCCTTATGTGTGTAAGTGTGGGTTTCATACCTCGCTGCTTATTTCCTTTACATTGTCCATTTTCCTTGTCGTCAGCCAAGATGCCGCCAAGTTCTTGAATCAATTCCGCTGAGTGGGACACATACAGGGATACTGAAAGCATATTCTTACCAATGACCTCCCCATTAAACACGCGCTTTTCAGACCCCATCCGGTATCGCTTACCTTTGATATTTTGGCTTTCAAAAGGTTTGCGCATTCCTTCTTCCTCTGTTTATACCTGCTTTTTTGTTGTGCGTCTCATTCATAGGTGTTCGGAAACAAACGTTCGTCGCTATCATCGGCAACCCTTTGTGGTAGCCGGACGCGGCGACCGTCTGCCGGCTCCGCAGCTTCAAGCTCTTTCGTTTGTTTGTGTCGGCAACCACTTTTGCTGCACACCACACCAACTTTGCGGGGTTTTTTTCTTTTTTTTCTTTTTTATGCTTTCTGAAAACATTTTTGAATCACTACCACCCTACTTGAACTGATGCGAGCACCGCGCTCCACTGCTTTTAATTTGTTGTTTTTTTGCTTTTCAGACCGCGATTATCAACAGGGACACGCGCCACCACCATACGAGGACGTCACCACTAACCACTTTAAAACAAACACGTCAAGGATGAAACCGTGCCTTTGAAAAACATAGGTGCTCCTATCGAATCGTCTGCCAGCCAGTCTGAGGCACTTGCACTGCTAACCCTGATGGTTACACTACGTTTTTTCATCTGTCAGCTTCCATCTAGATTTTGTTTTCGCTGCGGTAACCCGGCAATGGGGACATTGAACTTATGCTTAACGCCCTTTCCGCTTGGTTACCAAAGTGAGATATTTGGTAACGGTTAAGTCACGGTTTTGCCACGTATGGAGATATTTATGAAATTATGTATGGCGTATCCGATGAACGCGTGAAGTATTCCGTTTAGCATCTTGGGACAGCCCAAGCCATAGCGTAGCAGTAACACTCCCAGAGTCATTTGTATCAGTGTACACAAAGGCTGAAGTTCCCACAAAAACAAAAAAGGACTTTTAAAGATGGCACTTAGATAAGTGCACAGCCTAATTTTTTGATGGGAGGTGGAGTCATTACATATAAATTGTCTGGACGGCTGCCGGTATCTCGTCTTCATTTTAGGTTCTTTATTAGTTAGGTTTTTCCGAGACGTTAAGCACCTAGATTTCTTTATTACACTAGAGGGAACTCTGACGCTAGTGTATATGGCAGCTGCAATGCACAGTGCTTCAGCGAGCAAGGCAATGATGGGTAGTGCACATATTTGTCTAGTCTTCTTACTTCTGGTCTGCTTCTGGCTTCGTGTGGGTTCGTGTGACTTAGAGCTGTTTTCTCTCAAAACAAAAATCTGCAAATTTTCAGCGGTTGTACTTCACCTTATTTTTTTGTTTTCAGGCTTACCTTTTTAAATCGCGTCACGAAGTCCAAAGGGGCCTGTTCTATTCTTTGAAGCAAAACCAAAACACAGCAATAAACGATTGATTTATATGTAGGGTTTCACGTCCCGAAACCACCATATGATTATGAGAGATGCCGTAGTAGAGGGCCCCGGAAATTTAGTCAACCTGGGGTTCTTCAACATGCAACCATATCTGAGCACACGGGTCTACAACGTTTCCGACTCCATCGGAGATGCAGCCGCCACAGCAGGGATTCGTTCCCGCGACCTGCGGGTCAGCAGCCGAGTACCATAGCCACTAGATTGATGATTGATATGTGGGGTTTAACGTCCCAAAACCACCATGTGATTATGAGAGACGGCGTAGTGGAGGGCTCCGGAAATTTCGACCACCTGGGGTTCTTTAACGTGCACCCAAATCTGAGTACACGGGCCTACAACATTTCCGCCTCCATCGGAAATGCAGCCGCCGCAGCCGGGACTAGCCACTAGACGACCGTGGCGGGGCACACAGACACAAACGAAGCCACAAGTGCAAGGACAAGGCAAATATGTGTACTACCCAGCATTCTCATGGTCGCTGAACAATTGAAGCGCGAGAGGCCCCTCAAGTTGATTTTAGGAAACTTTATGGTTATGCATGAGCTTCAAGTACGTGCACACTGCTATTCTGTTGAACAAAGTAAATGGTAATTTTCATTTTTATGCTGTCACCAACAACCCAATAAATAACTTACGTTGCTTAAACTATTATTGAAAGTATAGATCACATCTTACTATCAGTTCTGCAATATGAATGGTGTATTTGGTGCGGTTCAAAGCGAAGCTTTTGTAACTGACTAAATTCAGTGGTGAAGTCGTACACAAAAAAGCCGGCGTTAGCGAGCGTAAAGACAGGCAGCTTACAAGGTGCACTTTTCACATGCGTATTAGCGAGTGTCGTTTTTCGATAACTTATGTGGTCTCGATCGTGCGCTTTCGTGTGATAAGCCGTTGCTGATATATAAACGTTTTTGAATGCTGGTCCTGATCATGTGTGACTCCAACTCGAAGCAAATGAATCACTTCATTGCAAATCGTGTGAACCAACGTCCACTTGATCTGCATAGAAGAAGGAAACAGCAAAGATTGTTGTACTATGAGAAATAAATAAATGAATAGACATAAATCTCGTGCCCTATATGGCATGGGATCCATAAGTTATTAACCCCTGTTCTACACGTATTTTTTAGAGTTTAGAAATGACGAACTGTCGTGAATGTCGCGCTAAAGATCCATCAGCCAAAATACCGTTTTGAAACCTCGCTGTACATCGGAACGAAAAATGAAAATTCTTGAACTCTCAAAACAATCACTATATTAGCCGTCTCAGGGATTGATTTCCTTGTGTCTGTCGGTGCAATTGTATTATCTGAGGCCCCTGCCTTTGTGCGAAACGCTAAAAAATATTTCTCATCTGTTCGCAGGGAAGCTAAAAGGATTGATGATTTCATAAACTGTCGTGTTTAGCAAGCGCTGATTTTATTGTCAAATACGTCAGAATTATTTTAGTGGTCGTCACACCAGGAGCTTTCGAATACGTGAAAAGAACGGTCTGAATGTATTGTCCATGCTAGCACGCCGATAGAGTTGGCGTACAAATATACGTCAACGTTGTTCCGGCGATAGAGCCGTGCTTCACTCCGACGCAATGCTTTCGCCCCTCAGGAATACAAACTATGCAATCGCCATTTATGTGGCAAAAGTCGTAGAAAATATAGCGAAGCTGAGAGTTGTTGTATTTTCAACCTTGACCTTCTTGAGTAACTCTGACTGGGTGCTGTTGCGGGATCTCATAGAGGAGGTCACTCTTCAGCACTGCTGCTGTCACAGCGAACACGACAAATCAATGGTGACGTCATCGCATTCGGTTTTCATCTGAAGCAGTCCTTCTGCTACAGCCTGTTTTGGGGATAAAAGTGCAGTATTTTTTTTGTGTAATTAGAGCTCTGAGATAGCTTGTCAAATTTAGCCGGAACCAAACTCTCCTCAATGCTATCAATGTGATTTTAAAAAAAACAGGTCTTTCAGCTTGCATAACCAATTCTAGCATTAAAACACTAGTTTCTGCTCGATATTACGGCCTGCACCACAGAATCGGTAGCCTTTGTGTCATAGAGCCCTGCGGAACAGCCTTCGCTCTTTAAGCTCCGCTACTAATAAGCCTCATCCTTCACAAATCATTGCATATTTTCAAAGTAGAAGAGAAAATACGATGGAGTGGTCAACCAATAACGCCCTCAATATAACAGTTCTACGCACATGTCTATTTGACAACATATAACAAGACCGTGTTCACACAGGTGACATCTCGCGGGGATGACATTGACCTTCTGTTTGGTGTGCCGTTTGAAGACGCCCACTCTGGTCCGGAAGTGAGGCTGAGCGAGGTCGTGATGACCTATTGGAGCTCTTTTGCACGGAATGGGTACGTTAATGTGAATAGAGTTAATTTGCTGAATGCTTTGTGTTTCAAACAAAAAATGTACTCAATCTACTTAGGATCGTCTGTGTGTGTGCACACATTCGCAGTAGTCATAGCGCTCGAATGCAATGAAGTACGTTTAGGACACATGTGTCTCTAGTGCAAAAAATCTTATTTGCAACCTTTCAAACTCTTTGTGTGTTTTAGGTGGTTACTCATTAGCAAATATCCTTTATTGAACAAAAGTAATTATTCATGAGACATAGTTAGCGAATGTCATCAGTCCACTTTTTATTTATTCATTTTATTTAAAATAACTCACAGGCTCCAAGTAGCAGCATTATGTGAGGGAGACTATACAATTGTTATTTGAAAAGAACACAAAACAAACAAAAAGAATTCAAAAGCCACGTAATATAGAATTGATAAATTCTCAATAACGTACACTGTAGTGATATGACACAATAAGCGTTATACATTTTTAAACGATCCGAGATGTCAATGTACAATGAATGAACACGAATAGAAAATACATGCTTAGAAAACACAGTCATATATAGTGAGTATTTCATTCCTAAACGCCACCTGATCACGAATGCACACCACACCATCAGGAAGGTTGTTTCATTGAACTAAGGCACTTGCTAGCGTGGACGCGTTAGATGCTTGGGTGCGGCTGAAATGATGGGCAAAACTATGCTGGTGATGAAGCCTGCGAAATGTGCAATGGGGCTTTGTTAGTGGCAATGTATTTACGTGCGTGCTGTAGATGACTTTATGGAATAAACAAAGAGTAGCTAACTTCCTGCGCAATTCCAGGGAAAGTAGCGATAACGAAGCCTTCATGTTGATTGATTGAAGGATATGTGGGGTTTAGCGTCCCAAAACCACCATACGATTATGAGAGACGCCGTAGTGGAGGGCATTGGAAATTTCTACCACCTGGGGTTTCTTTTACGTGCTCCCAAATCTTAGCACACGGGCCAACAGCTTTTCCGACTCAATCGGAAATGCAAGCGCCGCAGCCTGGAGCCTTCATGTGAGTCACACTGGATTAGCGATTGTAGTCACACGCAATCAAACGTGCAATGCAGTTTTGCACAGATTCTAATGAGTCGATGAGATAGGCTTGGGGAGGTACCAGATGAATGATGCGTATTTGAGTGGTGGATCGACAAATGTTTGATATGCTAGTTTACATGTTATGGATGGCACCATATAAAGATTATGTTTTAGGTATCTGAGTTTGAACGATGCTGTGGCAGTAATTGTTTCAATGTGTGCGTTGACCAGAATAAATTCCAAGTGAAGTTAATGCCAAGGTACTTATATTGGTCTTTTGCCAATGTAGGTTTATTGTTGAGGGAATATGTGTAAGTCGAGATGTGACTGCTTTCGGCTGAATGTCATTAGTTTACATTTAGCAGTTTTTTCCGTCATCTGCCACTTTGAGCACCAAAATTTGATTAGGTCGAGATCCTGTTTTATTGCCAGATGGTCTGCTGGACTAATAATTTTGTGGTATATGATGCAATTGTCGGTGAACAGACGGATGTTTGATGAGATATGAGATGAAATTTCAGTAATGTAGAGAAGAAATAATAAAGGACCAAGGACGCTGCTCTGAGGAACACCAGACGTAACGTCAGGTAATGAAGATGAGGTGTTACTCACCCATGTCAACTGCTTGCGTGACGATTGAAAGATCCGGAGCTAAGATCAGGTTAGAGAATCAAGAATAATTGAAGACAGTTTAGTAAGTAAACGACAATGTATGACACGATCGAATGCTTTAGAAAAATCAACGTATATGCAGTCTGTCTGTGGGTTGTAATTCATATTAGAATGAAGATCATGGGTGCATTCCAGAAGCTGGGTTTCACAAAACAAACGCTTTCTAAAGCCATGCTCATGGGGACAAAAGTAAAGGTTTTTTTCTTAATGTGGGCAACATTAGGTGCAATGATGTGTTCAAGTATCTTGCAAGGAATGCTAGTGAGATATAAGGGTCGATAGTAGTGTACATCACTTTTATTTCCAGATTTCGAGATAGGTATCACCTTGCCAATTTTTCAATCATGTGGAAGTGTACCAGTGGATAGTGATTGATTAAAGATGTGATGAAGAATTAAACTACAAGGAATGCTTGTTAGTTTGAGAATCTTAGTGCTGATGCCATCAATACCAGAGCTTGTGCACACCTTAAGTTCATTTATTACGGATGCCATACCTTCGACTGTTAATTCAATGCGGTTCATATACCTATAAGAGACGTCGGTGACACTTGAAAAGTTTGAGAAGTTTCCTTTTGTAAATACCGATGTAAAATATTGGTTTAAGACTTCGGCACATCTTCTTCTACTATCAAATTACACTTTCCATTTTGTTGTGCTATGTTAATTGGAGAGGAAGTCAGAGAATTAGCATGCCAAAATGTTTGAGATTGGTAGTCGTCAAGGACTGTAATTCATGAAAAAAAACTTATTCTTAGCTTAACAAACGGCGCGACAGTATGCGGTTTCACAGGTTTTTAGTTTCGACCAACGTGCAGGAGTGTTTAGTCGCTTAGCTGT
The DNA here is from genome assembly GCF_043290135.1 of Rhipicephalus microplus. NCBI lineage: Eukaryota > Metazoa > Arthropoda > Arachnida > Ixodida > Ixodidae > Rhipicephalus > Rhipicephalus microplus. The sequence continues at coordinate 453,059,246 of NC_134710.1, forward strand.
TTTAAAAAAAGTGTTTCTTTTTGTTTTGTGGAGTTCGTAAAGATCTGCGATACCATGGTTTTCACATGTTAAATATGAATGAGATTAGTGGTATAAGAGCATCCATTAATGCCAGAAGCTTGTGTTTGAAGGTTATCTAGTTTTCGTCGAGGGTACGGGAGGCAAACGTGGGCAGAAATTTATCAATGAACGTCTGGAGACCCGAGGTAGTTGCAGTACAACTGGCTTTCTTATAGTTGAAGATGCACTTAGGAGTAGTGGCTCGTGAATGTGAGGAAATGGTAATATTTAGGTTCAAGATTTTGTGGTCACTTGAGCCATCAATGACAGAAACGGCACCAGTACACTGGGGACTTGACGCCAGATTGATGTCGAGGGTGTTGATTCCTCGGGTAGGAGTGTCTACTAACTGTACCAATGAAAGACTGAGAGTGAGTTTAATGAATTCATTCGATGATCGAGAGCTAGAAGTTAATGAGGGCCAGTTAATACCAGGGTAATTAAAATTGCCCGCTAACAATTCAAATGATTTGGGATATTTTTCTGAAGTAGCGTCGAGATTTCCCCGCCGCGGTGGTCTAGTAGCTAAGTATACTCGGCTGCTGACCCGCAGGTCACGGGATTGAATCTCGGCTGTGGCGTCTGCATTTCCGAAGGAGGTGTAAAAGTCGGCCCGTGTGCTCAGATTTGGGTGCACGTTAAAAAACCGCGGGTAGTCGAAATTTCCAGAGCACTCCACTACGGCGTCTCTCATAATCATATAATAGTTTTGGGATGTTAAACGCCACATATGAATGTTCAATCAGCGTCGAGATTGGCATGCAAATCAGAAATGAAAGAATCAGAACTGTCTGGTGGTCTGTAACAGACTCCCAATAATGAGTTATTGAAGGATGACGTGAAGCAGACCCATAGAATCGCTAGTGGTCTGGGAATGTCTACAATAAAGGATGTTATGCTGTTTTAAAAAAAAATAAAATGCCACCTCTGTTTTTACCTTCACAATCTTCGCGATAGACCACGTAGTCAGTTTTTGGTAGAATCTCTCGATCTAAGATACCCGAATTAGGTCAAGTTTCTTTTAGAGCTAGTAACACTCGCAGTTTTCAAGATGAGATTTCAGTTCAACTTGCCTCTACAGAATGCTGTGTATGTTAGTATAGGCGAAAGACAAACGTTGCGGCGCACTCTTTCGGCGCTGTACTAGTGAAAAACGCATGGTATTTGCCGTGTGATACCCTACTAGCTGTCGCATAGAATGAACAACTGTGCATGACATGGCATCGTAAAATATGTGGTATTATCAATTCGCAGCTTATCAACGTTCACTTCATATGGCATGCCCTTTGATTTCGCATAATCGCGCAAGCTCTTCCGAGCGACTCGCGTCTCCCAGAAAAAATCTTCGCGTACAGCTAGTTTGCTGCCTTTCAGCTTGAATCCATTTTCTAAGACGCTCTGTTTTTCCTTGAAAAACGTGAATATACTGATAATTGGCCTGCACTTGTCAGCGTTGTACTTTCAAGTACAACAAAGAGCATAGTATAGAAACATAGTATCCAGAAAAAGTTGTCTTGAAAACGTGGCCAGGACCGGGCGTGACGCACTTCTGGAGACCAAAGAAATGTTTCAACTAGATTGATATGTAGGGTTTAACGTCCGAAAACCCCCATATGATTATGACAGACGCCGTAGTGGAGGGCTCCGGAAGTTCGACCATCTCGGGTTCTTTAACCTGCGCTCAAATCTGAGCACACGGGCCTACAGCATTTCCGCCTCCGTCGGAAATTCAGCCGCCGCAGCTGGTATTCAAACCCGCCACCTGCGGGTTAACAACCGAGTACCTTAGCCACTAGACCACCGCGGTGGAGCAATGTTTCAGCTAAAGAATGTTCTTGAACCTATATTGTTATTTTGGAGTGAGTTCACCTCCTGAACATCATATCACTGGGTGAATCTTTATTGTGTTCATTTAGCAATTCTCTCCGCAGGGGCTTCTGCGTAAGCAGGCACTTGGTGTGTAATGATACCTAGAACCCAAAATAACAGAGGAGGGGGAAGGGCTCAGCCCACTCGAATGCCTAGCCATGCATTGCTTAGCCATGTCTGGGGAAAAGGGGATCTGGGCGATTGGGCCGACGCCGGGCCTTAAAACCTTCAAGGCCCGCCGATAGAGGCAACACACCCTTTTGGCCCCGGCTTCACGTAGACGGCAACCCTGGTCTGACCCACTCAAGAGAAACTAGCTGTCACGTTTTCCTCTCCTTTTGTCTCATCATCTTCGTCTTTCTCTCTCACTTTCAGTTTATCCTGTCTCCTACACTCCGCTAATTTCTAGCCTTCCTGGCAGTGAAAGCGTTAGCGTTGTGTTGTTATTCACACTTGGGTATATATATTTGGTTAGAGTGGGAATGTACGGCTAGCGTCTGCAGCCTCACACAAGTGCTTCAGCGTTCCATAGCTGGAGTCTATGGTTGGTGGCCGCTATCACTACCGAAACAATCAAAAATGTGATAGAAACACCCTAAGTTTACCGTCTACATCATCGTCTCTCTCAAAAAAGAGTGTGCACCGACAAACTCTCACAGTTCAACTGCCCTGGCTTACCATTTCGAAAGTTCTATGTCATTCACAGCGACGCCACACGTAAACACGCCAGATTGATTTCACCATTTGTTGTGTCAACGTAATTGAGCTTACTCTTCAGACCATGCTACAAAATAACTAAGATGGCGGGTGGTGACCTTTCTCTTGAACTATGTCTGAAAGAATAGTTTGAAAAACTTGGAAATCTTTCATACCATTTCGGTATCAATTTCATTTCCCTGTTCCATGAATACATCCCGCGGAGTCATCCCTGCAGGGGCGTCTGTGAGAGCAAGCGTTTGGTGCGTAGCGTCACCACGGATCCGAGCTAAGTGGAGGGGGGGAGGGTGACTCTCTTCCACGCCAAGCCGTGCGTGGCTGAGCCGTGTCCGGGAAAAAAGGGGTCCTGGGGGTGTAGCCAACGTCGGGTGATTGGAGCTTTAAGGCCCCCCGGCAGAGGCAACACACCCCTTTGGCCCTGGGTTTACGCAGACGGCACCGCTCGGCTAACCCACCCAAGGGAAATCGGTTGTCCCCTTTTCCTATCCACCCTCTTCTACCTTTTTCTTTTCTATCTTCTTTCCTTACTGTCCTGTCTTCTAATCCTATCAGTTTCTTTCCAGTTTTCGTAGGTGGCCTGGGTTAACCCTATGTTCTATATCCAGCCTTGTATATGATATTGGGTTATAGCAGCTATGTACAGCTGGCGTCTACATGTGTTACCCAAGCATTTTAGCATCCCCTTGATGGGCTCGATGGTGGGTGGCTACCAAAGCTGCTGAGTCATAAAACGTTTCATGGTTACTTCCTTCCCTCTACTTTCTGATCGTTCTCCTAAAAGAGTGCGCACCAAAGTGACATCAAGTTTTTCGCATCTTACAAAGACAACTTTTCCCCGTATCATGTCATCCACACCGAGCAAACCAACAAGCCAGCGAGAGGTGTCTCACCCTTCCTTGTTGCCAAATGCCTCCTAGAAAAACTAGGACCAGAATATAAGGTCAGTAAAATGCCAAGCGGAGATCTTCTTCTTGAGATATCTTGCAAGTCCTAACATGAGAAACTTGCCAGCCTTGAGAAATTTGGAGATATCCCGATAACCGCGACAGCACACAAATCAATGAATATGGTTCGTGGTATGGGGACAGACAATGACCTTATTCCACTGACCGAGGCAGAATGATTGGACGGATGGAATGAGCAAAATGTGATTGATGTTGAGAGAATAAAGATACGCATGAATAACAAAGAAATACCAAGCAAGCTGGTTATCCTCACATTCGACTCGAGCAGGCTTCCTCCCAGAACATATTAAAACAGGGTATATAAATGTTCGTGTCAGAGCGTACATACTTAATCCGAGACAATATTTCCGGTGCCAGAGTTACGGCCACGAATCGTTTAGCTGTCGAAGACGGTCAACGTGTGCAAAATGCGGTGAGCATGAACACTCCTCTGATTATTGTAAAAACGAAACCCCCAGTGAGAACTGCGATGGTGAACACCCTTCTTACTCCCGATCATGCCCTGCATGGAAAAAAGAAAAAGACACTCTAATTTTCAAATTCAAAGAAAATGTATCGTTAAAGGAAGCACGAAAGCGGTTCTCAATGGTACAGCACACTACCAATGCCGGTGAGACACGCGAAGGGGCAGTGTCGCAATCGCCAGTGGCTTCCGCTCAGACCTCGCACAGGGAGGCAGCGGCTAAGCCACCCGCCCCCAAGGAGGATAGAGCACCTGCTGCTGCCCTGCCCCCAACTAAATACTAGCAGCCTTGCGGCTCAGCGGCCTCCACGGCCTCTTGTCACGAGTCGAGGCTGAAACAACAGTCTGCGCATACTGTGCGTTCATCCAGCGTCTCCAGCAAGGCGATGAATACATCACCACTCACCTCGACACCGGCGGTGTCGAGGAAGCGGCAGCACTCCCTTGAGCGTGCTGCTAGAAACAAGCAACGTATAACAGCTCCTTCAAAAAAGGGTCTGCCATGAAAGATATCCTGATGTACAGAGTACTTTGCTCTCCTAGGTAATAATGGCTGCAGATATCCTGCAGTGGAATGTTAGAGGCCTTTTTTATAACCTAGATGACATACGAGAACTAATTAGCACCTTTATTCTTAAAGTACTCTGTATACTGGAAACACATCTACAGCCAAAAAACATGAGGTTTTCAAATCGTTATGCCATTTTTTGTAAGGACCGTACTGACCACCTGGCCTTCTCAGGTGGGGTAGCTATTATTGCAGTGAGGTCCATTGCAAGCAAGCAGTTACAACTTCAAACTTCTTTGGAGGCAGTGGCTATTCGTGCCTTGTTGCCTAATAGAATTATAACTACCTGCTCTTTATATGTCCCCCTGACCAAGTGCTTAGGAGAGCTGATTTTTAAGACCTAGTTAACCAGCACCAAGAGCCATTTATTTTCACTGGTGATTTCAATGTGCACAACTCACTCTGGGGAGACTCGATGTGATGCACGGGGCCGCTTGATAGAGCGGTATCTCGTGATCTCTGGCGCATGCCTTCTCAACAAAAAAATACATAATACAGCACCACACACAACACTTATTCTGCGATAGACCTAACAATCTGCTCAGCCACTCTTTCACCCTGTCTAGATTAGGAGGTGGTTCTAAACTCCTACAGCAGTGACCACTTCTCTATCTGCCTCAAGACCACAGAGGAGCATTCTGTACCACATAACGCTTAGTGAAAATTAGTATGCGGAGATTGGGAAACGTTTTCTGGTATAACTTGTATACCTAGAAATGCTATCAATGAATATGACATAAGCGATGATATTGCACATTTCAGCGCTTTTATAATTGATGCTGCGCTGTAGTGTATTCCCATGACAAACGAGGCCAAAAGAAAAAAAGCGTGTTTTATGGTGGACTGAGCAGTGCAGAAACGCACGGAAAAAGCAAAATAAGGCATGGCGTTCGCTACGCCAGCATTCAACGACAAAAAATTTTGAAAACTTTAAACTAGTAAAATCCGAGGGCAGTTGCACTCGTCGTAAGGATGAAAGTCATAGCTTGGTGAACTATCTCTCGACTATCAACAAATACACACAAGAAGTAAATGTGTGGAATAGGTTAAAAACTACATAGAGGCAGTTCAACGCTCTACGTTTTGTTGAAAAACAGGGCAACAGGCTTGAAGGCCAGGTAAATGCACTTGGTGAACATTTCTAGTGCGTATCTAGCTCTGCAAACTACTCAGCAAGTTTTCGTAAATACAGGAAAGTAGCTGAAAAGAAACCACTGAAGCGTAAGTGTAATAAAAACGAACAGTACAATCGTCCCTTTGGCATGGCTTAGTTATGGCTTCCTTCAACGCTTGTCACAACTCTTCCCCGGTAGTCGGTAAAATTACGTACACAATGTTAAAACATCTACACCCCGATGCGCAAATGGTGTTCTTGAGTCCCTGCAACAATATCAGGACCTCAGGATGTAATCCTTTTGCATGGAAAGAGGCTATTGTAACCCCCGTCCTGAAACAGTGCAAAGAACCATCTTGTGCAGCAAGTTACCGGCCCATAGCCCTTACAAGCTGCATTTTTAGGCTATTCGCAAAGATGATAAACCGCTGGCTTTTGTACTTTCTCGAAAGTCATGAACTTCTTGATATTGTTACTGGAGGGTACAAAGACAGATGATGTTACAGCTAAGATATATCTACTCGACACCAAGCCTAAGCCGAGATGGCAAGCCAGAGCGTGCCCCACATCCCAGAATCATGTCGTCTTTCTCGCTGTCTGTCTTGATTCTTCAGCGTGATGTAGTCTCGTAACATGACCCCGGGTGCAGAAGCACCGTCTCGGTGCTTTCTATGATGTTGCGGAGTGGTAGAGCTTAAGTCGGGAGACATGAACAATGTCTGTGGACATTGGAGATGACGACTTCAGCGGGGCTATCTCGTAGGTAACGTCGAGCACCTGGCGCCAGACGCGGTAGGGTCCTGAGAACCGGGAAAGCAGCTTCTCAGAGAGACCAACATGCCGAGTCGGTGTCCACGACAACACAAGAGAACCCGGGGCAAAGGAGACATCATTATAATGTGTGTTGTAACGTTGCTGCTGTTGCTTTTGCGATGCTAAGAGGTGCTTTCGAGCGACTTCTCGTGCTTTGTGAGCTCTAGTGATAGTGTCACGGGCGTATTCAGTTGGCGAATCAACAGCTCTCGGAAAGATGGTGTCGAAAGGTAGAGTTGGGTCGCGGCCAAATAAGAGGTGGGATGGTGAAAACCCAGCGGTATCGTGGCGTGAGGAATTCTATGCAAATGTGACAAATGGCAATGCAACGTCTCAGTCTAGGTGGTCAGAGGAGATGTACATGGAGAGCATGCCAGTTAAAGTCCGGTTGAATCGTTTGGTAAGCCCATTAGTTTGTGCATGGTAGGCCGTCGTAAATTTATGTTTGGTTTCGCAAGAGCGAAGCACGTCGTCAATAACTCGGGAGAGGAAACAGCGTCCACGATCTCGATCTGTGAGGAGTTGGCATGGAGCACAATCATGGAGGATGACATCGTACAGAAGCAAATCGGCAACATCTGTGGCAGAGCTGGTTGACCAAGCGCGCGAGATGGCGTACCGGGTTGTATGATTCATAGTGACCGCTATCCATTTGTTTCCGGAGGTAGCCTGATGGAACGGGCCTAGAAGATTAAGACCAACTCGAAAGAAGGGGTAAATAGGAATATAAAGTGGCTGGAGGAGTCCGGCGGGACTCATAGGGTTTTTTTTACGTTGGCAGTGGTCGCATGCGACGACGTAGCAGTGCACGGAGCGATAAAGCCTGGGCCAGTAAAATCGACGCTGCACGTGGTCGTAAGTCCGAGAGAGACCAAGGTGACCGGTGGTGGGGGCGTCATGGAGCTGGGCGATAACACTCGAACGTAGGTGGGAAGGCACCACAAGAAGCAGTTCGCGCCAATTTGTGTTGACATTTGTGGTGACGACGACCATGTAAGTAGAGCCGAAATTTGCCAACCGCCCAAACTAGAGCAATGCATTCCCGTTCATTGATGGAGTAGTTCCGCTCGGCCGCAGAGAGAAGACAGCTGGCATATGCGATAACGCGGGCGCAGTCGCTTTGATGCTGGACCAAAACAGCACCGTTTCCATGGCCACTGGCATCGGTGCGGACTTCTGTTGGGGCAGACATGTCAAAATGGGTCAGAATAGGTGGTGTTGTGAGCAACGCGATGAGATTGGAGAACGCCGAAGCCTGCGCAGCACCCCAAGAGAATGAAACATCCTTCTTCAGCAAGTCCGTAAAAGGTCAGGCCACGTCCGCAAAATTGTTTACAAAACGTCGGAAGTAAGAACATATATCTAAAAAGCTTCGGACTTCCTTAGTGCTGGTCGGGACGGGCAAGTTTTGCACAACTCGAACTTTATCAGGATTAGGGCGTACGCCAGAGTAGTCCACAAGATGGCCTAACATAGTTATTTGTTGGTGTCCGAAGCGGAACTTCGATTAGCTCAGTTGCAGTCCTGCGTTATGAAAAACAGAAAGGATGGAGGAAAGGTAGTCGAGGTGAGTTTCAAAGGTCGTGGAAAACACAATGACGTCGTCGAGATAATAAAGGCGAATTGACAACTTGAACCCACGCAAGAGAGTGTCCATCGTTCACTCAAAGTTGGCTGGGGCATTGCATAATACGACGGCACGACCCTAAACTGGTAAAGACCATCAGGGGTCACAAAAGCAGTCGTATCGCGGTCCTTGTCGACGACAGCGATTTGCCAGTACCCTGAGCGAAGGTCGATTGAGGAAATATACTTAGCGCTATGAAGACAATCCAAGGCGTCGTCAATGCGCGGCAGCGGGTAGACGTCTTTCTTAGTGATCTGGTTCAGATGTTGGTAGTCGACGCATAATCGCCAACTGTTGTCCTTTTTCTTTACAAGAACAACAGGGGAAGCCTATGGACTGGAAGATGGGTCAACTATGTCTTTGGCGAGCATTTTCTCGACTTCCTTTTGAATGATCTGACGCTCCGCAGGAGAAACGCGGTACGGCCGTCGATGTACTGGAGGTGCATCGCCAGTGTTAATGCGGTGCTTCACAATGCTGGTTTGACCTAGCGGACGGTCACAGAAGTCAAATATGTCAAAGTACGATTCCAGGACGTGACGGAGCGCGTCAGTTTGATGCGGCAAAAGGTCCACTGCAATCATTTTTTCCACATTAGAAGATGGACTCTCTGTCGAAGAACAGGCTTGCGTAAAAATTGGGGGCGAGGCACATCATTGGGGTACAAAGCTGAGACGACGCAACCCTCAGAGGGTGTCAGCGTGGCGAGGGATATTCCACACGGAAGCACTTGCGGACACAGAGCAAAATTCTGTAAAGGGATGCAAGCACGGTTTTCCCGCAACATAAAAATAGTGTGCGGAAAAGTAACACTGCGAGTCAGAAGGACAGGTGTAATGGGCGTGACCCCGTATAGTTTCCTCAGGTACAGGTGGCGACGCTGTTACGGCAATGCAGGTAACTGTTTGCGGTGGCAAACGGACATGTTCAGAAGAGCAGAGACGAACTTGGGGCGCACTGGACGTATCAGGCGTACAGGGCAGGTCAAGTTGCACCATGCTAGCTGAACAGTCAGTGAGGGCTGAATGGGCGGACTAAAAGTCTAGACCGAAGATAACGTCATTGGTGCAGTTAGTGAGAACAGTGAAGAGGACGGAGGTTTGATGAAGAGGACGCGTGCTGTGCAGACACCAACGACAGCGGTTGCACTGCCATCAGCAACATGAACACAACGTGAAGGGGCTGGCGTCAGGACTCTCTCTAAACGGTCGCGATTGTGCGAGCTCATATTAGAAACTTGGGCTCCTGTGTTGACTAAAGCTTTAACAGGTAAACCATCCACTTTTACATTAATCAAGTTCTGGTTGGTCGGGAGGGCCAACAGAGGAAATGTAGGGCAAGTCGTAGCAGCATCGTCACCTCCAGGAGCTGCACAAGTTAGTTTCCCGAAGGAAACCATCGGGCGATGGACGGGGATGGGGAACGGACTGGTGGAGGAGACCGCGAGAATCTACGTCATGGTGAAGGTGAGCGGCTGTACTGGACATTGGTCGTGGCGGTTATGTCGTAAATAGCTGAGTCATCCGGCGGGTTTGTTCTTGGCCAGAAGGGCGGGCTGATATGTCGAAGTTTGTGATGTTAGGGTTTGTGCGCGAGGGCGAGATCCACGTGTTTCGGCTATGACGCGAAATGTGTCCCACTCGTTGGCAACGGAAGCAAATTGGCCTGTCATCAGGCGTTCTGCATGCGTTTGGATCTCGGTTACCTGGAGCAGGACGCCGGTAGGCCTGACGTGTGTTCAAGGTAGGCGAATGGATATCGGGTCGGTGCACCGAACAAATCGTCTGAAGGCCCGCGTTCGCCAATTCTTGGCGCACCACACTCTGTATGAGCAATATGGTGGGCTGAGGATCATTCGGCGTAGGGACCCTCAAGGGTGCTGGTGAAATCGCTTCGATTTCACGTCGAAGGACCCCCGTAATGTCCGTAGAGGATGGATTGGGCAGGTCTCAAAATAAAGGTCCTCACAAGTTGATGTTGCTGTGGTGTTAGGAAGACGGGTGAAGTCGTGGGCGATGCGACGGCTTTTAGCCTCTTTGAAGTGTCGGCACTCCTTAATGACGTCTTGAACTGTCGAACAGCCTTTAATACAAGAAGGCTAAAGGCATCATCAGCGATGCCCTTGAGCACGTCTGCAACCTTGTCGGCTTCGGTCATGGTGTCATCAGCTTTACGGCAGAGGGTCAAGACATCTTGAGTATAGGCCAGGTTAGACTCCGTGGATGTCTGGACATGGTTACCAAGCTCTTTCTTAGCGGCCTGCCTGCACGCAGCAGACTGGCCGAACAACTCGCGCAACTTCGTCTTACAGACGTCCTAGCTGGTTAGCTCTTCCGCGTTGTTGTTGAACCACCCCTTGGCCGAACCTTTGAAATAAAATATAAGGTTTGCCAGCATAATGGTTGTGTCCGATCTGCAGTTTTCACTCCCAAACTCATAGAGCTGAAGCCACTCATCGACGTCTTTGCCGTCAGTGCCCCAAAAGTTGCCAGGATCGCGGTGTGGAGCTGTCACAATGACCACATGTGAGGTGGGCGCCGTTAAAGCGCTAGGTTTGGTTGTTGGCGCAGCATCCCTGTCGGTAGACATGTTAGAAGCGGCAACTTGGCGTCCGCTGCGAAGCTCAGTCGTGCTTTGCTACCCCGCACCTTCCACCAAAATGTTACGGGAGGGTACACAGAGAAACGAGGTTACAGCTAAAGCATTACTACACGACACCAGGCCTAAGCCGAGATGACCCACATCCCAGAATAACGTCTTCTTTCTGGCTGTCTCTCTTGATTCTTCAGCGGGATAGAGTCTCGTAACAATATGTATCAGTACGGTTTCAGACAGGGCCGCTCCACAGCCGACCATCTCGTGCGTATGGAGGCCTACATTTGGGATGCCTTCATCCACAAGCAATTTTTCTCTATGTGTTTCTTGATATGGAGAAGGCATAAGACACTGCATGGTGATTTCGAATCTTGCGAGACCTCTCAGAATTTGCTGTTCGAGGCAACATGTTGAGCGTATAAGAAAGCTACTTATGTGATAGCGCCTTCCGCTTCAGATTAGGCAATGCTCTGTCTAAACCGATTATCCAAGAGACTGGTGTACCGCAGGCGGAGTACTCCGCTGTACCCTTTTTATCATAAAAATGACCTGTCTACGGTCATTCATTCTAAGAAACATGTTTTGTTCAGTCTATTTTGATGTTGTTTTGATAGGCTTTAGATCCTCTAATATTGCAGTATGTGAGCGGCCGATACAGTTAGGTCTCAATAAGCTGTCAACATAGGTGAATGAGAGTGGGTTAAACTAAACACTCAAAAAAGCTCCTGCTTCTTTTCTTAAGAAAGAGAGGCCTACTTCGTCCCCCTGATACTCATATACAAGGGCAAAACACTTTTTGAACGAAGAACAAACATTTTTAAGTGTGATCTTAGACTCAAAACTTACTTTTATATCCCACATAAAATACCTGAAAAATAAATGTCTGAAAACCATGAGTATTATTAAGATACTTTCCCACATGACATGGTGCAGTGATAGAGAATGCGTCGTAAAACTACGAAAGATTCATACGCACACGCTTAGACTATGGCTCTGTGACTTACCATTCTGCCGCGCCAAGTGCTTTGAAATTACTTGATCCAGCTTATAATCTCGGTATCCGGCGGGCTACTCGAGCATTCAGGGCAAGTCTAGTAGATATCCTTCGTGTGGATTGTGAAGAATGGTCACTTCACTTGCAAAGGCCATATTTAGGCTTTATGTACTTTTTAAAATAATATTCGATTGGAAACATCCCACTTACACCACTCTAAATTATGTGAGCTCCGCCATGCTGTATGCACACCGAACTGCAGTGCGACAGCCATTCTCATTATGGGTGAGAAACCTGAATGAATAACTAAATGTCCCCCTTCAGCATGTTTTACTGCCCCCTGCGAGGCTTTTGCCACCATGACAATGGCAGGTATTAGATTGCGACACGTCTTTTGTGGGGGTAACTAAGCATGCCCCATAAATACACATACAAACGCACTACCGAGAATTCATGCTCTGAATGTTTCCAAGGCACATAAAAATCCAACACAAGCGTGTTTTATGCCGCTGTTGGTTCGTCGTTCTCGGAATGCGAGAGGTTGCACCCACAGACGAGTATTTTTACAGCTTAGGCGTATGCACTCCTTTCTGCTGTTAGGTATATTTATAAAATGAAGCTCCAAAAGGTGGTTATCTATAAAGGCTCAGTGATGTCGAAGCTTAGAAATCACTAAAACAGGTGAGAAACCAATTCGTGTCGAACTCTTTTCAGCTCTGTGAAAAGCGTATCTAGCAGAACAACATGTGATAATATGCTGGGTTCCGGGCCATAGGTGCTAGAAGGCAATGTGTTTGCTGACGGAATGGCTACTACCATAGGAACGGAATCTAAAAACATTTATATAGGTATCCCTGCCATAGATCTTGAGGGACTACTGGCAGCAATTGTTGGATACTAAGGATTCGAACTAACTTAACCTAATCAAACAGCAGATAAGAAAATGACTTCCTTATAGTAAAGTGCGACGCAATGAGGTCACGCTTTGCCGACAAAGAATAGGCCATACATACAATACGCATGCCAACCTGCTCCTTGGCAATAATCCTCCCATATGTGGTGAGTGTGGTGAGACACTAACAGTCCTTCGCACATTATTGGAATGTCGCAGACTTGACACACTAAGAAGAATGTACGTTCCCCTGGCGTATAAACAGAATATACCACTACACCCAGTACTATTCCTTGGCTCACACCTCTTATTCAGCATATGCTCGATTTTAGGCCTTTTACATGAAGCTCAAACATTTCGCGTTATTGACCAAACAGTTCCGTAGCTCAGCCTCTCAGGAGAGGGGCTGCTGTGGTAGATTTACAAGGCGCATATATCCAATCCCTTGAGGTCAAGCAAGGGCCCTGTTGAGGCAATAGTGCCATTATCACGAAACACTATTGCACTTTTTATTCTTGTCAAACACTTATAATCTATTTTTACCTCCTACCACTTCGAAATGTAGCTCATCACCCACCGCAGTAAACGAACCGAACTTCGATTTGTTGTATATATCTTTTTAGGCCTTTTTACAGCCACGATATCAATAAAACAATATTACTCATGATTCATCAACATCCTGACATAAATTTACATAGCGCTGTTTGGCCAGCCTTGGCCCTTGCGCCACAAAACACCATTACTACAATCACGCGGAGTCGTCTCAGAAACGACCTCATTCAAGTGGCTTAACAACAGCTTTATAAGTGGGGAAAGATCAAAATGTCCTTCTTGTGAAAGGAATTATCACCAGATGCGACAACAATTACTTACTAAGCACGTCGTATTATATTTTGCATGCTGTGAGCCCATATTGTGATTCAAATGCTTCAGAGATAGAAGCAGGGTATATTAAACTCGTTGACCACTCTTACGTTCCAAGCCCTAGACGATCTTATGAATGTCAGAGACTCGGCCATGGCTCCCAGAGCTGCCGAGTTTATGAAACCTGCCCAAGTTGTGGAGACCGAGGACACGCCTCTCACATTCAGTAGAGTGTCTAGCAGCGTAGTCACCACTTGGCAGTGGTGACTACGCTGCTAGACACTCTACTGAATTTCGCTGCTTGTTTCACTACAGATAGCCGTTTGAACCGGAGCTGCATACCGACGGAAGAAGCGATCTTCAACACGTGCAATCGCCGTGGTCAGCGAAAGCACTGAACGATCTTCCTAGGACTGGCTGCCACCAGGAGGCGTGTGGCCTATCATCAGCACTCGGCAATCACTCGGCATCTTGTGATACCACCTTGCTATAAAAGCAGACTACCGGCCACCCGTTCTTTCACTTGGCAGTGGTGACTACGCTGCTAGACACTCTACTGAATTTCGCTGCTTGTTTCACTACAGATAGCCGTTTGAACCGGAGCTGCATACCGACGGAAGAAGCGATCTTCAACACGTGCAATCGCCGTGGTCAGCGAAAGCACTGAACGATCTTCCTAGGACTGGCTGCCACCAGGAGGCGTGTGGCCTATCATCAGCACTCGGCAATCACTCGGCATCTTGTGATACCACCTTGCTATAAAAGCAGACTACCGGCCACCCGTTCTTTCACTTGGCAGTGGTGACTACGCTGCTAGACACTCTACTGAATTTCGCTGCTTGTTTCACTACAGGTTAGTGCAGTTTTGTACAGTTACATTTATATGGTGTCGTCACCACTGCCAAGTTTTCAATTTTTTGATTTTGTGATTTTTTGCCTGTTTTGCGCGCTTGTTACTGAATATTAGGCTTATTGATATGGCTAAGGAACTAGCGAAGCTCAAAGAAGAAATGAGGACTGAATTGCTTAAAGAAATTAGGCAGGAATTCAAGTTTTTCAAAGAATCACTGGAGCGTGATCTCAGGAATGAGATACGGGATGTGCGCACTGAGCAACGCCAGATGAGCCAGAGCATTGACTTCTCGCTTGAATCGGTCGAAGAACTGAAACAGAACCTTGCTTCTGAAATTTCAAAGAATACTAGTCTGGCGAAGGAAAATGATGAACTACGCACAAAATGTGCAGCATTGGAAAAAAAAGCATCAGAACTTGAAAGGAGGCTAACGAATTCGGAGCAATACTCGCGAAATACGAACCTCGAAATCCAGGGTGTCGTCAAGAAAGAAAATGAGGACCTTTCTACTATTCTGTCTGAAATAGGCAAGGCAATTCATGAGCCTATCAGTTCATCTGACGTCGAGTGTTGTCACCGTGTTCCAACTCGCAACCCAGAGAAAACAAACATCATTGTACAGTTTAAATCCAGAGCTAAACGCGACGCTGCTCTGAAAAAAGCAAAGAAAACAAGGATCACAAACAGAGACTTGGGGTTAGAATCCACTTGTCCCGTTTACGTGAACGAGCATCTTTGCCCATCACTAAAGAGGCTGCTTGGTATGGCAGTGAAAAGGAAATATGAGCACAAATGGAAATCTGTATGGAGCAGCAACGGAAAAATCTATGCAAGGGAAAATGATGGTGGTGATGTTGTGCAGATCTCGGAAGAACGTGATCTTGCTAAGATTACTTCAATTATTTCTGGTACCACACAAACCACTTCCTAAGAACCACCATGGAATATCACGATTTCATCTTACCGCATCAATTACACTTTCAGAAAAATTCCAGTACTTCCGTGCTGCACTTGAATGCTCGATCAGCAGCCAATAAACAAGGAAATATTAGCAACTTGTTAAATCTGTTCTATTTTAAGTTCGATATCATCATGCTAACAGAAACATGGTATCAGGACAGCAATTCTCGGCTGTACCTAGATGGCTATGCTGAGTACGTTTTAAATCGAATTGATAAACGTGGAGGTGGCGTTGCAATTTATATTGCATCAGGACAAAAATATGAACTCTTAGCAGATTTTTGTAAAACAACTTGCGACTATGAAATGTTAACACTTCAACATTTGTCTGACATAATTTCGGTGGTGTATCGCCCGCCTAATGGAAATGTTTTCAAATTTATGAGTTTCTTTGATAATTTACTGGAATATGTTGCTGCTAACGAATTTAGACTTGTATGCGGGGGAGACACTAACATAAATTTTCTTGTAAACAGTGCTGTCTCAGTAGATTTTACACATAGACTTAGTTCTGGTGGCTTTGTCAACCTAATTAACACCCCAACTCGTGTAACACTGTCTTCGTCTACATGTCTTGACATTCTGATTACGAATATTGACACTGTAGTAGAGCATACTGGAACAGTGACATCAGACGTCAGTGATCATTGCCCTGTATTTATGACGTATTGTGCGAATGCTAAAAAAACTTTTTCTAAATCAAATGTGTTCGCAATACAAGATTTAAGCGAGAAAAACATGGATCTTTTTAAGCATGATATTTCCAAATATGACTGGTCTTTCTTATATGAAATAAGTGATGTAAATGTCGCGTATTCGAAGTTTCTTTCTGCGTTCCTGCAAATTTACAATCTACATTTTCCTTTCAAGAAATTGAGACAGACTAGAAAGATAAGAAAACCCTGGATTACGCAAGAACTTTTTAAAATGATAAAACACAAAGATAAATTGTACCATAGTTTTCTTGCTACACGTTCGCCTGAGGTGCTGATAATGTTTAAAAAGTATCGAAACAAACTGAATGCGCAACTCAGGCGTGCCAGGATTGCTTATCATGAGCGTATGTTTACAGACGCCACGGGTAAACATCCTGATATCTTGTGGAACATAATAAATAAGGTTCTTGGTCGCGAGAAACATTCTGCCGCGCCGGAGAAGTTAATCCACAATAAAACCGAAATCTCTGGTTTAGCACTTGCTAATCACTTTAATGAGTACTTTGCAAGCATAAGCGCGGTACAACAGCCACAACAAGCTCCACCAAATACATCATCGTTTCTTTCCACTCCTAATAGCTTATTTTTAAATCCCACTAATGAATATGAAGTATTTACCACATTTAAGAATCTTAAGAATAGTAAAGCTCTCGATATAGATGACATACAGATAAAGCCTGTGAAGTATGTATTAGAATACATTGCTCCAGCTTTAACACACATCTTTAATTTGGCTTTACAGTATGGAATTTTCCCAGAAAAAATGAAAATGAGTAGGGTAACTGTTATTTTTAAAGGAGGTGACAGAAATGATACGTCAAATTATCGACCAATTTCAATAATTCCAGTATTTTCCAAAGGCTTAGAAAAGATTATTTTTTCGCGTGTTTCAAGTTTTTTTGACAGACACAGTGTTCTATCTGATGCCCAGTTCGGCTTCCGTAAAGGTAGGTCAACGGAAACCGCTTTGCTCACACTCAAGGAATTTGTACTGAAAAATATTGAGAGAAATCTTTTCACCTTGGCGCTCTTCATTGATTTTAGTAAAGCCTTCGATTGCATAAATCACAAAATTCTACTGTGGAAATTATCACAGAATGGCCTAAGAGGTATTCCATTAACATTATTCGAGTCTTATTTAACTGATCGCAAACAATCTGTTTGCATAAGAGACGAAAAATCATGTTTTCTTCCCATAATAAACGGTGTACCACAGGGTAGTGTATTAGGTCCGCTGCTCTTTAATGTCTATGTTAATGACATTACTAATATTACCACCTCTGTTCAATTTATCATATACGCGGATGACACTACACTTCTTGTTTCTGGTCCGGATTCACAGAAATTAATAAGACAATGCAACGATCTACTGGTTAAGTTATCTCAATGGTCGATTGCTAACTGCCTTAAAATAAATCCTACAAAAACTAAAGTAATGTTATTTCGCGCTAAAAACAAATCTCTGACTTGCCAACAAACGTTATTATTTGCTGGTAAAGAACTTCAAATTGTTGATGAACATAAATTACTAGGCGTTACTTTTTCTTCGCATCTTACTTGGGATAAACACGTAGAAAATATCTGTAAAAAACTATCAGCTATAACAGGTGCTTTATCTAGATGTAGGTATCTTCTTCCACCGAAAGCAAAACTTAACATTTATTATGCTCTATTCTTTTCTCATTTAAGTTATTGTAGCTTAGTCTGGGGGACTACTGGGAAAACAAACATTATGAAATTATTTTTACTGCAAAAAAGGATGATTCGGCACATTGACAATATGGGCTTCTTAGAGACAACACGGCCAGCTTTCCTAAATCATAGAATCATTAAAATAGAACATCTTTACACTTTTCGCCTACTTTATTCCTTTTATTTCTCTAAAAAATATCTTCATAATTTTCTTGCGTCTACTGCATCGTTGACACCTAGAATCACTTCCGCCAATACTAGAAACAGTGACATGTGGTATGTTCCTAGATTTCGCAATAATTATAGGCTACAATCATTAGAGCACAACTTGCCGCATATTTTAAATAAATACAAAGACGTCAAGTGCTTCTCAGCCAAGGAACTCAGGACTCTCTTTGTTAACATGTGATGACTTAACGTATTACTATTATTGTTTTCTATGTTTCACTTGTCAGAGCAAATTGTGTATGATTTCCTGTCTTCTTCTGCATTGAATTTTTGTTTTCATTGTTTTTCAATAATTTCAGATATTGTTGTGTACATTTGCCACATATGCCTTGTAACGGACCATCGACCCCGTCAAGCTGTTTGACAACAGCTTTTAGTCGATGGTATCCGCCAGAATCTTTGTATTTCTGGAAATAAATCTATCTATCTATCTATCTACATTAGAAACACACCTCACAGTGCCAACTGTGATGGCGATCATGCAGCCTACTTTCGTTCATATCGAAACTGGAAAAAAAGAAAAAGATATACCCCTCAAAGTAAAGGAAAACATCTCATTTAATAAAGCTCGTAAAAGTTGCGCTCGTCGGCGCAAGCAGGCATTTGGTGCGTAGCGGCACCACAGACCCGAGATATCAGGGGGTTTCACTCCCTCCCACGCTTAGCTGTGTGTAACTTCGCCGTGTTCTTAGAAAATGGGATCCAGGGGGTTGAGCCGACGCCGGTTCATCGGACCTTTAATCACCCCGGCAGAGGCGACGAAACCCTTGGACCCCAGTTTCACACAGACGGCAGCCCTAGGCTCACCTACCCAAAGGAAATCGGTAGTGGCCTTTTCATATCTCTCTTTCCCTATGTCTTCATCTTTATCTCTCACTTTTGTTCTCTCCTGTCTACTTCTTTCTTCTGTTTACTTTCTGTTTTTACTGGCGCCAAGGGTTAACACTATGCAAATAGCTTTCCTTGGTAAAGGTGCATCGGGTTACAGTGTTATTGTACGACTGGCGTTTGCAAGCTTTTAGTATCCACAAACTTGTAGCATCCTCTCGTTAAGCCCCATGGTGGGTGGTCGCCAATGCTGCCGAACAAAGTTATACAACCAGCATGCATAGAGTATTTCTCTTACTTAGTGATCGTTCCGGCTGCAAGCGGGTACGCCCCGATGATATAAATCTTTTCAACAGGCCAACTAAAACATTTCCTCACTTTCATTTATTTTACTGTAAAAAACTGATAAGCAAGCCAGGACCGTATCACCCTTCATAGCTGCCATGTGTCTTACCGAAACTCCCGTGGCTGGACACAAGGTAACCAAAATGGCTAGCGGAGGCCTTCTCCTCGATGTTCGGTACAAATAATAGTGTGAGAAGCAGATGGTCTTTAAACTTTGGGTGGCGTGCCGATCACTGTGACACCACACAGATGAATGAACACAACTCGTGGGCTGGTATGACTTGTACTGACCGAAACTGAACTTTTGGAGGGGTGTGGGGGCCAAATGTGACCATTATACAGAGGATAAAGATTAGAAGGGACAACAAAAAAATACCAATCAAACAATTCTTTCTCACGTTTGCCTCCAGTCCCTTAACCTCAAACTATTCAAACAGGGTACACGAATACCTCCCTCATTCCACACATACGAAATGCCAGTCGTTACTCTGAGTGTCAGAGGTATAGCCATGGCTCTCAGAGCAGTGGTGGCCGCCAGACAAGTGCACATTGTGGAGTCTTGGGCCACGCGTCTGCGATATGCAAAGGCACTGCGTAAAGTGTGACGGAAATTACGCCGCATTTTCACGTTCCTGCCTATACTGGAAGAAGGAAAAAGAGATTGTTGAAGGTGAAGAAAAACATTGGTTTAAAGGAAGCAAGAAAGAGTCTCCCCATTATATAGCCCAACATACGCTGATGCGGCGTGTCAGGGTGCACCGCCACACCAGCCCTCGCCACTCCTTTGGGTTGCACATACCGAGCCGGTGGTTGTTGCGCCTGACCCCAAGATCCTTGAAGTCCAGACTACTCTACCTACTCGAGAATAGAGGCTCGAGACTCCTGGGTCCTCAAGTCTCATGCTCTCACCTCACCAGGTGAGGCCCAGAACTCGAACCACCAGCTTGCACGTGTGGGCAGCCACCGCCTCTGGGGAGGCAATAGATAAGACGGTACCTTTAGTGCCAAAAGAGTGGCATGGCTCCTTGGGGCACGCCAAGAAAACAAAAAAGCAGAATAGGGGGGCCAGAGACGGCCCGGTTACTTGAATTCAAACTTCCTGCCTGGACAGGCACTCTCTTTTTGTACACAAAGCACTACTTTACTTTCATTATGAACACTCAAATTATACAAAGAACTGGCAGGGGTATTCTCAGAAACCTTGACAACATCCTAGAACTTTCACACGAACACTCGACCGATGCGCTGTGTGTACAAGAAACACACTTGAATCAAAAACTCACCAACTTACTACGTAAATGTGCTATTTTCTGAAAGGACCGCGTGATGTCTTGACATCATCCGGAAGTGTTGCCATCATAGTGAATATAGGCATGAAATGCCCACACATTTATCTCCAAACATTCTTTGAGACAGTGGCTGTTCGAGCTGTGCTTTTCGACAAACTGATCACAATTTGTACTCTTGACGTACTTCCGAGCTATCGTCCACATAAACACGGCTTCCAGTCTCCAATAGATTAACTTCCGGAACCGTATGTTCTCCTTGGAGACTTGAATGCGCATCGCAGGCCATGGGGTGACTCGCTGTGGCGGCCGAGGTCGGCTGAATGAACAGTTTTTTCTCTCCTCTGGTGCATGTTTCCTGAATTGAAACGAACCAACATATTATAACCTGGCTAACAGCACCTATTCCTCCATAGACCTAAGCGTAGTATCATCATTGGTTGTCGCTTTCTTCTACTTGAAAGTATTCACTAATCCCTATGGAAGAGACCCTTTTCTCGTAGTTTTGAGCACACCTACGTCAATTGAATACCCGCCCCAGTTTCCCAAATGGCTCATAAGGAAAGCCAACTGAGAAGAGTTAATACCGCCACTTGGTTAAGTTGGCGTGACATATTTACTTTAAATATTGATGCTGCTGTCAACTACCTCATGGCGTTTTTGATTGATGCATGAACAAAATCCATCTCTCAAATGACTGAACATCCTGCAAAACGACGTGTGGCATGGTGAAACTTCGAGTGCCAAAATGCGCGCAAGCTGCAAAACGAAAAAAGGAGGTTGCTTCAAAACTCACTGACAGCCAGAAATTTTTACATCTTTAAGAAAATAAAGTCTAAGGGCAAAAGAACGCATCACAGGCCAGAAGAGAAAGGTGGTAGAAGCGTTTATCTGGAGTGAACTTATATACACCGGATAAATTGATATATACAAGTACATTCCTTCCCACTCGTAAACGCACAAGGTGACACCTTGGAAGAATTTTATGACAGAGACGAGATCGACACCCGCGTTGTCCTGGTTAAACACTTTGTTCTTCCTTTTTTATTGCATGCTCACGTGCCCCCCACCATGCACTCGCTCCTTCGCGCGTCTGGTGAGCAGTATAGCGTTTTCCGCCAACGTTTTCCCACGGTGAACTTAACATCCTCCCGGGGCCGTGGCATGGTCGCTTGCCTCCAAACAGTACAATCGTTGAGCGGCACGACGAACTCGCTGGCCGTTGGTTAAGGCAATCTTGAAGTACCTCTAGAGGCCATCCTTGCCTAGAAACGCCTCAACTACTCTGCCGCCCTTTTGTTGCAGCGCCAGCACGTTGTCGTCACTAACAACCCCCAAGTCACCGACATGCAGCTGGGACGAAGACTACGGCTAACAGCGATAGGCAGAGCGCAGTAGAAGTAAGTCTTCGTTCTTCCACCGTGTCGCCAATCAGTGCAGAAGCTTGTATCTGTATCTCAGCATCCGTCGCAATGTTTGTGCGATGGAACTAAGCAATTAGCCACTTGTGCTTCTTGGTAATCCCACAACACGCTTGCTGGTTAAGGAATGCGATAGTGTCAGTGCCCCTGCATCTTCGGCGTCCTCGCAGATTTGGGTCAGAGGGCGACAGTTGACGATTGCATCCATCTCCACCAGCACAGAGAGCAGCTCTTCGTAATTGAGGCTGCTTCGTCAAAGGCAGTGCTTGAGGGCATTATCATTGTGCGTATGACTCACTCCCAGAAACATCCGCACCAGAGGGCTCGTTCGGCGATGAACTTCCAGTAGATTCGGTGGCTACTTGCGTGGTTTTGCACGGTCTCGCTGAACAGTAGTCGCAGTTGCTTGGAACAGCTGCGGAAGTTCTTGGAGTTATCCGAGTAAACGGGAGCTGGGATGCCTTGAGAAAAAACAAAACGTTCCGCTGGTAGTTTTCGCGCTTCTTGCGTCGCTTCTTGTAGTACGATGAGTCTGACTTTAGCATGCTCCTTTACATTCGGAAAGCTTCCTAATATTCCTTGTTGTTCTTGGGCTATTGCCGTTTCATGTCAAGACTCTACAGGTGCTGTGCATGTATGCTCCGCTTGATCACTTCGGGCGCCAGCTGGTCCTGATCCTGTGTTGGCTCGCAGATGCTTCCGAGCTGAATGAAAACTCCAAAACGCGCTACGATTCTTCCTCGCTCGACGAGAATGATGACGCTAATAGATCCTGGTTCCTTCGCGACGCGACTTTGCCAAGGAAGAGAATGTTGGCCACTCTCGAAGGCAGCAGAGGTTCGCCCGCGTGTGGTGTTGCTGATAGTACGTTGTAGGTGTCCATCATAGCATCAGAGACGACGGCGTGCAACGAGCTTGCGTTTACGGGTGCGAGATTTTTAGCAATGGCGGCGTATTTTGTAGTAACGTTGCAGAAGTGTCCAGATGGCTTCGTGACCAGTGTGCTGCTTCACGAAAGTCCTTGTTTGCGCCGGATTCCTGCATGATACGAATGGCGTAAAGCTGGAGCTGTGTGAGGTGGCGCTTGTACACGCAGCGCAAGTCTCTGGTGTCCGGTGACATCTCATGATGAATGGTAGCATCGTAAATGGCCGTGGGTTGCACCTACTCAGTTGAACGTACTCGTAGCAGCACTGCTGCTCTCATTCCCGGTGTTTAGCTTGCGTGGATTTGAGCGGAGACAAACTAGAGACCCTACCGCTAAGTTCGGGCTTGAGGAGCGTGTAGGGAGAGTTCTAAGACTCCACGTACTGTTGCTTTTGAGGCAAGTCCTAAAGGCAAACGATGCCACGCGATGGATAGTACATGCCTTTGTCCTTTTCCACTGCGACGAGAGACACTGTCTTAGTGAGCTGCAGCTGAGACCGCAGGAAACCGGGTCCTTGTGGTCGATGCGCATGGTGTTCCTGGGGTTTTCCTTGGACATCGAGATCTCTATGGTGCATATTGTGGACGAGTCTTTCTATCGAAGCACCGTGGATCGCGTGTAAAATAGCAGATCTTTCGGCGTGTGCTCAAAACTCGTTCGAGTTGTGCTTGACGTTGATATCGGCAGGCTACTTGAAGGCGAAGTCGTCGTTTGCTTCAACGTCGATGCGGGAGGAGTTCTGAGGCTGGTCGAAAGCGAAGTCGCTGTCTGCGGCGATGTCCAGGCGAGAGGAGTCGTGAGGCTAGTCACAAGTAAAGTCGAGGCTTCCTGTAACGTTGAAGTGAGAGGGGCCGAGAAGCCGGTCAAAGGCCAGTTTGCAGCCTGCTCCCACGTTGAGGCGAGAGGTTTCAGAAGACTGGTCTAAGTAAAAATCATGGCTTGCGTTCTGGATGCGAGAGCGGTTGAGAGGCCGGTTGTATTGGGGCAGGTATTTCCCATGAAGTGGCTGGATACGTCACTCATTCCCGCATGCCTCGACTGGTTGGCTTTGTGGGCGGTAGAGCCAACCATTTCGTGCGTGTTCATCGCAGACCGAAGCCTGTTGATGACTTTCAAGATCTTCTTGTAGTAGTCTAAAGTACCCTCAATTTCTTGGAAGCCGGTGGTAGGCGATAATGTGTCTCGCAGGAGGACCTCGGTGACCTCGGACAGAAGTTGGATGTTTGCACCGCGATGTCTGCGTAGTTTTTCCTTCCTGGGAAAGTCTCGATGCTGATCATGTCATCCTTTTCTCGGGTTTTGGCACCCATATGTTACGACTAAGACGAGACCGACAAACGCGTTGCACTGGTTGAGCACTTAGTTCTTACTTTTTATTCCTAGCCGGGGCGTGTGCGTGAGCAGGCGTTTGGCGCGTAGCGACACCATGTACCCGAGCTAACAGGATGGTTTCGACTCCCTCCCACGCCAAGATATGCGAGGCTTTGCCCTATTCGAGAAAAAGGGATACTGGAATCGGCCTAGCGCTGGGTGCTTGAACCTTTAAGACCCCCCGACAGAGGCAGCACACCCCTTTGGTCCCGGCTTCACGTAGACGGCACTCCTGGGCTGACCCACTGAGGGGAAATCGGCAGTCGCCTTTTCCTGTCCCTCTCTCCCTACATCTTCGTCTTTATTTCTGAATTTTATCGGTTCTGTCATCTTCTCTTTTAGGTTTACTACCGAATTTCCTGGCAGCGAGGGTTAACCCGGTGTAGTTACCCAACCTTGGGAGTTATGTTCAGTTATAGCGGCAATGTATGGCTGGCGTCTCCAAGTGTTCAATATTCAACCTTGTAGCGTACCCTTGTTGGGCTCGGTGGTGGGTGGCCACCATCGCCACTGAACTGTACACAATCTGCATGACAAACTTTTTCCCCACTCTCCCTGATCACCGCCCGCAAAGGTGGCGCACCGAAGAACCATTTTTTTTCAAACGAAATTATTCTTTCCCACATTTTATGTCGTGAATAGCCAGACGAAAACAAACCAGTCCGAGCAATCTCACCTATTCTTGTCTCGAAAACACTCACCAAAGCAATCGGTCCAGGATATCGTGTTACGAAGTCGGGAAGCAGCAATCTAAGCATTGCAACTCCATCGCGTCTTCTGCTACTTCACTGGAAAGTCGTTATTATCTTCTTAGCAGTACCCAATAAAATTTCTCCACAGGTTCCCAAATGGCTGAGAAAAAAATTCGATTGGTACCAGTTTTACAAGCTGCTAGCTTAAGTTGGACTGACCTATGCTGTTTTAGCTTAGATGCAGCTGTACAATACATTGCTGCTTTTGCTATTGAAGCTGCAGCTAAGTGCATTGCGCAAACATCTGGACTGTGCAGAAAAGGCCGAGTCCGCTGGTGGAACATTGGGTGCCGCACTGCTCGCAAACAACAAAACAAAGCATAGAGCCTGCTTTGAGACTCATCGACCGCCGAAAAACTTGTCAATTATAAAAACATAAAGTCCCAAGTCAGGAGAACGCGTCGACAGGCCAGGAGGGAGAGCTGGCAGAGGTTTTCTTGTGAATCAACTCATATGCACATAAAGCAAGAGTCTGGAGTAGGGTCGGTACGGTAGTAGGACAAGAACCAAATCCTCTTCCTCTAGTAAACATACAAGCCAATGGTTACGAAGACCAAGCAACTCCCTCGGTGCACACTTCAAGCAGGTCTCCAGCTCATTCCATTACATTCCGGCGTTCGAAGGATACAAAGCAAAAAGAGGAAAACAGAAAATAGAATGCGAATCCACAAACAGTGAGGCATACCATGAACCTGTCATGTTGACTGAGTTGCAAGTATTATGAAACAGCTGTACCAAAACCCTCCAGGCTCCGACCGTATATCATATGAAATGTTCAAACGTCTGCCTCCCAAAACCCAAAAAGCTCTCCCTTGTATGTCATTTGGTTTTCCGGTGAGATACCTTCCACCTGCAAAGAAGCAATCTTTATTCCGTTTCCTTAACAAAGCAAGGACCCATCTTGATCATCAAGCTACAGGCCCATAGCATTGACGAGCTGCCTATGCAATGTTTCTGAAAATAAACAGATGACTGATGCACTCTCTTGAAACAAATAGCCTGCTTGACCAATGCCAGTGCGGGTTTCGAGAGGATAAGTCCACTACTAAACACCCTGTTCGTACCAAGGGACAAATTTGTGTGCTTTCATTCCTAAACAATTTTTTCTGTCAGTGTTCCTCATATTGAGAAGCCCTATGACAGAACGTGGTGCTCTGGTATACTTCAAGACCTGTCACACCTAGGTGTGTGGGGCAGATTGTTGGCGATCATCGAAAGCTACTTGTCTAATCGGCCATTTCGTTTTCGTATGGGCACTGTGTTGTCCCGTAAATTTGTTCAAGAAACAGAAATTCCGCAAGGAGAGGTATTGAGTTGTACACTTTTCTTAGTCAAAATGAACTCCTCGCGCTTCATTATCTTACAAATTATATTTTACTACACATATGCTCACGACGTGCAGGTTGGTTTTACGTTCTGTAACCTCTCAGTGTGTAAACGTCAGGTTCAATTAGGTTTGAAAAAGGTCTCTCCGTGGGCAGGGGAGAATGGTTTTAAACTTAACGCGCAAAAGAGTACCTGCATCTTGTTCTGCCGAAAAAGGGGCGTTCATTCCGATCCCCAGATTGACTAGCAAGATCAACGTTTGTCAGTGAAGCCTAAGCATAAGTTTCTGGGCCTAATTTTATACACAAAACTAACCTTCATACCACATATCAAGTAATTAAAGAGCAGGTGCTTTTTTAAAAACCTCGAGTATTGTGAAAGTGTTGTCACGCACTACGTGGGGCAGTGACAGGAAGTGTCTTATAAAGATATATAAACGCCTCGTACGCACGTGCTTAGATTATGGCGCTAAAATCTTTCAGTCAGCGACATCATCAGTCTTAAAGACTCTCGACTCTGTCTACCATCTAGGCATCCGCCTCTCTTCGGATGCGTTTCGAAGTAGCCCCGTAGAGAGTCTGTACGTAGAATCAAATGAATGGTCGCTCCACTTGCATAAATGTTACATGTCTTTCACATAATATTTCAAGGTTAACGCTGAGGAGGAACATCCCACTGACTCCACCAATATTGATCTGTCCAATTGTACCTTGTTCAATCTCCGTCCTTCGCTGAGACAGCCCTACTCATTTCGTGTCAGGAGGCTCGCTGAGAGAACAGCTTTGCCACTTTTAGAACAACGTTTGATGACTCCAGCAGTAAATCTGCCTCAATGGAAGGGGCAAGTTATAGACTCCAATCCATCTTTCGTTGAAATAACTAAACACGCAAATTCTGTACATATCCGCACACGCTTCTTCCGACTCCAACACAAATACATTTGCCCAGAATTCTTCACAGATGCTTCAACTTTCACACAGGTGTATCCTATGCAGCGGTTGGCCCATATTTCTTGAACTCCGGTATTCTGTACTCTGAAACAAGCAACTTCACCGCAGAGGCTCACGTGGTATCTGTGGCTGTCAAGCATATTAAGAAACTGCATTTACAACGCCCGGTAATATACAGAAATTCGCTGAGCGTAGTAAGAACTGTCGAACTCCGCGGAAACAAAAAAATCATGTCCTTGTGTCTTTGTACTCTCTGTCATGCACGATCTATGCTCTTAAACGACTAGTTTTAGTCTGCTGCGTGCCAGGGCACCGCGAAATTGCTTGATACGTGTTGGTGGATCAGCTAGCTGCATCTGCTCAAGACGATGCTGGCGCCAATACACCTGTAGCTGTCCCTGCACTTAATCCGAAACCATTTCTACGACGGGAGCTAGGAGTGTGCTGGCAGCGCCTATGGTATAGGCAGAGAGAAAATAAACTTGAAGTTAGGCAGAGAGATAATAAACTTGAAGTTATCCAACCGAGAATTAGAAATTGGCCAACAGTATCCAGATCACGCGACACGCAAGTCAAACTTACATGATTACAGATAGGACACACACTCGACACATTAATACCATTTGTCTGGTGGTGATGCCCCATTGTGTGCGAGATGTGGAGAACCGCCCACGGTTCTTCAGATTCTGTACCAGAGCAGTGATTTAGATTTTCTCAAAAAAGCCATTTTTATTGCCCTACCGACTACAGATGGTCTTGCACCCATCAAAGTTCATCGGTAGAGAACCCCTTTTTCCACATAAATCATGCTGGCGTTTTTATCAGATGTACGTTCTTTTAACGTCAAATACTGAGGGAATCCGCAGCACGATCTTTGAAGAGAGGTCGCTGCCGCGGTGGCCGCATCTCCGTCATTGTCCCACTATACGACTTTCCGCCATTAACTATTATTGCACATATTTCACGTCAATGTCCAGGTTTTAATGCTTCTATGTTTTACCTGCGTTAGCGGAAGGAACTTTAAGGCCCTTTCACAGCCACCTATTATGATCATTGTTCGCATCACTGCTCGACTGTCCTGGGGCTCTCTGGCCATCAAATGTTCCTCGCGCCATAAAACACTTTACATCATCATCATAATCATCACCATCATCATCATCTTTTTTATTGCGCACTCACGTGCCCCCCACCCCACCCTGTGCTTGCTTATTCGCGCGTCTTTTGCACAGCATAGCATTTCCCACCAATATTTTCCCGCGGTTAACCTAAAGATCAGGCGAACTACTTCGGCGCACACTTAGAACAATTTTCCAGCTTGTCACACTATACTGATTATTTCCAAAAATACAGAAGAAGAATAGAAAAGCAGAAATTTGAAAATAAACGCAAAAGATTCATGACGTAAAACCAAGCTTCTAACGTACTTGAGCTCTTTTTTATTTTTTTAATTGTAGGTTTTAACGTACCAAAACTACCATATGATTATGAGAGACGCCGTTGTGGAGGACTCCGAAAGTTTCGACCACCTGGGGTTCTTTAACGTGCACCCAAATTTGAGCACACGGGCCTAGAACATTTCTGTTGCCATCGGAAACGCAGTTACTGACGCCGGGATTCAATTCCACGACCTGCGGCTTAGCAGCGAGTACCTTAGCCCCTAAACCACCGTGGCGAAGCTTACCTGAGCTTGAAACATTACTAAACTCCTGCAGTCATTCCGCCCCAGGTTCTGGCCGTGTGGTGTATAAAATGTTAAACCTACCAATTGAAAATAAATAAAAATCTTACTTTTCTTGTACAATGTTAAGTGGCTCTCTGGTGCTATCTTTAATTCCTGGATGAGGCTACTGCTATACCCAATTCGAAACCGGGCAAGGACCCCTCTTCAGTTTCAAGTCATATGCCTACTACACTTACAAGTTGCCCGTGCAAACGTTTTGAAAAAAAAAACGAAAAGCTGCGGAGTTGTACAATACCTTGAAACAAACAATTTGCTCGACCCATCCCAGTGTGGGTTTCGAGAGGGTAGATCCACCGCCAATCCACCTTCTTCGTATCGAGGCACAAATCGTATCGAGGCACGCTTTCAGACACAAGCAATACTTTCGTTTTGTGTTCCTCGATATAGAAAAAGCAGAGGATACAATGCGGAACTTCAGAATGTTAACAGATTTGTGCCACCTTGGCGTGCGTAGTAGAATGTTTACCATAATCAAAAGTTACTTGTCATACTGGACATTCGGTGTTCGAGTGGGCAGCTATTTTTCCAAATATTTGCCTAAGAAACAGGAGTGCTGCGAGGTTGTGTCTTAGTGCACACTTTTTATTATCAAAATGAATTCTTTGATATTTTTATTCCTCCTATTATATTTTATTGTACATGTGTCGGTGTGGTCTAGCTTATTTTGAAGTCTTGTTTCTTGGCTATGTGTAGGTAGCAGATTCAGCTTGGTTTGAACAAAGCCTCCAATTAGGAAGAAGAAAACTGCTTCCTAATAATTGCACAAGAAATCACGTGTGTCATTTTCTCCGGGACAATCGCCATTCATTCCAAACGTGATATTCAATTGCGCGGAAAACGTCTTCCTTTTATTTATGAACACAAGTTCTTAGGCCTAATATTGGACACTCAGGTAACCTTCATACCACACATCAAGTATATAAATAGCAATAGCATAAAAGCCGTTAATTTTCTAATAGTGGCGTCAAGCACTACATGCGGAAGTTTCAGGTAGTGGCTGATGCAGTGTATAAAAGCCTCACACGTGCTCACCTATACTATGGGGCAATAACGCATCAGTCTGCGACACCTACTGCCCTTAAAATCCTTGATATTATTCATCATTCAGGACTTCGCCTCTCTACGGGTGCTTTTCGCCCTAGCCCTGTGGAAAGCCTGTAGGTAGAATCTAAATAATGGTCGCTCCACCTAAAGAGGTGTTAAATGTCTTTAAAATATTAACTTAAAGCGAACGCAGACAAAGAACACCATTCACATTCTACAAATATTGAGAAGTAAGGTTCTGCTGTGTTTCAAAACCGGCCTTCTATCAGACATCCCTACTCACTCTATGTGAGAAGCCAAGTTCATGAAGGAAACCGGTGTGCCACTTGAACATCGTTTGATGGTTCTCGCAGGATCCCTGCCACCATGACAGGGGCAAGTGACAGATTGCGATTTGTTTTCTTGGAGGTTACAAAGCACGCACCCTTTGCACTTATTAAGACATCCTTCTTGGAACTACAACATAAATAAACCTGTCTCAAGTTCTTTACACATACTTCCAAGTCCAACACTTTCGTGTCGTACGCAGCTGTCAGCCCATCTTTTTCAGAAGCTGGCGTACTGCACTCTGATACAAGCATTTTTACTGGTGAAGCTTATGCGATATTTGCGGCCTTTAAACAAAATAAAAAAATCAAACTACAGAAGGTCATAATATACACAGATTCCTTAAGGGTAGTTAAAGCTCTGAAAATTCTTGAAAACACAAAAATCCATTCATGTCTCACTTGACTCACTTTTATACACAGTCAACTCATCGAAACAGCATGTTATAGTCTGCTGGGTGCCAGCGCAACGCGAAACACAAGGCAACGTTTTGGTGGACCAGCTAGCTATATCGGCGGAAATGATGTAGGCCCGTGTGCTCAGATTTGGGTGCACGTTAAAGAACCCAAGGTGGTCTAAATTTCCGGAGCCCTCCACTACGGCGTCTCTCATAATCATATAGTGGTTTTGGGACGTTAAACCCCACACATCAATCAATCAATCAGCTAGCTATATCCGCCCCGCTGTGGTGGTCTAGTGGCTAAGGTACTCAGCTGCTGACCCGAAGGTCGCGGGTTCAAAACCCGGCTGTGGTGGCTGCATTTCCGATGGAGGCGGAAATGTTGTAGGCCCGTGTGCTCAAATTTGGGTGCACGTTAAAGAACCACAGGTGGTCGAAATTTCCGGAACCTTCCACTACGGCTTCTTTCATAATCATATGGTGGTTTTGGGACATTAAACCCCACATATCAATCAATCAAGCTAGCTAGATCTGGCAACGAAGCCACTACCAATACATCGATACTGATTCCTTCACTTGACTTGAAACGTTTTCTAAAACGAAATCTTAGGGCTTATAGGCGGAGCACATGGGACACACACACGGTTAATATATGCATGTTCTCAAGCCGCAGCTTAATCATTGGCCGCCACTTTCAAAATTATGCCACACAGAATGCTCACAAGGTTAAGAACAGGACATGCACACTCAACAGATTCAGTTTTTTGTCTAATGGCGATCCACCTTTGCGTGATAGATGTATAGAAGCACTCACTGTAATGAACATTTTACTCCAGTGTAAAGAATTACACGCTGAGAAGATAACACTTTCAAATAACCTACCTACAACAGATATCCCTTCACCATGTAATGTTCTTCGGTAGGGAACCACTTTTCACACATAAATTGCTGTAGGCTTTTTTGAGAGATGTTAGTGCCTTTCACATCATATACCCGGGCATTTCGTAGCACGACCTCTCCGGAGAGGTTTTCGCTGTAGTGGCTAAATTTAACAAAGCACTTGCCTCTCGGCCCTTGCACGCAATGGTGTGAACGATCCAGTCACTTCTGTTAATTCCAGTCATGTCCACCATGGTTTTCATTATCACATACTTTTGTCAGCCATTGACAATACACCCATTTCATGACATAATCATGATCAAATTATTTTTCTATTTTTATCCGCCACAGCGCGAGGAGCTTTAGGCCTTTATGCAGCCGCTGATTCCTACCATTTTCCTTATCTTTAGTTCCATGAACTGGTGCTCTTCTGCCATCAAATGACCCTCGCGCCACAAAACAATAAATATCATTAAAAGGCGCGCTCCTTGCTACTCAACACCCTATGCTGATCCAGCGCGCTGGTGGACAACGTCGCACCAGCCCCTGTCACTCCGTCGGTCTGCGCAGTGTGAGCCGTCGCCTATGGCAAATGCCCCCTTGGCGTTAGCAGCCCTGTCTGCTCTACTTTTAGCGAAGAAGTAGCAGTGACTCCAGGGTCGTCAAGAACGAAGACTTCGCCTCATCAGGCTAGGTCTTCAATTCGAACCACCACCTTGCGCGCGCGGGCACCCAGTGCCTTCCCGGAGGCAATGCAAATTACGGTACCCCTGGTGCTGAAATCTCAGTGAAGCTCCTTGATGCTCGCAAGGCAAACAGAACAACTGATAACAGGACTAGATGACGGCTGTGCTACTGGACCTCGTATTTTCAGTATAAACAAGATTCCTATTTCTCTTATATACAGCATTACTTTTCTTTTATGATGAACACACAAACTATACAACCGAACATCGAAGGCCTTCTCAGGAACCTTGACAATGTCCAACAGTTTTTATACAATCATTCACCAAAAGTGCTGTATGTACATGAAATGCAGTTAAATTCCACACACACCATCTTTATTTGTGGCTACATAACGTGAGGGCAATGATGATGCAACTTAATGATCTGGAGGTGTAGCCAATAGGCAATATCAAGAAATTCAATGCACACACCTACCGCTTCAAGCGTCCCTTGAGTTAGTGGCTGTTCGGGCGGTATTCTTTGATAAACTGGTCACCATTTGCTTTCTATATATACCTTCAAACACCATTTGAATACCTTGATAAATGAACTTCCAGAACCATATCTCGTCCTAGAGACATTATTCGCATAGTACACCATGGGGTGACTTTTGCTACAACACAATCTAATCTAACTGAAAAGTTTGTTTTGTCTTCTGGCCCTTGCCTAGCAAATTGAAAATAGCTAACTTATTTTAGCCTCGCCAGGAATACATATTCGCCCTTTGACCTCAGCAATTTATCGCCATCACGTTCACTTCACCTAAAGTAGAAAGTTATCAATAATCGTTTTGTAAGCGACCATTTTTTGTAGTTCTGAGCACACCAGTATGAAACAAACGTCTTCCACAGGTTTCCGCAAGACTCACAAAAAAGCCAATTAGGAACAACTAATAAAATTACTCAACGTAAATGAACTGACCTACCTGGCTTGACCATATAGAAGCTGTACAGTACTTTACATCTTTTCTGATTAATGCTGCAATTCAATTCATTCTACAAACATGTAAACTGCCTGGCGAACGGCCTATAAAAACCCTTAAAAACCAAAAAAACTGTCTTTTATTTCTCTATTCACACTTGTATACAGTCTACGCACTCAAACAGCATGTCGTGTGTGCTGGCTGCCAAGACACCACTAGATACAAGAAAACGTACTGGCAGATCAGCTATCCGCGTCTGTGAACGCAACCCTATCGGAAAAATTGCCATGGTGGATACTGGAAAACATGGTGGGCGTAGTGGAAAAAATAGTGGGCATGGTGGAAATTATGATGAATGTGGTGGGACGTAGTGGAAATTATGGTGGATATGCCGGGACATACTGGGTGGTATCGTGTACAGAAAATGGGTAAAGTGGAAATTGGTGAAAAGTAGAGGCTAGATAGTGGGAAATCATGGGACACTCTGCCCATCATTGCGATAATGCTGGGAAGCCCTAACCATTTGGTGGGTGGTGCTTATTATGGTGGGCCACATGGTGTACCAAGCTGAGAAACTCTTCTCACCATTGCAATAATGCTGGGAAACAGTAAGCAGATGATGGGTGGGCTCATAATGGCAGGCATTTTATATAGTGGGCCAAGCTGGGATCTGTACACTACATGTTCTACCACCATGATTTCGACCAATTGTTAGGCCTACCGATCGAGCCCGTACAATTGTGTTATCCGTGCTTCTGGGTTTCAGAATACACAATTTCGACGATTAAGAATGAAAATACAGCGCAGCCATTGCATCAATTAACCTAAATGAAGCATTTTTTATTTTGTATGGCGTCTGCGCAAGAAGTAATAAACATCGATGCGACGCGGTTCAAGCACTCCAAGAGAACGTATATCTCCCCTCACCGACAGCCGCCGGTCACACTCGACGGCACTTCTTTATCTTTTATGGGAGAACTCAGACGTGGCAATTCGTATGCTTGGGGAACCAGTATGGTAGCGTGATGTTTCCGGCACACAGCATTTGTTTTGGCCAAGCCGTTATGTAATGGTTGTTATAGCAAAAGAGGTACAGCATTGCGCTTGCACGACCGCCCTCTACGTTGCGCAAAAAGCAGTCCAATACTCAATAAATAAATGAGGTAGGCGTATCTATAGAATGAGCCTAGAAGCGGCATAAAGCGTGAGCAGATGTTGCCCTTTGGAACGAGCGCAAAACGAACATTAATCTTGACAGACACCACCGATAAACTGTAGCTGCTCCCCTGTCCACTTGTTTTTTTTTCTTGCAGTTGTGAATCGCAAAAGAAATAGCACTGGTGCCATTTACACAGTTGCAGTCGTTACAGGCAGCAGTTGCTTGTATTTAATAAATGTGCAAATTTCAGTAGCAGGTGCAGATCTTGTCTATGTCGAGTGCGCGACAAACATAACTGTTGAACCGTAAGTTTTTATGTCAACTATTTAACACACAACCAACCTCACATTGGCATGGCGCAGCGGTTAGTGTCTGCGAATGGGAATCTGCAGGTTGCACGTTCGATCCTCCGTGGCACCTTGTTTTTTTTACGGGGCGGGTGTTTCTTACATCGTTTCTTATACAATTCTTTTTTCATTTTTTGTGGCTGCTCGTTACGGTGATTTGGATGCCATTTCGCGCTCAAGCGTTGCCGGCACTGCAGCACCCACAATATCCCACCATACGCCTTGGTGGACCTTTCCCACCATTCACCCACTACATCAATCCACTATAATAGTGGTTGGTGGTTTACAGCGTGCCCACCATTCAATTTTTTCTGGTAGGGAAGCATTTCTGATACATGCATAGCAACACTGGTACTTGACTTGAAACTTCTGCTTAAAGAAAAGCGCAGGGCTCCTTGGCAGAACACGTAGGATAAGCATATAGAGAATAAAGAGCACGCTATTAAGGCGCAACTATGTTTTTGGCCACCAGTATCCAAATTTCGTCGCAAAGAAGTTACTCCTATAAGGCTAAGAACAGCTAGGACAACCACACACACAGTCCACACTCATACTTCTTGTCTGGTGGCGATCCGCTATTGTGTGACATATGCAACTGACTGTGCTTCCCTTTTTATTCCAGTGCGACCAAATAGACAACATTTACTTTTAACCCATGACAACAGATACCACTTCACACTGCAATGTTCGCCGATGTAAAACCGCTTTTCGCTCATAAATCATTGTTTCCTTTTAAGAGATATGAATACGTTTCTTAATATTTACCCAGGCATTTTGTAGCACGGCCTTCTAAGAGAGTTCACAGCTGCAGTGGTTACGATAAAGAAAGCACCTGCCTCACACCTCTTGGACGCAAGGGGGTTCACTGGGCACCAGTGCAATTGCCAAAAATCTTCACGAAGCTTTTTCCTATTACGACCTTCCGCCATTCATTCTCACAACATCACATTTCACATCAGTCACACGACTAAAATACTTCTATGATTTTACCTACGTTAGTGCGAAGAATTTAAGGCCGTTTTAGATAAAACCTACCCTAATCACTATTCACATTTCTTGTCACGTGGCCTGGCGCTTTCTGACCTTGAAATGACCTCAACGCCACAAAAAACTAAACACAGTAATCATCATCATTTCATCATCATTTAGCCATTCTTTTATCATCAATCAATATTATCGCAGGAATAACGCATACTCGTAATCAGTCTACATATTTATTTGACCGAAATCAAACAAAAATACCATTAGACCTCTACCACAACTCTATGTGGGACGTGACTGATACTCTTTCAATAGTTAGCACTAAAGCATCGCCAGCATTAGTATAGCTTTCCCACAGGGGTGTCTGCCTTAGCAGGCGTTTGGTGTGTGGCGACACCATATGGAACTGAGAAAATGGGGGATCCAGATCTCCTCTCACGCCTAGCTCTTGCGTGGCTTAGACGTGTGTGGGGAAAGGGGATCGTGAGAGTTGAGACGACACTGTGTGTTTCGACCTTTAGGGCTCCCTGGTAGAGGCAACACACCCCGTTTGCCCCGGCATCACTTAGAGGCACCCGTAGGCTGACCCAGCCCAAGGAAATCAGCCGTCGCATTTTGCTCTCCGATTTCTCGTCTTTCTTTCCCATCTTCTTTTATTGCGGTCTTGTATTCCAATCTTTCTGTTGCTTCCCATTTTTTGCAGGTGGCCTGGGTTAACAAAGTGTCCTATATCCAGTCTTGGAAATGTCATGTTGTGTTATAGGAGCTATGTATAGCTCACGTCTACATGTGTTACCCAAGCATTGTAGGGTGACATTGTTGAGCTCGATGGGGCGTGGCTACCATAGTCACTGAATGATGAAACATATGGTGGGCAATCCTTCTCTCCCCTTTCTGATCATCTCTGAAAACAGTGAGCATTGAAGTAAGATCAAAAGTTTCACAGCATACAAAGACCATTTTCCCGGTATCACGCAATCCAGAGTGGGCAAACCAAGAAGCCAGCAAAAGGTGTCTCACCTTTTCTTGTCGAGACACTTTTCTTGTCACCAAGTTCGTTCACGTAAAACAAGGGCCAGTATATAGGATCACTCAAATGCCAAGAGGATATCTTATCGAGATATTTTGTAAATTCTAGCATGAGAAACTTGCCAGCCTTGAGAAGTTCGGAGATATTCCTATAAGTGTGACAGCAGACGAATCAATGAATACAGTACGTGGTGAAACCCGAGCTAACGGGGGGGAGGGTTCGACTCTCTTCCACGCTTAGTTGTACTGGCAATGCCGTGTCCGAGGAAAAGGGGATCCTGGTTGTTGAACCAACGCTGGAAGATTGGACCTTTAAGGCCCCTGGCGGAGGCAACACACCCCTTTGGCTCCAGCTTAACGTGAACGGCTTCATTAGGCTACCCACCGAGGCTAAATTAGCAGTCACCTCATTCTTTTTCGACTGACTCTCACACTTTGCCTTTCTCTCTTACTTGACGCTTTCCTGTGCCCTCCTCTCGTCAGTTAACTTCTGTTTTTTCTGGCGGCAAGGGATAACCTTTCGTAGTTACCCAACATAGGGTAGGTATATTTCGATTCATTTTATTTTATGTAACTTTTATGTGCTGCTGTGACTTTATGAATTTTTTTTTTGCTTTTGTCTGCCTGTTTGTTGTGCGTAAATAGTCTCTTATTATTTCTTTATGTGCTAATTCATAATTGCTGTTCATTTCTTTGTTAATACTGGCTTGATGTAAAAAAAAAAATTGTAAATGTTTTTTGATATTGTATGTATCTCAATTTCTCAATTTTTGTACTGCTATATATAACCTGTTTATGTATGTGTGTACATAGGGGGTTGGCGCTTTGTCAGGCTTTCTTTGCCTTTACGCCGATCCCCTAGGCAAACTGTGTACACGGGTTGTCTGAAATTAAATCAATAAATCAATAAATCAAATAAAATATTCGGTTATAGGGGCGATGTGTGGCTAGCGTGTGAACTGTTCGACCTTCTAGCGTACCCTTGTTGGGATCGGTTGTAAAGGCTCACAATGCCACCAAATTCTAATTCATACTGCGGCAAATCCTTTTCCTCTTTTTCTGATGGCCACCTGAAAAGGTGGCGCACCAAAGATCACTTTTGCTTTAACCAAGGAATCGTTCCCGAATGCCATGTTATACACTGTCGACATGCAAAAAAACTGTTCAAACATTCACCATTGCTTGTGCCGGAAGCCCTCGCGGATACAATCGGCCCAGGTTACATAGTAACAAAGGTGGAAAGCGGCAATCTTCTTAAAGTTCGTGATAAGCACCAGTACGAGGAGCTGCTTAAACTTGTAGCTTTTGGAAAAATCCCTGTGTCAGTGAGCCTTCACAGACCTATGAATACTGCCCGTGGCGTAGTCTCTATTGATGGCTTTCTGCAGCTCAGTGACAGTGAACTCTTTGAAGGATGGCAGGTGGAGAACGTTGGGAAAAGAAAAATAGTCATGATAACACGAGAGGAAAAACAGATTCCAACTAGGCACATAATCGTACGGTTTTGCACGAGCAACCTTCCAAATGTTTTAAAACTGGCTATTGCAGCCTTACACTGAGGCTATCTATTCCAAATCCGTGTCACTTCTTCAAATGTCTGTGCTTTGGACATTGGTCATAGAGCTTCAGAGGACGTACCACATGAGTCAAATGTGCATCCAATGAACATCTGTCTCACAAATGCAACTCTCCTGCCCATTGTGGGAATTGCGAATTGGACCACTCTGCCTATTAACGAACATGCCTCTCGTTGAATGAAGGGAAAGAAATAATGGAACTGGAGGTTAACTTTGACCTGACCTTTCAAGAAGCATGCAATTGGTTTCCTGAACATAACCAGTCTTATTTTTTGGCTGATACGGCGTGCCAGAGCGCGGTGCCACGCCTTTACGCACCTGCGAACGTCACACCGAGTGTGACTGCGGCCGCGTCCATAGAGTTCCCGGATGACCCAGCCTGTACTGCACCACTCATTTTGAAATAGGGCCAGCAGACTCTAGAGTCTGAGGCGCCCGCGGCTCACTGCAAGTGCAGTTGGCTCTAAAACCACTGTAAATATGCCCGCTGAGCCGGCACCACCCGCCATCTCGCATGAGGTGATGGATATAAGCGAAAATCCTCCGGTGCGTGACGTGCCGAATGACAGGCACAGCTCTTTGGAGCATGACAAAAAAGAAAAAAACACCGCATTATAACGTCTCCAAAGGCCCTTTAACCTAGGGCAACAGTTCTGTACACAGAGCACTGCACTACATCAAAATGCATACACAAATATTTTAGTCCAACGTCAGAGGACTTCCGAAAGAGCTGAACGATATCTAGGAAGTTGTACACAAACATACACCAAAAGTGCTGTGTGTACAAGAAACACACCAGAAACCAAAACACACTGCCTTCTACGTCAGTATGTTATTTCTGGAAAGAACCCAGATGATGCAATTGCTTATTCTTGCGGTGTTGTCGTTAGAGTCCATCATGAGATCGCCATTACACGTGTGACACTACACACACTTCTTTAAGCGCTGGCTGTTCGAGCAGTTCTGTTGAATAAGCTCGTCACCATCTGCTCTTTATACATACCTCCACAGCTCCGCCTTGAAAAACATCAACTCTAATCCTTGATAAACGAACCACAAGAACCCTACCTTGTCCTAGGGGACTTTAATGCACTTAGTAGCCTCTGGGGTGACTCTCGCTGCGATGCGCGAAGTAGCCTGATTGAACAGCTTACTTTTTCTTCCGGAGCGTGCCTCCTCAATTGAAAAGAGCCAACATATTACAAGATCGCTAACAATACTTACTTGCCCCGCAGCGCTGGTCTAGTGGTCAATTTACTCGGCGGCTGACCCGCAGGTCACGGTATCTAATCCCGGCTGCGGCGGCTGCATTTCCGATAGAGGCGCAAATGCTGTAGGCCCGTGTGCTCAGATTTAGGGGCACGGTAAAGAACCCCAGGTGGTCGAAATTTCCGGAGTACTCTACTGCGGCGTCTCTCATAATCATATGGTGGTTTCGGGACGTTACACCCACATATCAATCAATCCACAATACGTACTTGACAATGAACCTCGGCATAACGTCTCCATCCTTTCTTCCCCTGCGCAATTGAGAAGTCATAAACAATCTTTATGGAAGTGACCATTTTCCTATAGTTATCAGCCCATTATTAACAAATGCATGTTCTTCACAGGTTCTCAAGTGGCTCACTGACAATGCCGATTGGGAACAGATAAAAAAATGACTCGTTCAGCAAGGATTGACATGGGGCGTTAACCATAAATGACGCTGTGTGCTACTTTACAGCTTTGTAGGTTTATTCTGCAACAAAATGTATTCCGCAAACACGTAGACCGTCAGGCAAGCTACGAGTCCCATGGTGAATTTAAGAGTGCCGTATTGTGCGCAAATTCAAAATACGGCATGCAAGTTCCTTCAAGACTCACCCACAGCCGACAATCTTATAAACATTGAGAACACCAAGTCACAAGGGAGGAGGATGTGCTGTGCTCACAGCGGGGACAGAAACTTGGCATGAATATTTATCGGGCATTACGTCATACACACAGTACTGTAAAGTCTGCAACAGTGAGAACGGTAGAAGGAAACAAAGAATATTCATTTTTTCTGCTGGACACGCAAGCTGGCTACTTGGAGGATCAGGCGACCATTCCCGTGGTGCCCTTCGAACAGGTATCCAGCTCATGACATCATAGTGAAGCGTTTCAACGATACAAATCTACAATAGAAAAACTGAGATTAGAGCGCAAAGCGACAACACACAACGCATACACTGAACCTTTCTGTTTGGCTGAGCTAC
Source organism: Rhipicephalus microplus (assembly GCF_043290135.1). NCBI lineage: Eukaryota > Metazoa > Arthropoda > Arachnida > Ixodida > Ixodidae > Rhipicephalus > Rhipicephalus microplus. The sequence goes on from NC_134710.1 coordinate 453,099,815, forward strand.
AAGCCTCACTTACATGCTGTAATAAATGTACCCCAGTCCCAGACCGTGTGCTATATGAAATGGTAAAACACATTACTACTGATACCAAAAAGCCATCTTCTTCGTGTATAACGCGATATTGTTTTCCTGCGAGCTACCCTCAGCCTGGAAAGAAGCCATTGTTATCCCTATTCTAAAACACGGCAAGTACCTTTCCTCTGTTTGCAGCTACAGACCAATCGTGTTAACTAGTTGTCTTCGTAAAGTCTTTCAGAAAATGATAAACAGGTGACAGATGCACTTCCTCAGGACTACTAGCCTACTTGACCCATACCAGTGTGAATTTCTACAGGCTATGTTCACATCAGACCACCTTATTTATATCGAGACGAATTCGTGATGCCTTTGCTCATAATCAGTTTTCTCTCTGTGTTCTTGGATATGAAAAAGGCCTATGATAGTACGCGACGCTTTGGCAAACTGAGATACCTTTCACACGTCGGTGTACGGGGTGGAGTTTTAAACATATTCGAAAGCTTTTTGACCAATCAGACATGCCGTGTTTGATTAGGCACTGTTTTGTCTAGAATATTTGTCCAGGAAACACGAGTTCTGCAGGGAGGTGTATTGAGTTTCACACTCTTCCTAGTCACTATAATTTTGAATCCAAAAAACTTATCTGTCCCGTTCTATCTTGTTACACAACCGTTCTTCACTGAGAGAGCCCTACTCACTCCGTTTGAAGAGCCCCGCCGAGGAAACATGTGTACCACTTCTAGAACATAGTTTGATGGCTCCCGCAACATATTCGCCACCGTGACAATGCCAGGTTATAGACTGCGACGTATCTCTTGCGGAAATAACTAAACACACACCCACTACACATATACAAAAGCCTTTTTTCTGCACAAGTAAATATGCCCAGAATTATTAAGAGATGTATCAGTCTCACATAGGTGTGTCCTACGCAGTCATTGGCCGTTCGTTTTGAATTTCGGTATGCGGCCCCTCTAAGAAAGCACCTCCACTGCAGACTCTCATCCCATATCTGTGGCTGTTAGGCATAATAAGAAATTACAACTTCAACTCGCTTTTGTTTATAGAGGTTTGCTGAGAGTTGTAAGAGCTTTCAAAATGCTCAATAACGAAAATACTCTCTTTGTGTTTTTTTCTCTCTTTTATTCACGATCTACGCCCTCAAACGACATGTCATTCTGCGCTGGGTGCCAGAACACCGCCAGATCACTGAAAATATGATTGCAGACCAGCTAGCTGCGTCTGCGCATAACTATGCACCCACCAGTACATTCAAGGCCGTCCCTGCCATTGACATGAAACCCTTCCTACGACGAGAGCTCAGGGCGTGTCGGCGGCACATATAGGATAGGCTAACTGAAAACATGCTGCGTCTTGTCCATTCGATACTTGAAAACTGGCCACCAGTTTTCAGATCACGCAACTCGTAAATAACACTCACGAGGCTACAAATCGGGCATACACTTAACGCGTTCACACCTTTTGTCTGGCGGTGACCAACCCATTTGTGCAAGGTGTGAAAATTCACTTACGTTTCCACATCCTAGTTCAGTGTAGTTGTTTAGATGCTTTCAGAAAAATCACCTTTTAGTGCCCTATTGACAGCAGCTTCCACTATCCTCTGATACTCATCGGTGGAGATGCACTTTTTATTTCCCGATTGCTGATAATGTTTTTTAAATGTACGTAGTTTTTACGCCATATGCCGTGGTAATTCGTAATTCAACCTCTGTAGGTCACGGCTACGGCGGCTGTCACTACCAACATTGTTGTTTATTCTAGCTTCACACGTTTCACGTCAAGACCATGATTTTATTACGTTTCGAGTTTAAACCGGCCTTGTGGCGTGGAAATTTAGGCCCCTTTACAGCCTTGTAACATCAGCATTGTTCACATCTTGTTTATATCGCTTCAATAACAGATTACTGCTCATTGTTTATCAATGTTCATTGTGCTCTTTGGCAAAGATTGGCCCTTGCGCCTTAAAAATTCACACATCATGATCAGCACGTTAAGTGAGGAAGTGACAGATAGTGATCTGATTACACTGACTGAGTCACAATCAATAGATGGAGGGAAAGAACACAATGTGATAAATGTTAATAGAACAAAGATAGACAGGGCTAACAAAAAGTACCAAGCAAGCACCTGACTCATGCCTTCACTCCAGCAAGATCCCACAACATATTGATGCAAGGTATATAAATAATCATGTCAGAGCAGGCATACACAATCCCAGGCAATGTTACTAGTGCCAGAGATATGGCCACGGATTTTTGAGTTGCCGAGGATGGCCTACGTGCGCAAAACATGGCCAGTATATAGACTCATTTGATGACTGCAACAACACACCTCAGTGTGTGAACTGTGATAGTGAATATTTTCCTACTCCCGATCATGCCGTGCATAGAAAAAAGAAAAAGACATGATAAAGTCCAATGTTAAAGAAAACGCATCACTCAAGAAAGCACCAAAGCGGTTCTCAATAGTACAGTGTGCACTGCTTATGCCGATGTGACATGCGAGGGGGCAGTGACACAACTTTCAGTGGCTTCCAATCAGACCTCACGCTGGGGTGCAGTGGCTAAGCCACCAGCTTCTAACCCCCTCCCCCCCCCCAAGCAGATGCAGCACCTGCTGCTGCTCTGCCCCCAAGAAAAGGCCAACAGTCTAGAGGCTCAGTGGCCTCCACAGCCTCTTCTTTCGAGCCGAGGCTTAAACAATGGTCTCCGCAAAATTTGCGTTCATTCAGCACCTCCAGAGGGTGACGCGTACGTCACCAGTCACCTCGACACCCACGGTATCGAAGGAGGAGCACCGCTCTCTTATGCGTGCTGCTAGAAACATACAACGTATCACAGTTCCTCCAATAGAGTGTCTACGATGAAACAAATCCTGATATACAGAATAATTTCCCCTTCTAGCTAATAATGGCTGCCGAGATCCTGCAGTAAAAGGTTACAGGCCTTTTATAAAGTCTGAATGACACTCGAGCATTTGTTAGCACATTTAATCCTAACGTTGTCTCTATTCAGGAAACACATCTACAGCAGAAAAACACAAGGCTTTGAATCAATATATCATTTTTGTATCGCGATATGGACCATCTTGCTTTGTCAGGTGGGGTTATTATTGGTCTAGTAGGGTCCATTGCTAGCAAGTAGTTACAGCTTCAAAACTCTCTTAAGTCATTGGCCATTTGTGAAATATATCCCTCTGGATCGATTTCTTAGCAAATCTGATTTCGAAGGCCTAGTTAACCAGCTCCTAGAGCTATTTATTTGGTGATTTAACTTCACACAACTTGCTCTGCGAAGACGCTCGATGTGATGAGCGGGGCCGTTTGATAGAAGAGTATTTCTTGAACATGCCTTCTCATCAAAAAACAACCGAAATTTTCCAGCACCACAGAGAACACTTATTCTGCGATAAGCCTAACAATCTACTCAGCCACCTTTGTACCCTGCCTAGATTAGGAGGTGGTTAAAAACCCCTATGGCCGTTACCACTTCTCTGTCTGCCTGAAGACCAAATAGCTTCAATATATATCACATAACTCTCAGTGGAAATTAGCTTGCACAGTTTAAGAAAGCTTCTGTCTAAAACTTGTATGCCTATGAATGTTTTATTATTTTATATAAAGGATGCTACTGCACATTTTAGCGCTCTTTTAGTTTGTCGTGCACAAGAGTGTACTGCCATGATAAACAGGGCCCCAAAAAAACTCGTACTCCATAGTGAAATGACCAGTGCTGAAATGTATGCAGAACCTAAAGTAAGGTATGGCGATTGCTACGTGAGGATCCGACGGCAGAAAATCCGGAAAACTTCAAACAAGTAAAATTACAGAAAAGAGGATCTGTCATTTTGCTAAATGAGATAGCTGAGTGAACTATATATTGAGTATCAACTCATACACGCAAAAAGTAAACGTGTGAAATAGGCTAAGAAAACCATCACACAAGCAGTTAAATGCTCTGTCTTTTGTTGACAACCAAGGCAACAGCCTTCAAGAGAAGTCAAGTGCACTTAATCAATCTTTCGAGTGCTTGTCTAGCTTTTGACACTACTCAACATGATTCCGTAAATACAAGAAAAAAAGCAGAAAAGAAAATCTTGAACCGTTAGCCTAATAAATATGAACAGTACAAATGTCTCTTGGGCATGGATGCAGGTTTATGGCATCTTTGAATGCTTGTCACATCTTTTCTCTGAAAGCCAATAAGCTCATATACACAATGATCAGAAATCTACATCTTGGTGCGCAAATGGTGATTATAGGTCTCTACAAATATATTTGAACCACGGGGTGTATTCCTTTAGCATTAAAAGATGCTATTGTAATCCCCCTCCTATAACAAGACAAATATTCATCCCATAGCTCTGATAAGCTGTTTTTGGAAGCGATTCGACAAGCAGATAAACCAAAGGCTTTTGTACTTTCTCGACACTAATAAGCTATTTGATATGTGCCTGTGCAGTTTCAGGCAGGGCCACTCCACGACTGACGATCTCGCGCATATTGAGGCCTACATTCAGAATAATTTCATCTTCAAGTAATTTGTATATCTGTGTATCTTGATGTGCAGACGGCGTATGACACTACTTGGTGATTCGAAAACTTGCATGACCTCTCAGAAATTGCTTTTCGAGGCAACATGCTAGTCATATGAGAAATCTGTGCGATTGCAAATTTCGCGTCAGAGCAGGCAATATTCTATCTAAGCTGTTTATCCAAGAGACAGATGTACCGCAGTGTAGGGTACTAGGCTGTACCCTTTTCATAGTTAAAATGACCTTCTACGTTCAATCATTCGAAGAAACACGTTTTGTTTAGTCTACTTCGGTGATATTCTGATAGATTTTTTTGATCCTGTAATAATGCAGTAAGTGAGTGGCAGATATAGTTGCGTCGCAATAAGCTGTCAACCTGTGCCAATGACAATGGGTTCAAACAGAACCCAAGGATGAGCTTCTGCGCTCTTTTCTAAAAAAAGGAGGCCTAACTCTTACTCCTGATGTTCATCTTCACGGGCACTACACCCTTGTTAAAAAAAGAATAAGAATTTTTTGTGTGATCCTACACTCATAGCTAGCATTTATATCTCACACAAAATACCTGAAAAATAAATGTCTAAAATGATAAACATTTAAAATACTGTCACGCATGGCGGTAGGCAGTTTCAGAGAATGCCTCACGAAACTTACAAACGTCTTATACGCGCACGCTTAGACTATGGCTCTGTGACTTACCATTCTGCCGCCCCAAGTGCTTTGAAAATGCTCGATTCCTTTCATATTCTTGGTGTCCGGATGGCTACAGGTGCGCTCAGGACAAGTCCCGTGGAGAGCTTTTTATGTGCATTGTGAAGAATGTTCGCTTCATCTGTAAAGAGTATATTTGGGCTTGATGTATTTTCCTAAAACAGTATCCAATACACAGCTTCCCGTTTACACCACTTTAAATTATGTGAGTTCAGCCATGCTGTAAGCAGACCGACCTGCAGCGCGATCGCCCTTCTCACTACGGTCGAGAAACCTCAGTGAAGAAATGGATGTGCCTCTTAAGCATATATGATAGCCCCTTGCGAAGCCGTTGCACCATTGCAGTGGGAGGTATTCGAGTGATACATCTTTTGTGAAGGCAATTAAGCACGTTCCAAAACTACACACATAACTGCACTACCGAGAACTAATTGATCTGATTGATAGGTGGGGTTTAACGTCCCAAAACCACCATATGATTATGAGAGCCGCTGTAGTGGAGAGCTCCGGAGATTTCGACCACCTGGGGTTCTTTAACGTTCACCCAAATCTGAGCACACGGGCCTACAACATTTTCACCTCCATCAGATACCAACTGCTGCAATCGGGATACGAACCCATGACCTGCGGGTCAGCAGCCGAGTACCTTAGCCACTACACCACCACGGCGGGGCCTACCAAGAACTAAAATCTAAGTACTCATCCCGTGAACGTTTTTACAGACGCATAACATTACTATGCGGGCGTGTGCTGCTTTGCGTCCGCAATTCTCGAAATGCGAGAAATTGCACCCACGGATGAGTAATTTAATGTTGAGGCATGTGCACTCCATTTTTCTGTCAAATATGTTTAATATATGAGGCTCCAAAAGACGAGTATATATGCAGACTCGCTTAGCGTTGTCAAAGCTTTCAAATCACTAAAACAGACAAAATTCTGATTCTTGTTGAACGCTTTTTAGCTCTATGCAAAGCGTATCTAGCACAACAACATGTAAAACTATGCTGGGTTTCCAGCTACAGAGGCATTGAAGGCAATGTGCTTGCTGACAGAATGACAACTTCTATAGCAACGGAACCAAGAAACGCTTCTATAGGCCTTCCTACCTGAGATCTTAAACCATTTGTGCGTGAAAAAGTGAGGGATTGTGGGACACTAGATCTTCGGACTAAGATTAGGCCCCGCATGTAATGCTCATACTGACTTGCTTTTTGGCAATGATTACCCTATTTTATATCTACACGCAAAGCATGCAACAAAAACGCATGTACAATAAAACACTTTCTCCGTGACTGCAGTTAACTGAGGCCTGGTTTTAAGCGTGGTCAATTCGGAAGACTCGTGAGATTATCAGTTTACTACAATGAAATTCTGGGTGTCAAGTACGAGGACGACAGGGCCAGGAGGCTCGACCTCTCGGTTTTGTCGTGGAAATTGCCAGGCTGTAGAGGATAAGCAATGACGTTTTGAAGAGGAAGTAACACTTAGAATTTGTAGATGGCATCAGTGTTCAGAAGTATGTTGAAATGATGGTATTCACCAATCACGACGATGAGTTATTTGTGTCAACAAAATTCAACAATGCATTCAAAAAATACTCACTAACGCAACAGTCATGAAGGCGATACAAAACTACAAACAAACATTTCACATGCTCCAGTGTAAGAACCTCGTGCTGAAGTGTGATTTTTGTGAATTGTGATGACAGAATGCAAGAACTTTATTCCTATTGTATTTACAATACACCTCCACCTCGTTGAGAGCCCCTGTTAGGATACAAGTTTTCGAATATGGTATACCTAATTTATATGGGTTGTAGTCATAGAACCAGACCAAATAATATCATGTCACTCAATCAATGATAGATCTAGCAACGTGATACTGGACACGCTAGTGAATAGCATCGGTGAATAAAAAAATTTACGATATAGGCGTCCTGCGAAGTTGGCGCTTGATCGAAAAAAAAACTACGTTCATAAAGGCATGATCGCATGAAATTCAAAAATGAATTTTCAGACACGCAGGCGAATCCTCGCACTTGTTCGGACAATCAAAACAAGAGAATCACAATTATATACAGGAGACTATTGGTCAGCTGGCAGCTCGTAATAAGTTAGCCTGCTGCGTGACGCCAAAAAGCTCAAAAGAGCGTGCCATACTTGTCTCTCAGGCTACAGGTAACGCTGACTGACACTCTCACATTTAAAATTACAAATAGACCTAATAAAGTGGCTGGGGAGATAGCCACCGTGGTAGCTAAGAGGTATAGCATCGAACGCGTCATTCGAAGGTTGCAGGTTCGGTACCTGCTTACGGCAAGTTATCTTTCCACCCACTTTTCTTTCTTCACATTTGCAATACAATTGGTCTAATAACTTCCCTATACAGTCCTTGGCATTATTGTTTGTTAGAGCTCATTAAAATTGTATCAAAACACAGAAAAACGAGCGCTTAAATATACACTCCCTTCCCATCTCAATTAACGAGGGTGTCGTACTTGCAGACTTGGTGCTGTGAGGTTGTATACGAAGGACTATTGGTCAGCTTCCACCTCGTTATAGGTTCATGGTCTACGTGATGCCAAACAGCCTTACAAAGAGTGTGCCACTTTCGCCTCCATGGCTACAGTTGGTGCTCACTGACACTTCCATGTTTAAATTCACATATAAGCACAATAAAGTGGCTGGGGGGGATAGCGGCAGTGGTAGCTCAGTGGTAAAGCATCAAATGCATTATTCGAAGGTCATAGATTTGGTTTCGGCTCACGGCAAGTTATCTTTTTACCCACTTTTCTTTCTTCACATAACAATACGATTGGTCTGATAACATTCCCTACACACTCTTTGGCAATATTATCTATTAGATCTCATTACCGTTGTGTCAAAACACGAAAAATGGGCCCTTAAGTATACAATTCTTTCCCTTTTGTATATATATATATATATATATATATATATATATATATATATATATATATATATATATATATATATATATATATAAATATATATATATATATATATATATATATAAAGAAGAAGAACTTGGGTTGCCGCAAGCTTATAGGTGTAAAAGCAGATGCGCTTTCATATAACTTGTTTATTCATCCGACGTTTCAATGGGAGCCCCGTACATAGGCAGAATAATATTTAGACATTTTCGTGTCTTATTGTAGCTTTTCGAGACATGAGGGAAATAGGCAGAAGGAAAATATGAACAACAAAAAAAGCAGGAAGAAACGTTTGAAGGAAGCGAGATGGACATGTCGAGATGAGGAAGAAACAGGAACTCAACAAAGTAAGGCGAACGTAAACGCGCAATGTCATCTTTGTCAACAATACCTCTCGAGCACCCACCCTTCCCCCAAGTGGACATTTTGACCACCGTTTTTGTGGTTAAATATATATATATATATATATATATATATATATATATATATATATATATATATATATATATATATATATATATATATATATATATATATATATATATATATATATATATATATATATATATACTGCTAAGGCGTTTATTAGCCGGCAACGAGCGAGAATATACAATGGCGACAGTCACGGCCAAGCACGGGCTCTCAGCGCGAGCGGCGTCCTTGTTGGGTAGCCCCACTAGAAGGTACTTAACAATTCGACCTATTTCAGAGTTTGGAGACTTCGCTACAATTACCCCGGGGTCAAAGAGGGAGCCGCCTGGCGACCTAACAGCTTGTTACTATGAGCGGGTCATAATAAACCTTCAGGCGCTCCACGTTGACGATGTCTCGCCCACGGCGGCGCATGTCCGAAGATTGTCCAAAGGGTTCGATCAGATAGTTGACTGGTGAGGTGCGCTCGATGACACGGTAGGGGCCTTCGTATTTAGGAAGTAGTTTTGAAGAGAGGCCAGCTACAGAGGTCGGGATTGAGAGCCACACAAGCGCACCAGGAAGGAACGTGGGCTCAGAAAGGGTGGAGCCATCACGAATACTCTTCTGCCGCTCTTGCTCTTGCGTCGTAAATGTCTTGGCAAGCTCGCGACACTTTTCAGCAAGCCTGGCTGTCTCGGAAATAGGTGTACACTCAGATGGACCCGGCGTGTACGGGAGTATCACGTCCATGGTGTGCGACGGGTGCCTTCCGTACAGCAAGTAGAAAGGTGAAAAACCGGTCGTGCTCTGAGGGGCGGTGTTGCAGGCGTAGTTGACGAAGGGCAGTATATTATCCCAATTAGTGTGAATGGCAGCGACGTGCATAGAAAGCATGTCGCTGAGGGTGCGGTTAAAGCGTTCTGTGAGGCTATTCGTCTGTGGGTGGTAAGCAGTAGTTTTGCGGTGGACAGAATGGCACTCCGTCAGAATGGCTTCGACGACTTCCGACAAGAGACGTGGCCTCGATCGCTGAGAAGCCCTTGGAGTGGTCTGTGGCGCAGTATGAATCGATGCAGCAGGAAGGACGCAACATAGCGCGCAGTAGCCGCAGGGAGAGCGGCGGTTTCGGCATATCGCGTTAAATGGTCAACGGCAACGATGGCCCAGCGGTTACCAGCCGACGTCAGAGGAAGTGGTCCCTACAAATTGATACCTACGCGCCCAAAGGGACGGTCAGGGCAAGGTAACGGTTGCAGACCGGCGTGCAACATGTGTGCTGACGGTTTACGGCGTTGGCAAGTGAGGCAAGAGCGAACGAACTGCTGCATGTAGTGGTACATCCCGCGCCAGAAGTAGCGTTGTCGAATGCGGTGGTAAGTTTAGAATACCCCAGAGTGCGCACATTGTGGATCAGAATGGAAAGATTCACATATCTCCAACCGCAGACTGCGAGGTATGACGAGTAACCAATGCCGGCCATCGGAGTCATAACTGCGTCGGTGTAGGAGGCCGTCACGGATGGCGAAATGGTGAGCTTGACGACGCAAGGCACGCGTGGATGGTGTTGCGGACGGATCAGAGAGCAAGCTGATCAGCGGGGCGATCCAATTATCCTTTCGCTGTTCGGTAGCGAGGATGTCAACATCGATGGCAGATACAGCAATTGAGGTTACTGTGCATGGCACGCCGTCTTGAGGTAGAGGGTGCGTGAGAGGGCATCAGCATCAGCATGCTGGCATCCTTTGCGGTACAGCACACGGATGTCGTAGTCTTGTAAGCGAAGAGCCCAACGGGAGAGACGGCCTGAGGGATCCTTCAATGATGAAAGCCAGCATAGTGCATGATGCTCGGTGACGACATTGAATGGGCGACCATACAAATAAGGTCGAAACTTTATAAGGGCCTAGACGATCACCAGGCACTCTTTCTCCGTGATGGTGTAGTTTGTCTCGGCTCTTGTGAGCATACGGCTTGCATATGCTACGATATATTCAGGGAATCCGGGTTTTCGCTGCGCCAGGACAGCGTCAAGGCCTACACCGCTGGCGTCCGTGTGCACCTCCGTTGGGGCTGTAGGGTCGTAGTGGCGTAGAATGGGAGGCGACGTCAACAAATGGCGGAGCTTCGCGAACGCGTCGTCGCACTCGGATGACGACAAATTGAGGGGCCCGTTACTTCGAAGGAGCTTCGTCAGCGGTGATATGATCATGGCAAAGTTTCGTATGAAGCTTCGGAAGTATGAGCACAGGCCCACAAAACTACGCAGTTTTTCGACAGATGCTGGTTTGGGGAATTCGGCCACGGCCTGAAGCTTGGCAGGATCAGAAAGAATGCTGTCTTTCGACACGACGTACCCCAGTATGGTGAGTTGCCGTGCTGCAAATCGGCACTTTTTCAGATTTAGTTGCAAGTCAGCATGGCTCACACGTGCGAAAACGTCTTTCAGACATTGAAGATGCGTGGAGAAATCCGGAGCAAAAACAATGACATCTTCGAGGTAACACAAGCACTTGTACCATTTCAAGTTGCGCAGAACGGTGTCCGTCATGCGCTCAAAGGTCGCAGGTGCATTACATAGACCAAATGGAATCATGTTGAACTCGTACAAGCCGTCTGGCGTGACGAAGGCGGTCGTTGGTCGAGCGTCGTCAGCCATGGAAACTTGCCAGTACCCCGAGCGCAGATCGAGAGAAGAAAAAAAATCGGCTCCATGAAGGCTGTCAATCGCGTCATCAATGCGTGGCAGTGGATAAACATTCTTGCGAGTTATCTTATTGAGCCGTCTGTAGTCAACTTAGAACCGCACAGAACCGTCTTTCTTCGCAACAAAAACAACAGGAGACGCCCAATGACTGTCCGAGGGCCGAATAACGTCGCGTCGCAGCATATCGTCAACCTGATCATTATTTACTCGACGTTCAGCATGCTACACGTGATATGGGCTGTGCCGTAAAGGTGGATGGGCAGCAGTGTCGATGCGATGCGTAACAACGAACGTGCGACCGAGAAAACTTCGCCCGACATCGAAAGAAGAACGATATTCTTGCAACAGGTCCAGAAGTTGGGAACGCTGTACGGTCGGAAGGTTGTCAGCGATCGAGGGGCCAAATACATCAGCAGATGACGAATCAGAAGTGGAAACAGCATTGATGGTACGCGACCTGGGACAGCGCGTGTCATCGGGTACGTTCACGACTTGTGCGTCGTCGACTGGTTCCACTCTGCCGAAACATTCCCCTCGAAGCATGGTAGCAGTGTACGGGGACGGGTTGGTTACAAAAATAGCAGCGTTGCCCTGGTTGACCTGCACGGTCGCGAAATGTACTTGCAACCCTTTCCTGCTGCAAGCGCGGTCAGATGGCGAAACGAGTGCAATGGTGTCGGAGAGACTGGCGCAGTAGACAGACACAGCCGTCGTCGAGTTTGGAGGCACTGTTGTATCGTCTTTCGTTAAAATCTTGCTCAGTGTCGAGGGACTGTCTTCTGGCGTCAAATGCGAAAAGGGTGAGAGCTCAATTTCGGCGGCGGCACAATGGATGACGGCGTCATGGCGGGAGAGAAAGTCCTAACCCAGGATGACGTCATGAGAGCATGCCGGAATGATGATGAACTGGGCGACATACAGAACGCCCTGGATGACAACATGAGCTGTGCACCCTGCTGTAGGATGAATACGATGCAAACTTGCAGTACCTAGGGACAACCCGAAAAGTGGCGTCGTCACTTTTCAAAGTAAGCGGCAGAGTTTTTCGTCCATAACTTATACAGCAGCTCCAGTGTCAATAAGAGCCGATGCACAAACACCGCCCACAAGCACGTCAATGACATTGGGTGGGCGGCTCTGAGGGCTTTCGCAATACAATAGCGTCGCAGTTCTTGCCTCGGGGACAGCAACCACTACTTTTCCCGCTCATGAGCACCTGCACTTGGCCGCATGGGGGGCAGGGAACGACGTCGTGGGGACGGCGATCTTCGAGATGAACCTGGGCGAGACCGAGGTGGCTTAGACAGTGGTTCTTCGCGATAAGGACGGCTGAGTTGGCCAGCAACAGGTGAAGAAATTGGAGCCGGCTGTACGCGATGGCAATAACGGGCCACGTGACCGGCGTAACCGCAGGCAAAGCAGATGGGTCGGTTGTCGGTTGTGCGCCATCTGTTCACCAGAGTAGGTCTCACCTATGTCGCAAGAGCCGATGAACGGAACGGTGGCTGCATGGTGGGCTGAAGCAAAGGCTGAGGAGTTACGTCAACATACGTAGCGGGAATACCCGCTGCAAAGGACGGAGGTCGAGCAGCAGCTTCGGGGTAGGTCAGAGGGGCGGGTGCTGGAACGACTTGAGGCGGCCTGGTGACCACTTGGGCGTAACTCAGGGGCGCAGGAGCCGGAGGCTATTGAGTGTGGTACGCAGGCATTACCTCCGCTATTTTCTGCTCAATTTCTTGACGTATGGGAGGGAGAAGGGTAGTAGCCGATTGTTGAACAGCCGGTTTGTGGGCAAAGAGCAGGAGAGAGAACTGACGCCTGGTTTTTTCACTGATGAAGAACTTTAGGTCGGCCATCAACGCCACTTGGTCACAACTGGCCTCCAAGCCAGCAAGCGTTGCATCATGTGGTGGGGAGCGACGGGTCATCGAACGCTGCCGGCGGAGCTCCTCGTAGCTCTGGCACAGTGTGATGACCTCAGCCACTGTGCCGGGGTTTTTGGCGAGCACCATTGTGAAGGCATCATCGTCAATGCCTTTCATGATGTTTCGGATCTTGTCAGACTTAGACATGGTGTGATTAGATTTGTTGCATAGGTCCAGGACGTCTTCAATATAGCTGGTAAATGACTCACTAGACTCCTGAGCACGTTCACGTAAGCGCTGCTCGGCTTGCAGCTTGGGAACAGCAGGGCGGCCGAAGACGTTGAAGATTGCGGTCTTAAAATCAGACCAGGTGGCGAAATCGGACGCGTGGTTGTTGTACCACAAACTGTCAACACCCGTAAGGTAGAATACCAAGTTGGTCAGCTTGCCGTCCTCGTCCGATTTGTTGGGAACGCTCACGCGCTCGTAAATGGCGAGCCAGTCCTCCACGTCAGTGCCATCAGCGCCAGTGAAGATGGGTGGATCGCGGATTCTGGGGACACCGGGACAAGAGGGTGGCATTGGAGGAGGCGTTTGCTGAGAAGCGTCCTTGTACATAGTAGATGGCAGGGTACGTGACCGTAGCTCCAAAGGCATTGACCGGGATCGCAGCACTCTCCACCGAATTGTGAAGGCGTTCAATAGCCGGCAACGAGCGAGAATATACAATGGCGACAGTCACGGCCAAGCACGGCCTCTCAGCGCGAGCGGCGTCCTTGTTGGGTAGCCCCACTAGAACGTACTCAAGAGCTCAACCCATTTCAGAGTTCGGAGACTTCGCTACAATATATATATATATATATATATATATATATATATATATATATATATATATATATATATATATATATATATATATATATATATATATATATATATATATATATATATATATATATATATATATATATATATATATATATATGGAGAGAGAGAGAGTCAGGACTGCAGGAGGCAGAATATGTCCGTTTGCTAGGCCGGTTGTTCTTTTTTTGACTTTCGTCATTCTCGTCTTCTCGCACTGGCCGAGAGCGATAGTCACAGCTCCATTGCCGCTCGTTATCATCACATTCGGTAATGACTGCAGGGACCAGAGCTGCGTAAATTTTCTCTGGAGGTTGACACTTGGAGTTCCGTGATGGTGGGCCATGAGCATTTTTTGACCTATCTTGATGCAATGCCAAGTACTCTGGAGAACAAACCAGGCTGCTCGTAGCAGGTCTCGTCTGCGCCGCGAACAAATGCGACCACTTGCAGGATATGGGGCTAGCAGGTTGTAGTGGCTGATGTGGAATGAATGCATCAGTTCCATGTAATCGTGACGATTACCAGACACCCTCACTGAGCGGGGTTGTCTGCCTGTTCTAGGCACGTCAATTTGTGACTGGGTGTCACGCTGGACATCTGTGACATGTATGAGCAGACTTTATCTGCTACCTTGTCAGGCAAATCATCCTCAGATTATGCTGTGTCACTTGCTCTGAAACCGAACAGGTACAAAGTTTTCTCAACTGAAACCGTGTTCTGCATTGATCAGTTTTTGATGACATCATTCTCGGGCAGGATAGGCACTGTAGATTTTTTTGCGGAGACTACACTTCGCCAGAGTTGAGCGTCCCCATCCGCACACTTGACCAATGATTGCACTCGTGGCTAGGATACATATGGCTTCTAACAGTAGGCCGAACTCGAAGTGGTGGATTTGGCTCGTCCAGCGTCCGGAGGGACAGCGTGCCAGGTACGAGGGAAGCTGGCACATCCAAGTCAGGAAGAGAAGATTATCTTGAGGCATGCGACTTCAGAGGAAATCAAGCCTCGGATTTTTGTCTTCTCGGGCATGCGTCGGACACCAGCACAGAATCAAACATTGCTCGAGTACATTGTTTGTAGAATTGCATGGCGAAGATGCTTTGGTTGAGAAGCCGCACTGTGTAGTAACACCTTTATGGTGGTGCTTCTCTGGAGCCTCGTTGTCGGTAGCAGCGAGGTTGGAAGGAGTTGTCGCAGTGAGGTCGTAGTCGATCCGTTAAAACGCAGGTATGAGCTTGGTGCTACAGTCTGGCCAGGACTGCTGCCTGACGCCTTAATACCAGTGCCATGCCGCAAAAGCATTGAGGCGGTGATGTATGGCCATACCCCGATTCTGCTCTTCAACCGATGCATTGCGAGGCCCGAGAGCATTGATGGTAGCGATCCAGCTGTTGGCGTTGTCCTAGAAGCCGCGACAGTGTGGAAGATTTAAGGCAGCCAGCGATGATAGTACGGCTGAAGAAAATCCAGAGTATGTCGAGGTGAGCCAGCCGAGTTAGTGGAAAGTTCTTTGAGGGAACGCCACAGCTTTCTGCGGCTCTCTGGCGAGTTCATTTCATGGACTTGGGAGGCAGCTGTGGCTAACGCGACATCGATCACTTGCAGCCCTGACAAAGCTGTAGGCAACAGTGTAGATGTTGACGCTGTGAAGTCGTTGACCGCGAAGCGGAATCGCGGAGTGGTACTCCACAGGTTCGTGGTGCTATCCAATGACCCACAAGCGAAGCCAGTGTCGGTGCTGGCGAAAAAAAGGGGTGAAATGTGTCTCATGTAAAGTGGTTGGAATGTGGTCTTGGTGACAGTGATATACATCAAGGAAGCCTGAACGGCATTCATAAAAGGCTCACTTTTTGGACTGGTTGAGCAACTGAGATTTGCGCCACGGGGAGTACACAATACGTTCCCGTACGCCTGGAGCCCGTACGTCTTCTCAGCCGCAGGTGGTAGCGATGTACCTATCAGGTGACGTCTTGGAACGACCGAAAAGCATTGATGCAGACCCCGAATGGTTTGATGGGCAGATCCTGCAGTGGTCGAGTCGAGAAGTCCAAATTGTGAAAGCGTAGACGGCGTCTCGCTTGGAAATACCCGTGCTGCTGATGACCCTTGAGGACCCGTACAATGGCTTGAATCGTAAGGCGTGTGTGTTAATCAGACAAAACTAACGCCATGCTCTGCCTTACGCCAACACGCTTGCATATAAATCATTTATCAGGTTTAAACTTGAGTATGCATCTTCCATATGGAGCCCTCATCAATCACACTTAATATCATAACTCGACTCACTTCAAAATTGGGCTACCAGGTTCATTCATTCTGCTTATTTGTACCATATCAGCATCTCATCTCTAAAGGCGGAATAAGGTCTAGCAACCCTTGCTTCCAACCGACAGTTTGCCACCCTCTCACTTTTTCTTATGTTTTAGTACAGTTCACTGAATCATCAACCATACATTACGACCCATCCGCACATATTCCATCGCACTGGTCACCAGTTACAAGTCGCAATGCCACGCATCCGAACCACTGCATTCCTAGCCTTTTTTTTGTAAGAGCAGTAAAATACTGGAATGGCTTTTCTCAGCCCATCTGTGTCATCACCGAACCATCTATGTTTGCAGAAGCCATTAAAATACCGTTGTATAGGTCAAATTTCTGTTATACACCACCCCTTATATAATACCCCTACAGGGGGTCCTTAAAGAAATAAAAGTAAAAGGAAGTGAAGTGTCAGACTGCACCATGGTCAAGAGTGCGACAAGAAGACAACACCCATTCACTGGACCAGTTGTTTTTATCTAACGTTCATTGTTCTCATTTTCTCATGTGAGAGCGAGAAAACGAGAACAATAAACGTTCTCTCTCTTTCTCTCTCTCTCTCTATATATATACATATATATATATATATATATATATATATATATATATATATATATATATATATATATATATATATATATATATATATTGCCCGCAGCGTTGCCAAACAAGCATCGTTCTACGTTTGTTAGATTGAAGCAATAATAATATTATTATATGCGCTTTCACGCAACCGGAACCACCATAGGATTATGAGAGGCACCATAGTGAAGAGCTACGAAAGTAACGACCATGTAGTGTTCTTTAACGTCCACCTAAATTCAAGTCTATGGGCCTAAAACATTATCGCCTATATTAAAAATGGGGCCACAGCGGCCCGGATTTGATCTCGCGACATTCGCACTAGCATTCGAACACCGCCGCTTGAATTCCGCATCTATAAGTATTATATAGTTATACCGGCGGAAATGATTTGAAGCCTTATTACTGCTGAACATGTCTCATTATTATACTTGCCATCTGTCGAACAGGGAACTGCAGCCTGTGTACAAGTCCAAGCCGTGGCCTAGGTACCGTAAAGGCTCGGAGGTGAAAGTGCTGGTAACCTCAGGAGCCTTCCGTCCCGTCGCTTCCCCGGGATCCGACATTTGTGAAAAGCTCCGGCCTGCTCTGTTCCGGCCAATCGATAGAAGCGGTGCTCGGCGAATCGGAATTTGATATCGTCTTCAGCATCTCTACTTAGCCTTCCTTTCTTACCTTTTTAAAAACGCTCTTTCACGATTGCAGCAAAATAAACCTATTCAAAGGTCACACGCACGCGTTTCTCTCTAAAAAGAGAGTGAAAAGTAAACTCTGACGCTCTATTTTGTTTGGTTACTCAGCTAACCCGTTTTGGCAAGTAGCAGCAGAGAAAAGACAGTTGAGTTTTTCAATGGAGTCATGGAAATAACAAAAGGCGCGTTTACACCACCTTTCGTGTTAAATACACCGTTGTACAAGCCGTAAATATCGCGGGTCGCTATGCAGCATCGTTGCGGAGGGTCCCTCTCTCACCCAGGCAGCGTGTTCTTACGTGTAGCCGCCAGCGCAGCACCGCTGCAGTGCCTCTGCTGCCTCTGTTTTTTCTCGTTACTCTTTCCTCTATTAAATTCTGTTTGTTGCGCTGACGGCATGTCTTGGTTGCATCAAGTTCAAATGAACGTAGATTGTTTTATTTTGAAAAACGCACGCCAGGTGTGCGCTCACAAGGCAGTGCTGTCAGAAAGAAAGCAAGAGCAGCCTTTTCAGGGCCTGTGGTAAAGTGTCTCGGGTGGCGTCACCACTCTAATAATGATATTAATAATAATAATAATAATAATAATAATAATAATAATAATAATAATAAGAGGATTATTATTATTATAATAATAATATTATTATTATAGGCGGAAAAGCGACGTACCAGCTACGCTACATGTCTGGGAGGCATTAGGTGCATTATATTGACGTTGAAATTACGAGGATAAATAATTATGCCTCAATCCTTTGTAACACTTACCCCCGTATTCACAAACGCTTTTCGACTCGACTTTCACCCTTCACCTGAAAGAGTCGAGCACTGCGCCACAGCTTGGCTGAAAAATGACACTGTGCTACTCAAGAATCACAGCAGATTATCGCTAATATGCAGTGACTTGCCATGTCAAGAGATAGCGCTCCCATCGGCTTTCTTAAGTGAAGGTGAAGCGTTGAGTGAAGAGACGTTCTAGAATACGGGGGCTAGAGAACTTCGTACTTGTTACACAACTGGTTCATATCAAGGATGATTTCAACCCCAACAACAGCCATTCTGTTGAAAAAAATGGGATGGGAGGTAAAGGTACGAGCGTGATCTTATTAAAGTATTCTTGTTAATAAGGAATTAGGTGGTCACGCGACTGCTATAGAATTGTGGGGGAATACGAAAGATTACGTGAGAATAAATATTGCGCTTGCAACCTTTAATATCGGTGCAACATCCCGTGCTCTTTCAAGCAAAATATTGTGATTATTTATTCACGTGACAGTGCAAGTGAAACCAAACAATACTGATTTCTAAATAGGTTTAGTAACAAGCAGAAAATTATGTGAACTCGGTCAGTTTTTGGGAAAACTTCTACAATATTTCGCCCACAAACTTCTTCATTTCTTGAAACATTCGACGCAATAACTAATAAAATATAATAATTGTCTGTAAACAAGTATTTACTGCGAAAATGTTTGAAAATTTATGAAGAGGTTCTCGCTTAGGTTCAGTCATTAGTGAAGCAGATAATCCTAAATGATCTGAAAAAAGTCACAGGGCTGCTATATGACCCCCTCCCCCAATACTTGTAGAAATTTTCATCAATTTGAAAGTGTAAGAATAACAAAGCAGCTAGACGGGATAGACCGGAAAGCCAGGAGAAGTCGAAATCGGACATTCGTTCCTATAACAATGACGCTTGTTTGTGGACGAAGGTGAGGACAACAGATGACCAACAAACGCATTTGATCCACCAAGTACCCACAAATAAAACTTTGAAAATCAAGCTAACATTTAGGGTGGGCTCTACAAACGCGTGTTGAGTTCTTCACATTACGTCACAATACGGTCATTAAGTCCACCGCCTCCGCTAATGACTGTGACTGCTGTGTCTGTGAAAAAATAATCACCCGTTATAGCAGTATGCTTCATTTTTGTTAAAAATGGGGGACCCTAAAGCTTCGTCTTAAGAGGTTGAACGTGATAGTGACTTCCTCTTCCTAGTGCGTATTTCGTCACTTAGTGCATGAAACCTTTTTGACTTTGCTATGCACCCACTATGCGTGGCTTTAAAGGATGAGGCGCCGTACCGTGTTTGTATGTTGTTGTGGGGTACTAGCTTTTAACTGTGGACACAATATAATAATCGCACATTATGACACCTGTGGGCAATGGATGCTTGAACCACGCATTATTAGTGCAATGTAATTGTTGCGTTGTGAAACACACTCTAGTGCAGTACCAAGTTTGTATGTTGTTGTGGGGTACCAGCTTTCAACTGTGGACCCAATATTATAATCGTACAATGTGACGCCTGTGGGCAATGGATGCTTGAACCACGCAATATTAGTGCAATATTATTGTTGAGTTGTGAAACACAGTCTAGCAAGTAAAGTAAAAACGTGGTATTGAGATAGCTCCTTTAGATGAGTAACTAACTTGTCACACCCATTGCACCAATTTAGAAGTATCTACAAAGAAGTAGCCGCACTTTGGCTGTTACTTCTCAAAGGAGAATCAGATATTTTGCGCAAAAGCAAAATCTGGTTTTTCTTGACTTGACAAGCCTTTCGAAGTGCGTGAAGGCGTTTAATTAGATTTACATTTGATGTAAAAGCTTGACATCCAGAAATAAATATAGAAATATTTGCAGCAAACAGACGGGATTACAACTCTCGCCCACTGAGTCAGCGCATGCGCCTACACTAACTACTACAACGCACCATGCTATATACAGCACCGTCTGAGAGGGTACAGGCTTGTGTAGGCACCGACGGCTCATTTGCACATGGCGCGAATATTCCTGCAGCTACTCCGAAACACGGGTGCTTTATTCCACAAGAAAAGTGTGCAAACAATCGTTTGCACACATTTCGTTTTTTGGAGGAGCAAACAGCCCTTTTTGGGGTAACTGCGCCGTTCCTGCTGAAAACATTTTAGAGTGCTTGTATACATGGCGTGTGTGTTTGTGAAGAACAAAAACTACTTTCACTGCTTTTCGAAGCAGAGGAAGTTTTTTTTTCCTTGTCTTCACAAGCAGAAGTGTAGCCTTCTGGTAGAACATTACTTGCCACGCAAACGGCCCGGGTTCACTCACCACGCAAAACCCAAATAACCCTGGTTCGGTCCCCACTCTGCTCCAGGGTTATCAATTTCTTTTTTATTTGCATCGTTGTCGATTTCTTGGTCTCGCTCACAGCCAAAGGTATCGCTACACCGATTTCTCTGTCTCGCTACACCGACAGCAAAATTACGGCGAAACAATATCTTTAATGCTATCGCTTTAAAAGTAATTAGGACGGAATAGAATTTGAAACCCTCGTCCTCTCTGTGACAGTCGAGTATTCTACCAGAGAACAATGGCACGATGCTGACACTTTTCGCCAGAAGATTTTATACGGGCACCCTGCAAAGAAAGTGATCACTTTATGTTATATTTTGTGTTATATGTGAGTAATGTCACGAGGTGAACTGCTATGCAAATCGGGTTATTCCGAGCGACACTTCCAGCTCAAAGTTTGAATGGAAACGCTGCTGCTAAAAACATTTGGACTGAAGGGTAAGTGTGTGGGGGTAATCCTGCTAAAGTACTTTTGTTCATGAAAATGGTGTGGTCGCGCGACTGCCGTTCGAATTTACGGCGCAAAGCAAGACTTAGGTTGGAATAAATTTTCGATGATGATGACCAGGAAGCTTGTGGCGCAAAAGCCATAGGTGTGCCAAAGAGGGCCAAGTTTCTTATGTGGTGTCGACGTCGACCAGTGGTTGCAATTACTGTGCATTATGGCTGTATAGAAGACTAAAGCCACGTGCAGTATAGACACGTAAAGGTTGAGTTTCGACTAAAAATCCTATGAAGGTTTTGAGACGTGAAAGCCGAAACAATTATTATAATATTAGACTAAAGAAGTATCACGGCGATGCGTGTTGTCCTTCATTGGTATGATATATTCCAGTGAGAAACGTGAAAATAGCATGCGTTCCTCCTCAAAGCCTTTCAGAGCAAAGGAAGGGAGGCCGGTGCTTTATGAAATAACGCTTCCGCATCAACAGCCTGCTCCATTAGGAGTTCATGCTACTGGTTGCCAGTTATTAAATTAAGAGCTGTGAACTTCTTTCAAAAACGCAATGTCTCATGTTTAAAAAGAAGTTCTATACCTAACAACATCAATCGAAGAAATGGTATGTGCTCTTGGTATTGTGATAGGAAGTGTTTTTTTTTTGTCCGATAGCATCCAATACACTGCACTGAATGAAAATGCTAATGACGGCAAGTGGTTCACCACATTTCTCACACAAAGGTGGACCACCTCGGGACAAGTAGTTTGAGGTTGTACTGTGTCTATATTGTATTCTGAATCTGGTACGTGAAACTTCTGGGCAGCGTGACCTTGATACTAGCGGCTCATTTGCGTGAGGTGGTTTGATTAGATGAGGCTTATTTTGTGTTTGCCTGTCTGATAACCACTGCTAACAATCCCCGAATTCTCGTGTAAGAGGGGTTTGAGGTCAAATGCAGGAGCAGGTATGGCTGCATTGTCAGTGATTTCCTGGGCGTATGCAACTAGCCGATCTGCCAACAGGTTTCCATAGATCGTTGTTACCCTGGGACCAAGCACACTACGACATGGTGTCTGAGCCTGCAAATTGTGCATAATATGGTGTATAGTAAGATAGGATGTGAATTTGTATGTTATTTTATTGTTTTATAGATTTTACCACACTCAGCAGATTAGTGTATTGTATTTCCTGCTGTAGTTTCAGTTGTTTACTTTATTTCACTGCCGCAACTATTGCATAGGCTTCTGATCTGAAGATAGTTGTCTTAGTGTACAGAACTCTGACATCTGATAGAGAATAACGAACGGCTGCACATGACACAGAAGTGGGGGACTTAGTAGCATCCGTATATATTTAAGGACAGGCGTACAGTAGGTAGTAATATGTGCACAGATGGCTACGAACTCTTCAACGACAGAAGTCGAGACGGATGGGGGAAGCACACTAGCATACGAAGCCGTGAAAACTATTGTATATTGCAGTATCTCTTCCGACAAGTCCAGACAAACTAGGAGCTGCCTGCAACACTTTCCTTTGCTGGAGGATGTACACAAAAACATTGTCGGACTTCACAAGAAAGCTCAACGAAAAGCGCCTAGGAGCCACTGCTATCCACTGCGAAAGTGCTTGGTGCGTGCGCCTAATAATACTAACTTCGAGTTAGGCAGCGTGACGCACGTCGTTCGGCATTCATTGGGTACTCCGTTTTTTTGGAGTAGCGAAAGAAGCGTCTGTCTCTTTGTTGCGATGAAGTTTTTCTTCCTGCCTTGCTTTCGATCTTTTTTGTAAACGTCGATCAACTTCAATTTTTATGCTTTTAAGTCCACATCGTTCACGAAATCGCTGGCTCATTATTAGAGGTCAGAAATTTTTTCGCCTGTACTTTGAGCTGTAGATTATATCGGTCGGTAGGTGAGCTGGTGCGTCGTGGAGTGTAAACTTTACTTTTTGCAGTTGTATGACAGCACTAATGAAGGGTCTCCAATGACTTTTTGGCTTATCTGTGTTCTAGATTGCAGTCAACAGCTCTGTATTTCATTTGAAAAAAATAATCAACCAAATGTAATTTGTAGACTTATATGTAGTTCACTACTCTTCCGAAAACATTTTGTAGATTTTTTTGTACGCTGAATAAGAAAATAGTGGTGTTTGAAACTAATTGGCCTGAAATAGTAATCTTTAGTCTCAGGAGCTTTTGCCCTCTTTCAGCTGGAGGAATTTTGTGTACACAGCCACTTAGCGCCACTGTTGTTTATACCCGTTACTACGTCCTCACGCTCTTTGACCATCAAACTTCCCTTGTGCCAAAAACACTGTAGAACCGCACCAAGTTCATGCGGCTGCGCAGGTTGCGTGTTGCGCGGCAGTTTTAGTATGCTTCTATTGACTTAGTGTCGTAAGCTTGGGAAGGCGCGTCAGCCTATTGCAGACAGCATTACTTTAGTTGCACTCGGTTGAAGCCTGTCTGACCGGGTTTGCCGTGAACGCAGACAGTACAGCGCCAGCACGGTACCCCGCGTTGTTCTGTAGCGCCAGAGACGACCGAGTGTTTCAAGCTCCAGTTAACTCAGAAAAAAAACCAACGGCCACGTGGACAGCAAAAGGGGTGGGATTATAAACGTCGTTGTGATGGACCCCTGATTGCCGCCGGGCACTTGCAGTCGGCGCATCAATGGGCCTCTTCCGAGAACCAGAGCGGTGCGCTGAGTCCTCACTTTAGTTCAGCTGACGCCCAGCCACGTGCTGGGTTTACTCAAGCCGAGTGGTTTTATTTACTCAAGCCGTTTCCACGCACTGTGCATTACAAAAAGTCGTAGGTCACCCACAGCCTTTTGTTCCGGTCCGGCTTAGTTCCGGTAGCGCTTGGTAGTGGGCAGGCTGGCGACAAGGGAGAACGTGCCTGAAGTCGCGATGATTGGACGTCCAGTCTTCGATTTGGTGCCTATTGTCGCAGTGGCATGTATTCGACTGTTCCCGTGTTAATTCTTAAAAATGAAGTCGTAAGTGTACACACGGGTGTTGAGCAAGTGGTTCCTCTTGCAGCGCACAGGGGACAGGTGAATTGTTGCCCCGTCGTCAAGAAGTTTACGTGTTACGGGGAACCCGCCCTATGGCGTCTAAACCCAGTACGTGTAGCTCTAAGTCTAAATAATTGTTCGCCGCGGAGCTTGCCTAAGCATCTCTGACATTCTTTAGTTAGGTTTTATTTACATTTTTGTTGTTGCGTTATTTGGGGTTAGGGGCAATTGCGCTTCACGTGCGCGAAGGTGATGTCCTTGTGGCAAGTTTTTGATCGACCTTGTGTACTGCCTTATCAGAAGACAAAGAGGTGACGATTTGCTGATAGTTGTGTAAGGGCGGAGCAGCGAGGGAATAAGATGAGGCCCTGAAGTTCTGCCACATGTTCTGAACCATGCTTGAAATGTTAGGCACCATCGGCTGTGCCCAATTTTGTAGGGTTGCCTTACAAAAGACAGGTCAATTGCAAAGTGTTTTTCTTTTTTTTTTGTAACATTAGTGTCCATACTTATATAACTTTTGTCCAGTCTGTACGTACAAGTTTTTTTCAGCATACTAGAATATCTCCAGCGCTTCTGCTTCATCTTTGAATGAACAGTAAATCAATCGCCGCTATTGGAATAGCGGTGTACATTTCTTTTCTCAATTACCTATACCACTTCTGGTGATGCGTCTCGGGCGCCGAGTGATGAGAATCATTTTCTATAATATTGGAAAGAACCTACATTTTATATACACCATATATCTTAATATTCATCCTTGAAGCTGCGAACGAGTTCTCTTAGTACAGTTTACGTAATGTGAGCTGAGCTGCAATAAGTCATATGCTGCGTAAGATCCGCCAAGCTGCACTTTCTGGCGCTATTTTGTTAAGCTCTCACTAAACCCGCACTGTGCATCAGAATTTCAACGTTGCGTGCTGCACCAGCATAGACAGCTGTTGGCATATACAACATACTGGCGACCCGTTCACCAACACAAGCGACTGTGCCACTACCGTTGGCGTATCAAAGTGTGAAGTCTTCAGATCGTGGGTAGACGCATGTGGGCTTCAAATAATAGCATAAATAGATGGCAGCACTGGAAATATTAACGCGACTTTTCATGAATTTTGCTTTAAATCCACCGTTGCAAACATTTGTAGAGAAACGAAAGGTCTGTGTGGTTCAATGGAGAAAGTGAATACTGTGAATAATATAAGCCTAACATAAATTGAAATCCCCCAATCATTTTTGGCATGCTTCTTTTATTCAGCATATTTATTACCACACAAAAACAAGATTTTTGTTTATACTTTCCATATCACTTATTCAAGATACCTGCACTCTAATCTTTTTATTTACACAAGTGACTCTTTCTAAACACGTATTTTTTCACAAAGAAAATTTTCGTGCAACATGGTCTCCACGCTAATGCCTGGGATTCCGAAAAAGATTGAAATAGAACCTAAGTTCACAATGTTAATGAATAAAACACAAGTAATTGTAAAGAATGGAGTGGTGGAGAAACACACTATAATAAATAAAAAATGAAGTTCGTAGTAATGTAATAAGACAAACCACGGATATAAAAACAGAGGTAACCAGTGTGATCCTACACCTGTTCACTGGTTATGTCCAGTCATGAACTTTTTTGTATCAGTCCGTATTAAACATTATTGATGCAGCGTTTGGTCAGGTCAGGCTATATGTTCAATCACTTGCTCTTCGATAATGCGAAGGCCGACCGGCTGGCCTTGGCGATCTTTGTTGGCTGACGAAGGCCAGCATTCGGCTGGTTTGATGGGTCGGCCACTTCTTTTTTGTTAACAATGATGTCAGGTTTTCGTGCAGGCACTTCAGGCTTAGAGGAACGTAGTGCAGCCTTGTGGCGGAGGGTTTCCGGTTTTGAAGGGGCTAGGGGTGCCTTGGACTTTCTGGACTCCAGCGCGGTGAACGCAGTGGGCTTTTTCGCGCGCGTGTCGCTTATCTTCGGGCCCACCACGAGCCCATTGTTATCTTCACAGTCAGCTTGTAAATTCTTGAAAACCTGCGCATGAACACAACAGAACATAGTTTCGCTCAATGAACGTACATATAAGAGGCGCAGAAAAACTACTGCGAAACTCTTCAATTTCTTGATAACCTTATTGCGTGACTGGGAAAGACTGCGTAACTTCAATTAGACACCCACGTTGCGAAATCTTTGAGAAATCTAAAAAAAGATTACAGGCAAATAACGCCAATGCAAATTATAGATAAGGCATGGGCGGAATGTATTAGTTATCGAATGCTAGGACGTGGTAGTGAGTATAGACCATGGGGGCGTTAAGTGACTGTATAGCGAGATACTGGGATATGCAGGTTTAACAGGGGAAATGCCTCCGACTGGCTGGCCGACGTTTAGATAAGAGGACCTACCTTTTTCAAAAGTGCCATGTCAACCTTGGCGTGTTAGTTTTAAAGGGGTTAGTGGTGAAGTAAACTCCTGGTGGTGGCCCGTGTCTGTGTTGAGAATCACCGTCTGAAACGAAAAAACTATAAAGCGAAAGACTGCTGTTCTCACTTCCCTTCAAATCAGTAGTAGTGATTCGAAATTGTTCTCGGAGAGTAGAAAAAGTAAAAAGTAAAAAGAAAAACTCAAAGTTGAAGAGGAGTGCTGTTCAAAAGTGGTGGACGCGTCAGACGCGAAGAAACCATGGAGCTTACCGCTTCGGAGCCGGCAGATGGTCGCTGCGTTCAGCCACCACAAAGGGTTGCCGAAGGTAAAGGTGAAGTCTGTTCCCGAGCACCTTGTTCCTTGTTGTGATTCCTTGTTGTGCGTCCCATTCGTAGGTGTTCGTGAACAGACGTCAGCGCTATCGTCGGCAACCCTTTGTGGTGGCTGAACGCAGCGACCATCTGCCGGCTCCAAAGCTGTAAGCTCTTTGGTTTCTTCGCGTCTGACGTGGCCAACAGTTTTGAACAGCACATCGCTCTAACTTTAAGTTTTTTCTTTCTTCTTTTTACTTGTCTATTTTCCGAGAACAACAATACTGTCATCTGACTTTATAGGAGAAGAGAGGACAGCACACTTCTGGTTTATAGTTTTTTTTTTGCTTTTTGAACAGCGATTATGAATAGGGACACGCGCCACCACCAGAAGTTGACGTCAACATTAACCTCTTTAAAACTAACACGCCAACGATAACATGGCGCTTTTGAAAAAGATAGATCTTTCTATCAAAACGGAATGTCTGCCAGCCAGTCAGAGGTACTTCCACTGTTAACCCTGATTATACCACTACCTTGCTTCAATCTGTCGGCTCCTATTTAGATTTTGTAGAGAGACGTAAAATTCCTCGACTTAAAGAGGGTAAAAGCTCATCGGGCCCAAGAAAGCTATTCCAGGCCTATTTGTTTCAAACTTGCCCATTTTGGTCTCCAGAATACGAAAAATCTAAAAAAAAGTTTTTCGAAGAGAAGTAAAATTCATATACATTTACAAATTGAATATTTCATTATATCTTATCCAAATGAATAACACTGCTGTTGACTGAAATGGAGAACAATGATAAGACAAAAAATTTCATTACAAATTAATTGTAGACCATTCATAAGTGCTGCCCCGCAACTGTAAAAAAAAGTTTACACGTCGCGTAGGTTTAGTTCTGAAAACCTGCCATACTTACACGTAAAGCTATTTTACAGGTGAAGCTAGAATTATTGCTACTGAAAAGTTTCGTATGAAAGCTTATCAAAAAAAATTATGGACTCTGTACAGTTTTCTTATGCATTCTACGAAAAAATTATAGATTTTTATTGAAGCCTATGGAATTTGCAAGGCATCTACGGAAATCTTTTTAAGGAAATTACGGAAGGATACGGAAATCATGTACAATATACGGAGAGTTCCTTAAAAACAATATGAAAGGATACGGATGTCTTGTCACATATACAGATCGTTCCTTACAGAAAACTGGAAAGATATGGAAATATAGAAAGGTTTACAGAGTATGCAGAAACTTCCTTCAGGAAGGTATACGGAGCTCACGGAAACTTCCTAGTGAAAATGTGGTAAAGAGGGCAGGCGGAATATTCACGATTGTTATAGCGCGACAAACAAACGACGACACAGAGACAAGAAAGACACGAAGGTCTCTGTGTCGTCGTTTGTTTCTCGCGCTATAATTATCGTCATGCCATACCAACTAGCCCAAGCTGCCACGACTAATAATAAAACTCGAAGTGTTAATGTCATTAGATTGAAGTGGCAGTTGAAGCGACGAATGCCCTTCAATATATAATGGTGCTACACCATGGCCAGAAAAAGTAATGGTATTATGATCGTACATGATATCAATGTCAACCATTCAGAAAAAATGGCTTAAAAAGTAGAAGGAAAATGTAAAGGAATAAAAAAGGGAAGTTACGCTGAATGGAATAGTCAATTTTGCGTCAAAATAACAACCATAAAAACGAAGAAAACACGTAGACAGGACGGGCCTCCACTTGACCAGTTTATTACTTGAGTAATTCTTTTTAAAATACATTTGGAAAGTTACTTTCCTGAATAAATTCGCATAGAAATTTTATAATGCAGAATAGATGGCCACCATGAACCAAGACGACCTGCTTAACCAGTAGACACAGACCTTCTAGAACACTGTAACACAGCCGATAAAATGACCACAAGTAACACGCCGTGCGCAAGCGTGACAAAAAAACGGCAAAATGAACGTTTCGAGTCCATTCAGGTTTTCTAGAACGCGCAGTTTCAGATGCACACGTGGTATAGCTTGCGATGCAATTATACGCATAACAAAAACCCAGAGCATTTTGCATTTGTTCACTTTAAAACATAGTCTCGCATGCGCCCATGCGGGTGAACAGCTTGCAACGGAAATGTCATAGCTTTATGAAAGCAAGCGTCTCAGCCCAGCGTAATTGCGCTCTTGCAGCTGATGTCATTACTTCAGATACACGCATACACGTGCCTAGAGGTGTCTGCTTGTTATATCAGCGCCGGCAGCGAAGTGCCACCTCATGGAGAGTAAAGACATTTGTGACCTCATTCTAGTTAAAATAATAGATGTCCTAAAAAGCTACTAGTTTAGCCTGTTTGCATGCATGCAGGTGTTATTTCTAATGCTGCGAATGCCACCTTTTCTCTCTCTGGAGTAGAAGGTATGCGTTTGGGACTGTGACAATGAATGTCTTTCGCGAACTCATTCGATTGCCTAATTCATTTGATTTTAAAGAGATGATAAATTTATATGTAGCAGCTGCATAATCCCTTTATATGCAAATGTTATTTCATTCAAATTACACGAAAATGTCCAGTGTTCATAGGGTATTACACACACTGTTCACTTAAAACATGAGTTTGTTGTGGCATGTGTCACTGGTAATCAATAATGAATACATATTGTCATACAGAAGTTCACTGTTGTCGCACACTTTGGGTGAGGCTCCACCGATCCAACAATCGACGTGCAGCAGACTCGCAGGCTTCCACTTTACGCTTCAACCTGCGACGCCTGAAAGGCCTCGAAGTGGCACATCTCAAGTTTATTTGCAGGTCGGTCGACCCGTGTGAGTTTGCACGTGTGGTCATGTATGACCCTGACCGACACACTCATAGAGCAGACACGGACGTTTGATTAAACACAAACAAGCATTTGTTTGAACCAGGACAATGGCAAGGACATTAAAAATCAACTTATGAGACAACAACAAACGTTTGCACGATGGAAAGAACAGCTATGTAACTATAATCAAAAATCATTACAATAGGTACAGACAAAACACAAATACGTGTAATGTAAATAAAATAACAACATAATTAAATTGAAGGAGACACAGAGAAAATTTACAAGATAACGATCATGCTCGCGCTTCTGAATTTCTAAGTGCAACGAAGCGCACATAACTACGATTAGTTATAAGCTGGTTATAAAAAATAACAGTTTGCAAAAAGTCACAATAACAAGTTCCATACGGACCAGGCCAGCTCTTGGTTCACGTAGGGGAGTTCACGGGGTGTCGCTGAAGGTCTCATTAGAATTGTACACGACGAGGGTGCCCGGTATTGCAGCCGTCGCGATATATACGTTGCGCGGGTCAATCCATGCTCGCCACCTACGCGAGACTCGCGACCCCAAGACGACATTTCTTGCTGGCTGCACGTCAACTACCGATTTCGATGCAGTCCAAACTCTTTCGAGATGTCCCATATCACGGAGTAAGAGAGCTAAGAGAGGGCATGCCCAGCCGGCACGTGGCGTGAAAAGTGTGGCGGAAATGACATTAGGGCAGCCAAATTCACTGGGCACAACGGCGGCGTTGCTATGGTTACGTGTTGCGTAGTGGAGCTGGTCTAGCAGCAAGTGGCCGCGACTGGCGGCGGCATGTATGCCTCCCCAGGTCTCGTGCTGAGCAGTGGCTGACAATATCCGTGCTCTGCACCGCGTTATTGGTTACGCAGTGTTCTTCTGGCAGTTACTGTACTCTTAGCAACGTTTACAAATCCCTTTGTCCATCACGGGGTTTGAACAGTGCGTGGAACAAGTGCATATCCATGTGTCGTGCGGCGGATGACGCGGATGAAGCAGTTAGTGTTCAGCGAAATTGCGTTGGGCACAATGACGAAGCTGAACGACGGCGAACGCCTTGCACGTCAGTGAAGGTTGAGCAGTGCTCCTGCTTGTGATAACGAACCATGCTGTTGATCCCAGCAAGACGCCATGAGAACCATGTGAACATACGTAGGTTTCTGTTAGATGTGTACAGTAACAACATGTTCTTATTAAAACACCTTTTTTGTTTCGCTTCGTACACTCTCCACCAGCATTGCGTCTAATCTGAACGTAACAGCAAACGCGTTCAAGTGTCACTTGCACCGTGCTCATAGTTACCACGCTCGCAGAATTCTGACGCCGGTGAGTTTCACGCGGAACACGGAAACAGTGGCCGGACGCTGTGTCGGCCACGTAGCGGAATGCAACTGTAGAAGGCGCACTGCCGATCGTGTTGTCTGTACAGTTGCTGAATAATGACGTGAAAACACTCGCCGTTGTCAGTGCATCTAGCTCGTGTTCTCTTGTAGTTGCTTCGTTGTCACTGAGCCGATACTCCCTGTTATTAGTCGGACGAAATGATTTCGCTGAAGATGAGCCTCGTTCCATTAGTTTTGCATCGTCAAGACACACGCGCTGCGCAGCCCACGTGCTTTTCGAGCCGGAGAGAGAGTCGCGCCTTCTGCTTTACATTCGGATGTAAACAAGAGAGGAGAATTAGCCCAGTCAATATGGCCGACTTCTGGCTTCATCGCGGCTTCAGAACGAGTGACGTATGGGCCTCTCCTACTTTTCCTTCCTACATGTCTCATCCCCTCTCGAGGTCATTTCGTTTTCCTCGACACATCTCGGTACAGCGGCCACGCAGCGGCAGTGCCACCGCTGCGTCGCCAGTCGCCGGATGTCATCATCCCAGCAAAAAAGCGCCCTTCCTTGGACGACGGGGCGTGCGGCCGAAAATAGGATTGCAGACGTTTGTGACAACTGTTAAAGATCTCATATCACATGTTGAGTTGCTTAGTTATGTGTGTTCATAGATGTTATCAAGCAACCAAATTTAAGATATTTCCATATGAAGCAAATTTGCCCCTAATACTTTACTTTTCTAAAGACTAAGAAGCTTGATGCACACAATTTATAGCAATTTAACCTTCAAAGGTATATAATGAGGACAGAAAAAACAAGGGAGACTGTAAGACAGGCATGATAACAACATTGAGCTGATTAGTGGAGGTGGTCAGAAAATTAAATACACATCAATGCACAGCTGATCTTTATGCACAAATAACAGTAATAAATATTGATAGCACTCACACGTACCCATACCTTCTCCCACTTATCGATGCTCAAGCGCATACATACTCGTACCAACCTGCGTACTCACTTAATTTTACATTGTGGTTTACTCATACCCCTCATTATGCTTGCGTCTTTGGAATGAGTGTGCTTAGTCCTGACCTATAAGTGAGTATATATCAAGCTGTAATTGTCGCATCTTCAGTAAGTGAGATAGCTATATACACAAGAATGGTTGCAAATGACCTAGTTAAACGAAATGAGCTTTTTATTGAAAAAAACTATTTCTTTTTGTTCACGAATGCGTCCACCAGAAACCAAATTGTTTAAATACGTGTAAGCACAGGGCAATTGCTGATATAATAATAGTGTCCTGTTGTGATTAGTTGTAGCAGCCTGTTGGTCCTGATAACTGACTCATTCTCATTTCCGTGAAACAAACACTGAAAAAACTATTTTTTTTTTGTCTTACTTATATGTTATTGAACTTCTGGTATTCTCTGTACTATGAAAACAACAAAGGCTTCAACCAAAAATCCCCATGGCGCCCGGGCTCTGCAAATTGAAAAGATTCACAATAAAGGAACACTTTCCTTAAAAAGTATTAGGTGTCTACCTCTTCCTTTATATGTGCATTGTGAGAGCATAATCAGTCATTTTGATAGGTCACAGGCTTGCACTATACACTTTTGCCTAAAAGACCACCTGAAATCTTCAGAAAAGAAAATTTGAAGTAGATAGTATATTTGCTTGATAAACTGGTAGCGGTACCTGGGTGGTCTGTAAATGATGCTTTTCTAACAATTTTCAGACCAATTTTGGTGAAACGCTTGCTTTCATGATGTGCCATGTATGTGCAGAGTGCCTTGTGTATAAAAGTTTGGAGACAAACGTAATCGCCTTCGGGTAAAGAGCTTCATTCTGCTTGATTCAGTAGTGAAAAAATTGTCGAAGTGCACATATATGCTAACAGTTCGGCCATAGAGGTAACATTGGTGTATTTACATGTGTTCGTGAGAAAGTTATGCGAAGAGTGACCAGGTTTCCCTCTTATTCTACTGCTGTTATACTTCTACGACCACATCATATGGCGAAAAGTCAGCCTCACTTATTTACGTGTACTTTTAGGTGCTGTGCTTTGCTCGACTCAGAGGTGACCAATAACGCATGTGCATCACCACGCAGAGAATCCGCATTGAAAGTCACAAACCAAATGTCGAGCTGCTTTGTTATTAGCTTTCATGCAAGTTTCATGCATCAAGTAACCAAACTGAAGATACAGATGTATGAAGCAAAGTTACCTGGAAGTGATCAGAAAAATGAAATGAAACAGAAAAAAAAAAGAAAAAGACAAAATAAAGCCAGAAAGGTGAACCAGGTCGACAGGTCAAATTGATTTCTTGTCCTAGTGCGTAGGGGTTGGACAGAGTCGTCAGAAAAAGAATTATTAAGCACGAGAGCGCAACTGATGTGTGCGAACACATAGTGGTGCTTATCATTGTTGCACGGAATGTCGTGTATAAAGCTGTGTTGTTTCGAGATTTTCAAAAGCACTGTTACAGCCTAGAGTGCAGATTACGCTTCAATTGTAGTGCTATATATGGCACAACTAAGAGGCCTGTTTTATTGAATAAGAAGAATAGAAGTGAGACAGATGCTTTAAAATTCTCATCATGGCTGCATGGACACACACACGTAACGTGTGTGTCCATAATTGTGTCGAGCAACTCATGTGTTTGAAGTATTTGTATGGAAAAAATATTTCTCTGCGTTCACAGACACGTCCTACAGAAACTAAAAAATTGCACACGGTTAAGCACAGGGCAAATTACTGGCGTATATACTGGTGTACTGGTGTAATTATTTGTAGCAGCCTGTTTGCACTAGAAAGAACAGGGAGGGGGGCTCACTCGCAATTTTATGGTATTTGCACTGATAAGTATTCAGGTTACTCACACCCATACTTTATTCCCATGCACATACACTTACAACGAAGAGTATTCCCTCTACTCCTCCCTTCAGTACTCACCCATTTGGCCCGCATGCTACTACTCAAAGCAAAGAGTGTTCACTCATGTTCATGCTCGAATCTACTCACATCACTCGTCACTCACTCATACTCACATTCTCTCACTCAAGTCATGAGTATACTCTAATAAAAGAGCGAGTAAAAAGGGTGTCTCTTGTCCCACAACAATATTCGTCATCTATATTGCGTTCAATCCTTGCGCTATCGCCCCGTGCCCGGTACATTCCGGTCACGATCAACATGCCCATTATCAAGGTTTCATTTGGTTCTCAATCGGAAAGTGGCCAGCGCCGAGTTTTCAAGAAAGGAAGCGCACGCAAGCCTGATGACAATTATTGTAGTGGGACAAAAAGACACCCTTTTCACTCGATATTTTTTAGAGTGTATAGTCACTCGCATTCAAGTTCACACTGATTCACACTCATAGACACATTCTCACGTTCATGCTACATGCGAAATCGCGCACGCGTGTAAGTAATCACTACTCAGCTTTCCTCGTGCCGTTTGTCACTCACTCATGTTCATACTTGTGCTTTTCAAAGAATTGAATGCGTGCACTTACAAGTGAGTATGCCAAGCTAGTTTCCACAATTTTTTCAGGTACATAGCAATGACTGCAAAAGCTTCAAACCAATATAATTGAGTTTCGTATACAAACAAATATCTATGTGATAAGATATTTGTTTAAGAGTAACCAATCTATGTGTAGAGATCGGTTATTCTCAAGCTTGAAACGTGGTCTGTAGGGGACATGACATAGTGCGAGTTTTATGTCCCTAAGCTCTGGTTGAGCGGGAACATAAAATTACTACTTAAACTCTTCTAGCAGCACAATAACACAGACATCAAAGACTCCTTGCCATAAAGTGACTTCATGAAAGCTGTTTTATATGTCTTATAGTTCTGTTATTGAACTTCTTATATTATGAGTATGCCAACATTGACGTTAATTAAAGCAGACTAGTGGCCTGTAGGATTTCATAACTGCGAAAACTCCCATTTACCTATCGGTATTCCTTAAGCAGTATTAGGCAGTATTTTTTATATTAGAACAAGATTGTGTAGCGAGAGAGGAAAACGGGACAGCGGCCAACGTGGTCGTGTCGTTCTCTCGCCACTTAATTATCCAGGGCGATTGCAGAAGCGGAGCGGTGGCGGCTGCCACGTCCGAACCGCCAGGCACGTGAGCTCGATCTCGTGAGCTCGCGCCTCGAGCTGTTGCATCAGCTGCACGAGAAGCGCAGCGTGGTGGCTAGAAAAATGACGATGATGATGAATGGCGATGATGATGACGCTACAGATTATTCCCCCCCCCCCCGCAGAAATGAAGCCGCAATGAAAATAATGAGAGCGTGTATACAAGCGAGTTAGGTTTGCAAAACGAAACGGTGTCCGTGAGCAGTCCAGGTCGTCAACTGGAAGGGACAATCGGCAACCAGTTGGTCTCTGGCGGGCGACACTGGGAATGGCGCAGCGGACGAGGGTGGCTACGCAGGCACGCTGTTGGAAGGAGCGGGCGAGGGTCGTGATGAAGAGACACTTTTGTCAATAGCGAGTACCAACGACAAGGTGAAAAACGGTCAAGGGCCGAGAACACACACGGGCCGTTTCGGTGCGGTCGATATTCGCGCGCACTCGGACACTGATGCTTAAAAGATGGACTGTAGCATGAGCGTAGTACGGCCAGTCCAGACAGTCTAGTGTTACTTCCTTGTTGGAGCTGGTGGGAACGTCGAGAGGGAGTGCGGTCAACCCTGGTAGTGTGTTTACCGTGCTGGTACCGTCGCTTCCGGTGGCACATTATCGGCTGCGGTGGCCGCCTGGTCGGCCGAGTAGGGTGCAGATAAGTTGGAAACGGTGCGCTTTGAACCAATGAAGTGCGACATGGTTTACAGTGATAACGAGCCGGCTCAGAGGGCATTGATAGATTGCTTTTTCCGACCTTTGACAATGTGTAACGCGTAGGCGTACACTGATGAGTCGTCGCATTGTTCGAGCTACAACCGACGTTTGGTGATGCGAGATCGAGCGACGGGTATGTGGTGTCACAGTTGTCATGGGCCGTCGATGGCGTTGAAATGCTCAAGCACGTGTACGTATTGGTAGGCGGATGGTTTAACTGCGCATCTGTTGGGGCATGCACGGTGTGCTCCACCTGTGGTGAGCCAGGCGTGCGGCCCTCGGGATTTCCTGACATCGTCACAGCATCATGCACGTTCAGCCGTGCATGCTCAGGGGCTTGAACTTCTGTAGGATACATCGAGGATGATGTTAGTAGGTGCTGGCAGTCCACAAGGTTTTGAGCAGCAGGCAACGGTGTGCAGGGGAAACTGATGGCGTGCAGTGTCACAGCGGGCTCTGGGTCCTTAGTGAGAGTGGTGTCGCGGGCCTCCACAGGTGCCGGGATAGGCGGGGAGTCTGCAGGAAAGTGAGCTGGCCCAGCTGAGGTTCTCGAATCGCCCGGGACACAGTTCAGCCGAGCAAGTCTGTGCAGCGAATGCGACGGTGAACGGTGCAGAGGCCGGTGTCGAATCTATGTGGCCAGTTGCCTGCAGGGGAATGGTCTGGATTGGTTGTGGCGCGAGAGGCGTCCTGCAAGGTGAAGAGCTCGGTGCAGTTGTGTCATTTTTGGGAGGAGGAGCATGTTTAAGGCCGTAAAACTTGAGCACGGCATCTCGCAAGTGATCGTACGGGCGAGGGCTCCAGGAGAAGTATGTGAGGTGGTGTTTGAGGTCATGTGGAAGATGGTATTCCAACACTTCGTACATGAGCTCTTGGATCCAGATGCCATTGTGATACAAGGCCGCCGCAAACTCCTCGAACCACGACTCTAGGCGAGAGGTCCAGAACGGGGGCAGTGGCGGGTTGAATTGAGGCTGCCAGGCTTGTGCTGACTTGAACATGGCCGCGTAGCTCGGTGGCAGTAGTGCAGCGCCGGTCGCTTGTTCTTGTGTCCGTGGTCACCAATGTAGTGAGAGAGTAAGACGGGCCAGGGGCCAACGTGGTCTGTCCTCTCGCCACTTTATTATCCAGGGTGATTGCAGAAGCGAAGCGGCGGCGGCTGCCACGTCCGAACTGCCAGGCACGTGAGCTCCATCTCCTCAGCTCGCGCCTCGAGCTGTCGCATCAGCTGCACGAGAAGCGCAGCGTGGTGGCTTGAAAAATAACGATGATGATTAATGGCGATGATGATGACGCTACAAATGTTATGAGACCATACTCAGCCAACCTAAGTCACATTGACGCACTAAATTTCTGCCTAAAAGACCTCACAAAACTTATCTCAGAGCTCGTTTGAGTTTACCAAGTGTGAGTGTTCTCAATATAGTGGCACTGTAATATCAGCGTCAAATGAAACCCGAAAAGCGGAGAGCGTGTTTCAAGCATTAGAAACAGTATAGTGCTGGCCGTCCAGTCATCACCACTGACAGGCGTGCACATCCGGTTTGGCAGCACTGCATGATCCCCATAGAGTCCATTATCTCCGTTTGTGCCCTAGTTTTCGTGTGGTGATAATGGTGGCGATTATGGGCGTGCCAACCGCTTTTGAGCGTATCACTCGCAATTTCTTGCTTTTACTTCAGCGTCGCAGTGCAATCAATGTGTTGGCAAGATAAAACAAAAAGAGAAATACAATCGGTTTGCGGTTGATTTTCAAATGATCGTCGTATCTCATTCACCAGCACTGCTTGACTTGCACTCTTGCAAGGTTTGTGCAAGGTTGTGCACCTTGGACTCTTTCAAGGTCGGTGCATCGTTGCAAGGTCGTGCAAGGTTGTACAAGGTCAGTTGGTGCAGGCGCAGTGCGCAATGAGAGATAAGTTGCTCTTTATTTCTTTGTGTTTGTGAACACCATTGGTATCTTTTTTCCTAATCAATAATTGGCGTTGCGAGTACTGTAGGTGTGGTACACGGACAACGTTGTAGTGACGTTAACCACGTGAACGGGGTAAGCGGCTGTTTTTAAGAAGTTAGGAGCACCCGGTTAGTTGTTAAACAGCTAGAGCAGAACACGAAGGGGACCTGGTGTTATGCTACTAGTGAAATTGAACACGTATGTGTGCGGTGTAGGCGGCAGCTTCTGAGGTAGGAGAGGTAACGATGCCGGCTGGATAGCGGGATTAGGGTTGAATGTAGGGCTGTCGGGCACTCGGTTTGATGGTCAGGCGGGCGATGGTAAGCATGTTAGGAAAAGCACGAGCGAGAGTTAGCTGGTGCAGTGCGAAGAATGCAAGCGCTAGTGCTACTTAGATGAGACAGCATTCACGAGCTTGGCCGACGCGCAGAAGGCGAGATTCGTGTGCATGGTGTGCGAGGCACTGAAGGCGGCCGTGCAGCGCACGGAGGCTGGCATTGAGGGGCCTCAGGGGGAGCTTAGGGCGGAACAGGAGCAGAGAATAGAACTCCAAAAACAGCTCGGAATGTCGCGTGAGCAGGAGGAGGCTACCGCCCGCCTATTAGAGCAAATGAACGGCGAACTTTGAAAAGAGTGGGAAGGGTGGACCAAGCTTGAGCAGCAGGTGATGGCGCTTTGCACCGGCCCCAAGCGGTGTGAGACAGAAGGCATGGATAGCAGAGAAGGTGACAGGCTGGAAGGAACAGGTTAGAAGGGAGATCAGGGGGCCGCAGTGTCTGGACACAGCATGGAGGCCCCGAGAACACGCAGCTCGGTGGCGCGACAGTCTTCGAGCAGGACAGGAACATAGGACAGACGGCTGAGAGGGAAACAGGTGAAGCGAACAGGGGCGTCATCACAAACAGGAAGCCAGTGATCGGAGTGTAGAAGGGTCCTCGTGGTGGGGGACTCTAACGTGGCCAGGGTTAGGGATGGCGCCTTCAAGACAGTGAAGGATGATGGAAGAGTGGGGGTGGAGGCCCAGTCAGGGAAGGGCATGGTGAAAGTACTGGCCAAAGCTCAGGAATTCGTAGAGGACAGCATGGAGGGCGAAAATCTCGTCATTATTCTTGCTGGACTCAATGATATGTTGAAGGGCAAGGATCAGGACCGTCAAAGACAGTTAAAAGATGGAATGCGTAAGCTCCGAGAATCCTCTGGGAGTGTGCATGTGACCATATGCACATTCGCAAAGGTCTGGGGGCAGTCTTGTGAAATTGAAAGGAGGGTAGCGGAGGCTAACCGTGTGATCAAGGGTATGAGCCGGCAACCTGGATACAGCGTAATGGAGGTGAACCAAGACGTGTACGAGCCCGGTGCTCACCCCTTTGCACAGGATGGCATTCGCTACAGTGGTGCGACGAGCAGGAGGGTTGGTAATAGGATGGGTCGTCAAGCAACAGCTTTTTTAGGGGGGCCCAGAGCTGTGAGGCCAACAGTGTAGCCGAAAATGGTTCAAAGGGCACGAATATTCGAGCCACATGGAGTCCGTGGGAGAAGAAATCGACGTAAGCACATGGGCTGTGCTATGTCAGACATAGGCTATATTAACATGCAAGGTGGCAGGAATAGGTTAAAGTGGGAAGAGATAGAAGAGCAGTTAAGGAAGGAGAAACTGATGGTATATGGGGTTGTGAAGACACATCTTCGGGACATGGAGCAACCACCTTGCAGTGCGGACTACGTATGGGAATATTGTAATGAAACAGAAGTCAGCAGAAAGGGGGTGGTATTGGGGTATTCATTCATAAAAGTACCGACTGGCAAAGGGTCAAGCAGGAGTGCAAGGAGCATTTATGGCTAAAAGGGAACGTGGCAAGGCAAATGACACTCCTTGGTTTGGTGTACTTATGGATGGGAGCGAAGGCCGAAAGGGAAAAGCAGGCATTGGTTGAGTGTATATAAGAGGACGCTGAAAAATTAGAAGGAGAGTGCGAGATATTTATACTAGGAGATATGAATGCGCACATAGAAGATATAGATGGGTATACTGACTCAACAGGCAAAATGATTATAGATATGTGCGAAAGGCACGATTTTCTCATTTGCGACAGTACTAAAAAGTGTGAAGGGCTAATAACATGGGAGGTAGGAAGGCTGCAGTCTACGATAGATTATGCACTGTTATCACATAGGATGTATGATAAGTTCAGGGGAATGCACATAGATGAAGGTGGCTCCATAAGTATGGATAGTGATCACAAACGTATCAAGCTAAATTTTGGAAGAGCAGTGAAAGTGGGAAGGAGACAAGATGAGCAATTAAAGGAAAATTTTCATTATAAAAGGCAAATAGCAAGTGCTACTAAACGAATTGAGAAATAAATCACTGAGGATAATAAAACAGTGTGGACATAAACAAATCTACTTAGAATGTTCGAGCTAGAGCTTGCTAAGGCACGTCACAAGTCACCCCAGAAAAGAAGACACAAGCCCAAGAGTTGGTGGGATGAGGAAGTTAGAGAGCCATAGCAAAACGTCAGGAAGCCTTTAGAGAACACAGACATGCTAAGCAGCGGGGCGAACCAACAGATGATGTTGAAAGAAAATGGGTAATCTTTCTAAGCTGTAGAAAGTATGCATCCCTTCTGATCGATGAAAAGATTAGGCGAATGGTAGCTCAGTGGCTGGCAGAAGTACACAAAAAGAATATAAAGGCAGCTGCGAAATTTCGGAACCATCTAAACTCTTTAAGAAATGAAACAAGCCTAGAGCAGAGGTTTATAACAACAGCTAAAGGTGCTAGGCTAGACGGTGGCGAAGCTATTGAATATGTAAGAACAAGGGTGTCAGAAAAATTGCAAAGAAGTGCCTTATGCACCACAATAAACAAGGATAGATCAAGTGGCGCAATTGATCCAGTTTCACAATCAGAGTGGGAAAGCTGAAAAGAGCGTTCCAAGTAGTACATCAACAGGCCCAGATGGCATTCCAATTACGCTGATAAAGACATTGGGTCCGAAGTCTGAACAGACTTTGAGAGAGGCACTAAGCAGAACAATAATCGATGGTGAAATTCCCGATGGATGGAAGCTTAGCAGGATGAGCATGACCTATAAAGGAAAGGGGCACAAATCTGACATAAGCAACTACCGTCTTATAACAGTGATATCAGTGGTCTACAGATTGGCGATGCAGATTATAAAGGAAAGACTGCAGGCATGAATAGAAAATGATGGGTACTGGGATAACTGCAAAATGTGTTTCGGAAACACAGGAGGTTGGAAGACAATCTGTTCTCACAGACGCAGTGCATCGAAATAGCAGAAAAGGAACTAAGGCCCCTGTGGCTAGCATTTTTGGATATCAAGGAAGTCTAAGACAGCGTGGTTCAATAGGACTTGTGGGGAATACTAGATAGACTAGGTGTAGAAGATGGAGTCACTAATATTTTAAAGGAAATCTATAAAATTGACAAGGTAGTTATAAAGTGAGAAAAACAGGTATCCAAGCCCACAGAGGTGAAACGGGAGCTTCGGCAGGGGTGTCCTTTGTCACCTTTGTTATTCATAACATACCTAGAAGGATGAAAGGTCCAATTAAAGGGAAGTGAACTTGGCTTCAACCTCTCTCTCGTCAAACAAGGAAAACGCATTGATCAGGCACTACCAGCATTAATGTACGCAGATATTATAGTGCTAATGGGAAGATTTGCAGAGATTGATGGACAATTGCGGTAGTGAGGGAGATATGTTAGGTTTCAGATTCAGTAAAGAAAAACCAGCAGCCATGATATTTGAGGAAAATGAAGGTTGTGAGCTTAGGATACAGGAAGTCACGCTAGAGATAACAGATAAATACAAATATCTGGGCGTCTGGATAAGCAATGGGACCGAGTATCTGAGCGAACACAAAATATACGAGACGACTAAAGGTAACAAAAATGAAGCGGTAATAAAAAACAGGGCATTGTGGAATTACAATAGGTATGATGTTGTGAGAGGATTATTGAAAGGGGTTATGCTTCCTGGTCTAACCATCGGCAATGCGGTCTTGTGCATGAGATCAGAAGTTCAAGCAAGATTAGAAATTAAGCAACGTGGAATAGGTAGGCTTGCTTTAGAAGCTCACGGGAATACACCAAATTAAAGTGTTCAAGGTGATATGGCATGAACATCATTTCAGGGCAGGGAAGCTAGCAGCAAGATAAAATTTGAGAAATGATTGAGAGAAATAGGGGAGGAGCGTTCGGCTAGGAAGGTTTTCAGCTACTTGTACATGAAGAATGTCGATACAAAATGGAGGAAGCGAACCAAGAAGTTGACTGGTAAATACTTAGAAAACAGCAGGTGGCCAAACCAAAAAGAACTATCGGTTAAAAAAAAGTGAACGAAACGGAGACTGACATTGTGGAAAATTGGCATGATTAAGAAGTCTGCAATAGAAATCTATCGAACTTTTAAGCAGGAAGTTGCCAAGGAAAGAATTTATGATAATACCCGGGGTAGTTCTCTACTGTTTAAAGCCAAGACGGGAGTATTGTGCACCAAGACATATCCGGCCAAATATGGAGGGGTAGACACAATATGCCGAGCATGCGGAGAAGAGGAGGAAACTGCCGAACACTTGATAATGTTTGTAAAAGACTTT
Source organism: Rhipicephalus microplus (assembly GCF_043290135.1). Taxonomy (NCBI): domain Eukaryota; kingdom Metazoa; phylum Arthropoda; class Arachnida; order Ixodida; family Ixodidae; genus Rhipicephalus; species Rhipicephalus microplus. Next base: position 453,142,405 of record NC_134710.1, read on the forward strand.
CATTCTTTCTACACCTCTTTTTCCACCCTGAACAATGGGGCTTCACCTTAACCTGAACCTTCGTGCTGAACTATAGGTCTTCCTCCTATAGTTCAAGATGATGGCGCACAGAGTTTTTCAAAGCACTGGGGTTTAGCGACAGGGAAGGCATAGTAGCCTTTAAGTGGGTAGAATTAACTAGAAGAAGGTTATCTGATTGGTGGCTAATGTCAAGGCATGAGTTAAAATTAAACCTTTCACAGCGAAGGAACAGTCCTCAATTCAATATTTAGAGGAAAAAAAGAATTAACCTAGTGGTTAGTTCGCTAAGTATACGTCTAGGTAGCGTTAGCCACCGCCCCGTCTAAAGGGTACAGCTACATCCATTCATCCATCCATCCATCCATCAGTCTTACAGAGACCGACCGGAAAAGGCTTCACTTTAGCTGGAAATGTCGAGTGCTTCTTCGGAAGAGAGAGCGCCAATTGTTTCGCTGTACCTGCACAAAGTGAAACAGTGTGAAATTGCCAGCATTATGAACCGAGTTTTGTCTACTATAAATATAATTTGCCAGGCCTTCCGTGATTATTTACTCCGTGATGACAAACCGTGCTACAATACTCGCCTTCGGCTGCAGTAGTCACTCTGTATTTTTTATTTTGTTCCTTTCAAATAAAATTACCATACCTGGAACACAAATGGAAATATTGCACTATAGACATCAATAGGGGGATCGCTCAGTGCTGCCACACCGGATATGCGGGCCTGTCTGTGTCTACGACTAATGGACGGCGCCCACTAAGCCATTGATAAGGCTTGTGCCACGTGCTCCGCTGTTCGCGTTTAATTTGACACTGATAGTACGTGCGTGGACTCCGTATAATACAGTTTTATTTTTGCTGAGACACTGACTATGATAACATACGTTTTTCAACATAACGTATGTGCATATGCACCATGTCGTACATATGAAAAATTCGAGAAAGAAACACATGCAGAAGGACTTGTTCTCGGGCTAGTTGGTGCTTCTTATAGCCATAATGTACAGTGAAAAGACCAAATGAACACACAAAACCACACTTCACAAGTGTTTGCGGCGTGTGGTTCTGTGCCCGTTGACTCTTTAAACACGTTTTATTAACAAACACAAGTAGTTTCTCTTCAGAAACAAAACTAAAGCAAACGAAAAAAATTGATCTACTGCATTGGAACCCGTGACAACGAGGGGCGCGCGCGTGGATGAACGTACAGCGTTAGCCGGCTAAGCTAGAGAAGAGAACGTGTAGTTTGACATATAAAACTGCTCATGCACTATCAACAAAATAAGCGTTCGCATAATCATGAATGACATGCTACCATACTTATTACTGTGACCATATATTTTGTGATTTTCTGTATGCCGCAAGGTCTTCGCGTACTTTATCATTATACCTAGTGTGCACGTGCATCACACAGCGCCGAATCTTCACTTTCGAAATGCGCCACCAACACGCCTGGGTACCTGAATACGTGGCCGACCGCTGCCGTGTTGTTTCCTCGTGCATGCGCCCGTTCACTTTGGCTAACGATGCAAGTTGAAGCAATCAGCTGCTGGTGAGGAAAGTTGATATAACTGTCCACGAAGAGTGAGCAGAGCATCAGGTTGTTCTCTTTGCCGAAAGTTATTACCTAAAATTGAGAACACACTGCGATTTTCCGAAAAGCACGGGCATGCTTGGCTGGCACCGATTACCAAAAGCGACTTGAAGAACCGATGATATTTGCGTCTTCAGGTGTAACTTCATTACAGGAAAGTAATGAAGTCACAACCGAAGCGCGTACCGGCAAACATAGATAGGTACTGTAAATACAAACTTGTCCGTGACTACTACATGCACAATAAGCGTGTCAGGGAAGTGGTTCAAATTGTGAAGGCAATCACGGAAATTCGGGTATTGCATTCAAACAAAGTGTGAAAACAGATGTGAAACAATATTCGTTCACTCGCGATTTGAAGTATAGGCAATTGGTTCAAGTTGGGGGGTGAGGTTTTTTTAAATATTGGTGGATTGATTCCCTAAAACGGTCTGCATCATTTTCAGGGACAATACTGTAAATTAGCGCACAACAACAAAAGTAATATACAAGGTAAAAATGAGTCAAAACATACGCGAAAAAAAGCGACCGGCATCATCGCAGCACGCACCACGCGAAGTATACCTTGCAAAATATATTCCTTGGCTGTTTCCTCGAATTCCAATCGAAGACGCTCAACATCATCACTGTTTAAAACACTCTGGTAGACGCATTGCTACTTTGCTGGTGTGGTCTGCAGCAACATATTAAAATTGGTATTTATATTATATCTCCTGTAAACTTGCCTAGCTCTGCATGATGACTCATTTTTGATGGGAGCAGTGCGCTTCGCTCACCCACTTTCAAATTGCGGCTCGAGAGACTTTGAGCTTTCACTTGTCCTTAGACCACGCAATTTGTAGTAAAAGCTATATAATGGGCTCTTGTAGATCGTAGTGGGCCGCCGGTGTACGCAGTGGCTTGTATACGTGTCACACGTTTTGATTTTCCGGTCTTGTATTGGGTTAACAAGCGAGGCCTTCCTGACCCGATTAGCTCGTTAAAGCATGACAACAAAAAACCGCACGGCTTTTCTTCGAACATCGTGCACAGCAACAGATGACAAGCCCTCAACGAACCGCGCTGCAGCACGCAAACTGCTGTAGCTACCCAGCGAGGTACCCGGGCATTGCGGGAGATGGCGAAAACGGTGGAATTCACATCACATGAACACTATGTATGGATTGCCGGTCGCTCGCGGATGAAAACGCGTATTTTTACGCTTACACAAAAGCTTGAGTAGTTGAAGCTTGTTTACTGGGGCTCTCGTGCGATTTATTCGGTCACCGCATGAAATGAAGTGATGCATTATTAATCTCTTCGTCTAGCTGTGTTCCACCTAGTAGCTCTCTCGCTCGATCACAAATTGTGCGCGGGACGCGACGGTGATGCGCACGGCTGGGCCGCGCGTAGCGGTGACATCAGCTGATCGCGCCGGCCAGCTTGCTTCGCTTTGCTTCAAAGCAAATAAACATCATGCCTTAAAAGATCGCGTACTGCACTAAGTATAAAACGTTACTGCTTGTAGTTATTCTCTGATTCATTGAGAAGGCAGATAAAACTAGTGTAGAGCATCGAACGTAGAACCGCACTACGTCTGTCGTAGAAGCAGTAGAAGGCTGTCGTCTGCTACAACAAAAATAAAACAATACAATTTGCAAAAAACAGTGTAAGTTTTGTAAATTGTTTTTTGAATAAGATTATGATGTTTTTTGAAGTTAATTTGCCAGTTAAAATTCACTTTTTTAGTTTATTACGGCGACAATGTTTTGCAATCAGATATTTAGGCCAAAGAAATCCACAGCCCCAAATTCATACGCAGCCAAAGCCACGTGTTGCTTGCCTTCATTTTTTCCGTTCGCATGCCTTTTCCGTGTGTATTTTTTGTGTGCGCTATGTGCAAAAGAACATTGAAAGTGAAAGTATTAAATTTACGCAAGGAAGCAGCGTCCCTCGTTCATGCGATATGCAAAGATTGCGCGCTGATCCCGCGGTTTTCTAAGTGCGGATCCAGTGCGAGTAGTCCAATGAATCGGCGGTCTGTGCGGGCGCTCGAAGAACTCCGAAGTGACGGCTGACGCCTGTGGGGCCTAGTTAGTATGAGGCACCAATTACAAGCGTTTTGGGTGCTGCACAATTAATGTGGCTGATGTAGAGCACGTAGCCAGTTCCCAACCCGTCAACTGAAGAAGCTGATCGGTTCCGCGAAGGCGAACGCGGAAGACTCGAGCGCGGAAAGAAAGGAGGCTTTTTCGTTCGAACGGTTCACAAGTGGAGCAGGCAAAGCCGCCCCCCGTTCGGGATTAGAAGGGGAAAGCTTACTCGGAAAAGCGTCTAGCAAGAGGCAGGTCAGGCGCCACCCTCTGAGTTTAAGCCATTGTTTCAGGCACGCTTGTCATTGAGAATGACCTGGGGACGCGACCACTTGGCTGACCAAGACATAGTGGCGGGAGGGAGACGAGCATAATGCCCCCTCTGTTGTTAAGATGTCGGGGCGCCTCGCTGTCGCATGTATACCTGGTAATCGCACAGAGCGCAACGGTGTACTCACCGCTCTTAGGGACGCTTCTACGAAGCAACATTTAATGAGAGAGCCGACGGGGCTCGAGCGTGAGAACGGCCTCCGACGAAAGTCGGCTGACAGGTGCAGCATGGCCTGGCATGAGAGAGAGTGTCACACGCGCAGAACCTATCCCTTTGCGTGTTGTATTTGGTAACGCGGTTTTTACCAATGCAGTGTCTATTATGAAAGTGTTTCTGCAATTCGTTGTGGCAATGCGAGCCCACACGTGTGATTGGTTTTTGTGAAGACTCTTTGTTCGACCAAGGGTTGAAAAGAGGATGTTTGAATGTGAAAAGAGAGGGGATGTCCGGGCTTGTACTCGGGCAGTAGCCTGAGGCTGCAATAAAGCGTCTCTTCATCGGACTACGGCTCTTCCTTCGCGCTGCCACCGTGCACTCGAGTCATCGAGGGGACCCATTCCGAACCTCGAACATCTTCCCTGCTTAGCTAGTGCTGAAGCTAGTCGAGGAGGAGGAAATTAACTGGCGCAGTTGACGTGGAGCGGAGAGCCCGCAGCAAAGAGGCGTTGAAGTCCGAGAAGCTGAGAAGATGCTCACCGCTTCGGGACCTGCTGGCGCGCGGCGAGAAGCAGCATTGACAGTCGGTACGAGCCTGCTGGTCAACATTGGAGCCTGGAGTTCGGCTGCGCGTCACTGAACGAGAGCAGAGCCAATGGTCGTCGTTGAGAGACGGACCTACCGGGGAGGCGCTGCAGGGTTCTGCTTCAGGAGCAGAGCAGCACGGCAGTCGATGTGACAGACTGAGTCAGCGACAGAGGTGACCGGGCGGAGACCTGCTGCACTGGAAGTGCTCGTCGCACATAGCGTTGGTGACGAGGCTGACGCAGTTCTAACTGTCAAGTGCATCGGGCGACGCATCACTGCAAGGTGAGGCCTGCTTTGTGCTCTCTCGGGGCCCCAATTTTTTTTCTTACTGAATGCACTTGCGTTCAGGCACACTCTGGGAGATAGCGGATTTAGAAAAAGATGTGATGGAAGGTGGCAGTGTGAATGAATTGGATCGCACCCGCGAGTTGCAGCTCGAGATGGAAGTCTTAAAGCTCAAGCTTGAGCTAGAGAAAGTGAAGTCATCGCATGCATTGTCAGAAGAGCCGGAAAACCGGAACCAGCATTCTAGTATCGCACGGTACGCGAAAGACCTGAAAGCAGTCCTAGTGCCCATGCCCAGTAGTGAGCCGATGATTCCGGCTTGGTTGAAGAGCGTGGACGCTCTTTTTGTGGCACTGAGCATTCCTGAAAAAATTCAGGGCACGATTCTGTTGCCATTTTAACTGAGAAGATCCGTACGTTCTTGGCCAATCAATCGGAAGCTGGGGTAATGCCTTATTCACATTTTAAGTTGAGGGTGCTAAGGGAGCTGAGGATGACTCCAACCGAGTACCATAGAATGCTTTTGGAAGTCAAAGGAGGAGCCGGTAAATCGTGACGCCAAGTGAAGGCACGCCTGGAAACCATATTTACGTACTACCTTCAAAGTAGAGAGGTAATGTCGTTTGAAAGCCTTCAGAAATTACTCATAGCTGACAGGCTGAAGTAGCTAATGCCGACTGATGTCAGCTCATTGGTCATTCAGCAGGAAATAAAGGGCTGGTTGAAGCCCAATGATATTGCTGAGTTAGCTGCCAATTTTGAAGACAGCCTTGACCGCAGGAGGCAGGGAGTTGCGCGATGGAGTTACCGTGGTACGGTGACAAGGAATCAAAGTTGCCGAGCGCAAGCCAAGCACTTTGCTAGTGCTAATTTCCGCCCTAGTTCAGGAGTGTGTTTTGGATGCGGACGGCGGGGTCACTTCCAAAGAAATTGCGAGCTCTCACGTGACACAGCTGCTAATAAAGCAGAAGTTTCTTGCGTAGCTGCCCAGAATGAGCGGTCATTCGAGAGGCCAGCTACATCGTTGCGACACCCTGCTGTCATGAAAAACTCACTCATGAGAGACCCGCATCTTGATATTCTCGTGGGAAGCAAGTCCTGTTTCGCACGCATTGACACAGGTGCGGATGTTACAGTGGTACGAGAGAATGAAGTGTCCGCTGAAGTTTTGGACCAGAGTAGGGCCACAATAAGGCTAACAGACGCTTTCGGTCCTAATGTTACTGCACGTCTGCTGTACGTACCTCTGGCACTCCCAACCTTGACGGGAAGAGCTGCTCAGCCTGTAAAATTGCGATGCGCAGTGACCGGCCAGTTGAATACGAGTGTGTCGGTATTGCTGAGTCCCACTGATTATGATTGCCTTCATCATCACCGGCAAGAGCCACTGCGCGACCTAAATGAGGGTAATAAGGGAGAAATCAGCTGTTCAAGACAGGGCAAAACACCGAGGCAGTATTCACCGATGAGGGAGCCAGAGCATGTGCCTCGAGGGTTTAGCCTTAGTGCTTACGCCGTGCAGCGCACAGTGGAGAAACAGGACTGCCGAGCAAGGAAACCGCAAACGTTTAAGTCCGCTTCACTTTTAGAGCAGGCGCAGATGAAAAAATGCAATTCTGCTGCGGAATGTGATGTGAACAGCGAGCGGCTTGGTTCATTCCGTGGAAATGATCGCGACGGGACAGAGCAACGCTATTTGCTTCTGGCTGATGTGCGGCATCAGGTGAAAAAGGGGTCGCACGTCAAGAGAACTGATATAAAGCAGTTAGACCGGAAGCAGCCACGCCAGTAGTCTGTGGGGTTAGAGTCGAGCCGAGAGGAAGTGTCAGCGATCGACAACTCTTGCGGTGGCAACTGCCCAGAAAAGAAAACGAGAAAGCGCATCAAAAAGCGGCTAGCATGGGGTTTCGGCGGTAGAACGAGGGGGTTCTATGTCTGGCGTATTCCCCGTTCAAAAGGAAAGGTTGTCAGGACGGGACCGTCACGTGTGCGACTCAAGAGTGCAGTGGAACCGTAAGTTCTTGGAAGATTATAAGTACCAAATTTTTGTGAACGTATTTTTGTTCTGTGTTGTGTTTTTTTTTCGTTTTGAAACAGTTTTTGTTTTGTAATCGCAAAAGACAGAAGTTATTGTAGTAACTAGTTTTGCGTTTTCGTTTTCTAGTGTTTAAGTATGGCATGTTACCGATGAGCGGTGACATTGTGAAATGCTTTGTGTGGGAAGTCTGGTAATTATCGGTAACGGCACTTCGAGAGTGTTGCACACGCTGCCGTACAACGTAGAGGCACAGGTAGCGTTTGATTGAGGTAGAGGGCTTGGCGTCGTTCTCTAAGTTGACGGCAACCAACCCCAGCAAAGCTTTTTGTTTCGCCACGAACGCATCGAAAAAGGCAATTAGAGGTTGCCTCTCCCTAGCGATAGGGTAATGGCAACGATCAGTCGCATTCTTCAGTAATAGACTGAACTAATCGCAACAAGAGGCAAACAAAACTTGTTGGTAATTAGACGCTTTGAGTGAGGCTGCTGATACTCTTTCGCGTCTCGGATGACCACTGGGTTGCGTGATTGTAACTCTTTGTGGAAAAGGGATGTTTTGTCGGTTTCATATGGTTGAGTATTGTTGTTGATGATGATATTAAGCCACTGAAATAGTTTCTGTGCATTGAATGACTGTACAGTTGTTTGCATCGCACGTTTAGGTGTTAAGCATGATGTTTAGGTGAGTCGAACAGACTAATGGATCCGGTGTGATGTGAAAATGTTTTGTTTGTTGTACCATACATTTTTTGTTGTGTTGTTTTTGAGATGCGAGCTTGCATCTAAGTGGTAGAACAGCTTTTAGGCGTAGTTTATGTGTTCTGTGGAAATAATTTTGTAGATTAAGTAGGGTAGCGTTTGAGAAGTAAGTTCATTATCAACTTTTTTCTTGGTGTGATCCGTTAAGACTTAGGTATACCTATACCGCTGGGTCCGTCGCTCTTTTTAAGTGTGTCATGCGGAGCCTGGAGGGCGCAGGGAGTGGGTCTCCCGTCTTGGGACAATGGCCGTGTGGTGTTGTGAGTTTAAAAGACAATATGCTACCGCACTATGCATGGGGCGTGTGCCCTGTGACAAGATAATGCGAACGGGCTGACGCTGTGGACTTAACATTCTGATTGCGATATTCAGTGTAGTTCATTTCGAAAGTGTTTGCTTTCGGAGGACGATTTGAGAGCATTATGTATATGTGTTGCTGCGTCTATTTCGCAGAAGGACGCGGATGTTCTCCTGTTGAGATGAAAGCGATACTCGGTTCACGCATGTGCGTACAACGAGAGTAAGTTTACTTTGAGCGAGTTTTTGTTTGTTTTTGTATCGTGTTACTGGACATCGAGTATTCAGTAACACTCTTGAGGGGGGAGGAGTTAGTATGAGGCACCAATTATCAGCGTGTTGAGTGCTGAGCAATTAATGCGGCTGATGTAGAACACGTGGCCAGTTCCCAACTCCTCAACTAAGGAAGCTGATTGGTTCTGTGAAGGCGAACGCGGAAGACTCGAGCGCGGAAAAGAAAGGAGACTTCTTCTTTCTCACGGTTCACAAGCTGAGCAGTCAAGGCCGCCCCCCCATTCGGGATTAGAAGGGGAAAGCTTACTCGGAAAAGCGTCTAGCAAGAGGCAGGTCAGGCGCCACCGTCTCAGTTTAAGCCATTGTTGGCAGGCACGCACGCGTATCATTGAGAATGACGCGGGGACGCGATCACTTAGCTGACCGAGACATAGTGGCTGGAGGGAGACGAGCATAATCTCCCTCGCTGTTGTTAAGATGTCGGGGCGCCTCGCTGTCGCATGTATACCTAATAAGCGCACAGAGCGCAATGGTGTACTCACCGCTCTTAGGGACGCTTCTACGAAGCAACATTTAATGAGAGAGCCGGCGGGGCTCGAGCGTGAGAACGGCCACCGACGGAAGACGGCCGACAGGGGCAGCACGGCCTGGCATGGGAGAGAGTGTCACACGCGGAGAACCTATCCCTTTGCGTGTTGTATTTGGTAACGCGGTTTTTACCAATGCAGTGTCTATTATGAAAGTGTTTCTGCGATTGGTTGTGGCAACTCGAGCCCACACGTGTGATTGGTTTTTGTAAAGACTCTTTGTTCGACCAAGGGTTGAAAAGAGGATGTTTGAATGTGAAAAGAGAGCGGATGTTCGGGCTTGGACTCGGGCAGTAGCCTGAGGCTGCAATAAAGCGTCTCTTCACCAGACTATGGCTCTTCCTTCGCGCTGCCACCGTGCACTCGAGTCATCGAGGGGACCCATTCCGAACCTCAAACCTCTTTCCTCCTTAGCTAGTGTTGAAGCTAGTCGAGGAGGAGGAACTGGCCTTTTCTCCCAAAAGTTCAAAAGAAACTAAAGGTAAGTGGGACACGTTATCATGTAGACTTAGTATGCCACTCAGTGCAAGTGTGTGTTGCCGCACTCGAAGAAGGCGTCGTGAAACGGCAGCCTTACGCGCCTTTGCGAGTGCGGTTTGCGATTCGCTTTGACAACGCAGACACTAGCGGAACCTTGGCGAATCCGCACGGCCTTATGCGAGCTAATTCGCGAGAACTGCAGCAACATGCATATCTGTGCTGATTGATTTTTTCTTATGTGCAATATACCGAGCAGAACGCACGCTGTGCTTGCTATGTTGTTGTTTAAACAAAGTCTGAAGCACCATTTGATGCAAGGCAGAACTTTGTTTACGTTCGCTGGTGATACCATTTTGGTTCGCTTCCCGCAGCCAACCACAAAGTGGGTATTATAAGCATACGTTCACGGTGACGCATTGTTATGCCCCTGAAGACTGGCTTTTGCTTGTTAAACGTTATAACGTGCGTGCCTAATGTAGAGATAGAGAGGTTTTCGTGCAATCTATTAATGCCTGCACGGCGCCTTTGCTTGTAACTAATATTGTACGGGCCAGCACCTACATTGTAAAGAGCCATCCACTTCTACCCTGAACACCGCGCCGTTTGGCCAGCGCTCCACGGAGTGCCTCAGCCGGGCGCTTCGGAAACAACGCGCAAGCGCAATGACAGCTGTAGGCGGAGCCTTCGCGTCGTCGCCTGCTAGAGCTTGGCCGCTCAACCTAAGTGTGGCAGCTTGGCCTAGTTGGTATGAGATGACGATAGTTATAGCGTGAGAACAGAACCACGCCACAAAGACAAGAAGGACGTCCTTCTTGTCTCTGTGTCATCGTACTCTTATTGCACTGTAACTATCGTTGCTCAACTGAATTGTGCCTACTTTGCGGTCAAGCAAGCATCAGTCTTGTTATTTGCGCACGCGAATTGAGAATCCGGTGCGGTTCTCGAAAAGAGGAGTGACTGTGCCTTTTCTGCAAGCGATCCGATAAGTAATAAACCTTGCCTCTTTCAAGCTATGCTGACACTGCCACAACTGAGTGATTATGCGGAAGAGAAAAATATTCCCAGAGCTTACACGACTTTTTTGATCACCCCAAAGTTAGGCATCACGAAAAGCACCATAAAATGCAACTGGGTGTATTACGCCCGGTATTAGGTGTGTACACTATAGCAATGCACCGGCTGCAATTCGCTGTTATTAAAAAAATTAACAGACGAGTGCATAACCATCACTTAGTCTTATCTGGTCAAGAAATGAAAAAAAAGTTCTGTTCAAGCTTATCTGAAAGCAAAAATAAAATGTTGGGACATTTACAAATGTCTGCTTTTCAGTTAGCTCATATGTTTTACTCAGATAACTATAGTAGATTATTGAGAAGCGGGTGGCATCACCATGAGTCTCGATCAGCGCCTTAATCTTTTCCGCAACAGACGCATACAAGGCGTAGCTGGTCTGAACGTTCGGCCTGGCTTCCTCCCAGAAGTTTTCTAATGCTGACCAAAGGTTGTTCGAAGACAAGCTATGCAGGCAGTGGGAGCACAACGTTGCCATCATGTTTCCCCACATGTTCTCAATGATGTTCATGTCTTGGAAATTGTGGTGGCCATTCCAGCTCAGCAACTCTACGTTCTTGCAGGAAATAGGAAGTCAGCTTGGATGTGTGTACTGGGAAGCAGTATTGTTCAATAACAAAATCTATCCGTAAACACCTTCCCCAAAAGGAATGACAACAAAACATCGTCTAGATTGGAGCAGTAGCTCTCAGCCATGAAACAGCTATGCACCCTTACGAGGTAATCGAGGCCATTCTTCGTTATTGCCCCGCAGACGGTCATTGAACTTCGGCCATTGGCGGGCACTTGATCTATGTATCGCAGCATATATCTGCAGGAAATTACCAAGTGTAGTTTAGTAACGGACCACTATGGCTTTATGATGCTGCAACATTTAAACGCGGAAAATAGTAGCGCGACAAAGTAATGACCGAGCCAATGATGGACGATTTTTTTTGTTGTTACCATGGGGACATTAGACGTTAGGGCCACACACTCGTGGTAGCTACTCATATTTTTATTGTTTGATGGGCATGAAGAAGAGACTCCTAGAGCAAAATGAGGTTACCATAAAACTTTAGACGACGAGCTTTAGCAGACTAGGCCTGAGATGCCACAGCCGCTGACCAGTTGGCCTGCGGGTCGTCTACAGAGGTTTTCGGGCGTGTTTTCCGAAATATGATTCACACGTGCATCAACATTAAAAATTAAGTCACCTTCAGGAGTGTTCTCATGAGTTGAAACGGTGTTACAAAAAATTTTATATAAACTTGCTAAATGTACATACATTATTCATCACAAAAAAGGCATTTAGTTAAGTGTTTTAGAAAACATTGTTTAGTTTCCTAGATAAAAACGAAAATTTGAGGGGCTGTTCTTAGTGTCTAATTAACTTCAGTAAATTATCTTCCTGTTGGATATCTCTCGCAACTTGCATTAACTAAGTGAAAGAAGGTTTTGGCAATATTTAGCCGTTAATTTTGAATCAATAAAGTGTAACCACGAACTGCACAGTCACATCACAGGTAACTAGCTCTGCTAAAAGGAGCGGCTCGAATTCACACAAACACGACTTTTTCTTGAAAGCCAAAAAACACTGCTTCAAATACCGCGTGTTCGTGGGGCACTAAATTCATGTTTTTCGACCCCACTGAGTCCCAAACGTGCACTGGTTTGTGAATACTACCCGTTTTCAGTGAGATGCAAACCAGTAGGCGTGACCTTCTGCAAATTCGAGCCGCTTCGCCTTGTTTTCTGCTCGATTGAGTGAAGCTTCCTGGCAGCGGTCCGGCTTGCAAGTCCTATTTTGTAGAAGAGGCGCTTCATGGTTGTAGCCGAAATGTAGTTGAGCCTGTGCACAGCCTGTACTTCTTGGACTGCACTTCTTGGATGTTCCCGCTACGGCTGCCACAATTTGCAGGTCTTCGTCCTTCGTAGTCACCTGGCGACGACGCTGCTGAGAGCGTCTTCATTGTGTCCCTAAGTTCTGCACGCTTGACTGATCCGTTTGACAGTTGCAAGAGCATGGTTTCTAATCTCAGATATAGCACGTTAAAAATAATCTCGAAGGCATAAATCTACGATGCGTGGTCCTTCGTCTTCCGGCACTTTCGGCATGGTCCTTGAATCGGAAAGCAATACTGTAATGAAGTACTACCGAACACGTCTAGTCTGTTATCCCGCGGCAATAAAACCAGAAAGTTTGATGGCACTACAAATTGAAGCGTCACAATAAATCAGAGCAGTAGGCTAACGTTTAGAGCCAAGAAAGATATAAAGCGATGAGCGGGCCTTGTGTCGCCAAGATACAAAAAGTATGACGCATTATTCCGTAACTGCTTACAGCAGTGAACATTTGTCATCGGGGCTTGTTTGGTGCACTGATTGCCCCGTACGAGATCCACGGAAAACTTCACTAGAACTTTTCCCAATTTGTCTGTATGAATCACACAAAGAAACACGGCAGCTGGTAAGCAGTGCATAAGGGTGGAATATCCACGAGTTAAATTTGATAGCACATGACAGCAGTGCTATCGGCGGAACAAGTATGTTATATCAATTTTATTAAATTAGCAAACAAGTCACATTATTTTGTTCACAGGTTCGTAACTAATCAACATTTTCAAAGATTGCAAGCAGTTATGTTAAGCCTCGCTTAATATCTTTTTCGCGGCGCCTAGATGGTCGAAATTTCCAGAGCTCTCCACTTCGGCGTCTCTTATAATCATATGGTGGTTTTAGGACGTTAAACCCCAGATATCAATCAATTTTTCGCGGCGCCCAACTTTGCGCTGACCAAAGCAGTCATGTGAGCTGCGGGATAATATTTCTTTACACTGAATAGCTTAGTTGTGGCAGTGCAAGTGCGGCTTGAAAGTTTTGCTCAAGTATGGGCCGCGGTTTCTTACTTGTGCGATTGCTTTAAAAAAAATCACAGCCTCTGCGCTTTTTGAGAACCACACCAACATCTCTATTTGCGTACTTACATAACACGAGTGATGCTTGCTTCATCGAAAAGCAGGCGCGATTTGGTGAAGCGGCTGCGCTTTAGCAGACGACGCTGCGAAAGCCCCGCTACAGCTGCCATTGCGATTGCGTGCTAGTTTCCGAAGCACCCGGCAGAGGCACTCCGCGGAGCGCCGGCCACACGGCGCGGTGTTCAAGGTAGAATTGGACGGCTCTGTGCGTTCAACTGTGAAGAAAACTTACACGCACAATGTGAGATCTTCTAATCTGCCAGAGCTGTTTTTTATAAAATAATGTACTACCAGCATGTTTAAAGTATGTTTCAATGCTGTGTAGTTGTGTAGCGGCTGATGCAAGCATTTATGGTTTCGATAGAATGATACTTCTCATCTGACTAACTCATCAGGTGTTTGGCTGTTTCAGCACAACCAAGGCGAAGAGGAAAGGAAGACAGGTAATGATAAAAGCAGTGCCGACTCTTGTTAGCAGTAGAATACGTATGTTGGTATATTTATGGGGACTGCATTTCTGTTCTGCTTTTTGCCCAGTTTACGCTACGACACAGTTGTCAGAAATACAAGAGGGAACACTTAAATTATCTTCCAAAGATCATAGTGACTAAATGCCTAGTAATGCGCAGCACGACAAAAGAACAATGTAGATCAGTAAGAACAATGTGGGACAAGTAAATTCTGTCATCTAAAAAATGTATTGCGCAAATTGTTGCCTAATAGACCTCTGCCCCTGTTAGCAAACGCTGGATGTCGCTACGAGCACATCAACCCCCTTTCCCTGCTTTGGTGCAGGGACTGTTTGGTGAGAAAGTTCTGCCGGCGGGATCTTTCTGCATAGCAGGGCTGAGCGTGTCTGCATTCTTCAGACAAATGATTGGCGAATTTTTTTAAAGACACTAAAAAGAAAAAGTATCTGCCTATAATGAAAGATTATGTTGGGTTGACATACAGAGAATTGCTTGTCGCAGATAACAGCCGTGAAACAAATTCTTCCTCGAAAGCGAACGTTTTGCACATTGACTGTAACAGATGCTTTGAAGATTGTTTGCATGGTATAAACGTAAACGCACTTAGTTTTTGTTTCGACATGTGAAATGCAGCTTTCAACGAGGCACGGCATTAGCTGCTGCATTCTTTTGAGCTGCCATGAGATATGTTACGGAAAAGATTCTCACTCACGTTGCAAAGTTCTGATAAAAGATGAATGGAAAAAAAAACAACAAACACTTTTTGTCATGCATTAGGCTGGGTTTAACAAATTTTCGCTAAAATAAACCAAAATTATGGTGGCGTTTCTCATAGCCCAATGAAAATTTATTCGATCTTAAACTCTATATTTTCAGTATATACGTAATATTTTGTGCAGTTACATCGCTGCATATTACTCCTACAACGCATTTGCGTACTTAAAATGCTCCCTTAAGACTTAACACACAAAGTTGTAGTGTTCATCGTCACTTCACAAATATCGAGTGGTAAAGGTACTAAGTATATGTGAAACGATATTCTCTGCTCTTTACATGAGGACATGAGGCCTCCAATAAAACGAGTTATATCTTTATTGGCTTTGTATAGTCGTCAGGGTGAGGCGTATATGCTGCATCAGCAATAGTCCGGTGATCATGCAATTCTTTTTCTGCACGAAGCGCAAACACTGAGATATACCCAGGCACAAATCGTCGCATCAAGTGCATATTTATTTTGACTAAAATGTGGAATCAAGTTTTGTAGACAGCCGATCACTTCCACAATGAGTGCTAATGTGTTC
Source organism: Rhipicephalus microplus (assembly GCF_043290135.1). Taxonomy (NCBI): domain Eukaryota; kingdom Metazoa; phylum Arthropoda; class Arachnida; order Ixodida; family Ixodidae; genus Rhipicephalus; species Rhipicephalus microplus. The sequence goes on from NC_134710.1 coordinate 453,157,646, forward strand.
GCAATCAAGACGCATTGTTATTCATGCTGCATACACCACGCACACGTATCATAGCTGGGGAAGCAATATTGTCGAGGCCTTTTAACGCGCACTACACGAAACAATCAACAGTGCACATTTTCGAAGATGATGCCACTGTTCCTCGCACAGGCCGCCACGTAAGTTCACTTCAAGATAAATGGCCAGCGTGGCAACTATTTCATGGAGCAGTTTACCATACAGCTAGACGTTTGCTGACATATATACACTACAGGTTTGAAAAAGAAAAGAAAAACTGTCCCGCACTGAGCCACAAGCGGGAGTGTTTTGCCAGCCACACCTTGCGCGTGCAGTAGTGAGGTAACACTGTAACATGCCCCGGTAAAGGCTCATTGCTGCACACCTCATGTGAATGAGGGTCCAGTTGGAAAAAACAGGCGTTGTTGGTTTTGTAACTTGTTCATTTCCAACTGGACCTTCATTTGCACGAGTTCTATGGCCGATAATATTCAGGGAAAGTTTTGTGCAATGAGTTATACAGTTGGCGGTCTGTGCTTGTCCCACAGTGTTCTTACTGATGTCTCTAGCTCTTACGCTGCACTGTTAGTTACTGCTCATTCATAGATACTAGCCCAGCTTACCACTGTTTTGTGCAAAATGCATGTTGGCAAGTGCTATGGTGTTCATAGCAGTAAATATTTAAGGGGAAAATTATCTTTTGATATTCAGTAAGTTGCAATCATGTTCATTTATTACAAGTAATCATTGATTAGGCATAAATCCGTGTTCATTCCCATAATGCTCGTGACTGTGAATATTGAAATAGATGGCGCATATAAAAACACAGATTTCAGCAAAACAACGTTCATGCTGTTTTCTTGAACAGCTGACAAAACACTTTTGCATTCTTATTTGCAGTTCATGGGAATGTGTTTTAAATACATTCCTACTCCTAACCATACTGCAAGTTCACAATGGGGGCAATATTAACCTTGGATGGAATAAATTTTAAGAATGGAGAGAAAAAAAGGAACAGGCCGGGAGGCTTGCTTGTTACTGAAATCCGTTTTGCTACCCAGCACAAAATTAACCAAGATTTTTGTAGAGTGGTTATGCGTGTTGCATGGATATCTGCAAACCAAAAACTTTGGGTAAAACTATTTGTCTTCCATATTGGTTGCAATACTGTGGAGGCTGCAGGGCTGCTTAGCCACTATGAATGGTGGAAATTCCTGGAAATTTGTTCATCCATGCTGCATCAGCTGCTTGGTGTCTTCATGGCATCTTTGCAGATCGATTGATTTATATGTGGGTTTTAACGCCTCAAAACAACCATATGTATATGAGAGACGTCGTAGTGGAGGGCTCCGGAAATTTCGACCACCTTGGGTTCTTTAACGTACACTCAAATCTGAGCACACGGGCCTACAACATTTCCGCCTCTATCGGAAATGCAGCCGCCGCAGCCGGGATTCGAAACCGCGACCTGCGGGTCAGCAGCCGAGTACCTTAGCCACTAGACCACCGCGGCGGGGCATCTTTTCAATTGCGTTTGGTGAATGAAGCAAGCAGGTTGCCTTACCGGCAAAGAGATTTGGCAGCACCTGTTGTGCATGCCTTACATCTCAAGTATATCAAATATTTATCTTTCACTGTGTGTCTTCTGATTTTTAAAACGACGCTTCTTTTCGTTTCATATATGAGTTTTGATGCTTTGACAGCAAGTGTTCCGGAACAAATACCTGATCCTAATATTGACAAAACACCCTTCATACTTTGTCTTTAGGAGAAGCTGGCACACAGCTATAGCTGATTTGACTGTTTATTTGTGGCTGTAATAATAATGGGAAAGTACGAAGTGCAAGTTCAGATTGGAGCGGTCGGTGACACATGTTTAGGCTCTGCCATGTTGCTTTGCAACCAGAGTTTCTTGTGCCCACAAATACAATAAAGCCATATGATGTGGATTCTAAACGAAATTACCGTATCACATAATGCTCCGTCTTATTATGGGCCCAACAAATGCAGATATCTCCAGCTTACCACTATATTGGGATCCTAAACCAACACTACGTTGAAATTTAGTCATGGTGCTGCAGCTGTGTATGAGTCTACAATAATGCAAAGCCGTGATAATTTTTCTATATGCTGTCACAACAGTAATGTTCAACACACTGGATAATACAAAAGAGGCCTTCACCTATTTCGCTTTTTTTCCTCTATGCTTCATTCATCGGGTTGCCTCTTCTGCTTGCCGTGTGCTCCTCCTCAGTGTGCAACGAGGAAGAGCAGTGGGCACACAAACACGTATTTTAAAAAAATATTGACGTAAAGTGAGCACTGAGAGGTTGAACACTTCCAAAAGTCTCAAAGAGAAGCAGGGGTTGTTTCGAGCAACTTTTTGGGCACCTGTGGCTATTTGTGCTGCTGCAGCTGTAATTGTTGATCAGGCCACTATTCTGAACTCTTCGCACACATTTGCTTGAAATGTTAAACAACAAGTGGAGGTCATTTGGCCTCTTTGTTGCCGTTACATACAGAACTAGGTTTCAATGTGTGAGGAAACTTTGTTCACTATAAATCAGTCATATTGATATGTGAAATTCAGAAAAGATGTACAAAAAAGCTTAGGAAAGGCTAAGCGGTTGCGCCTTGAACGTGAAGGAGATACCCTGCTTCTGAGAGGCCAATAGACATAGTCTAGTAGTCTCGACATTACATGCACTGTAACATATTCTGATATGGTGCTTTTCATGCATGTTGAAATGAGAAGGGTTTTAATCGAACAGTTGTCACTTTGACCTTCATTGCTGAAATCACATAACATAGGTGTAATGCATGAATCGCTTTATGCCTTCTGGTTTGATGTAAACGGTGCGCTTACTTAGTTGGTATAACTTGATTTGGTTGAACTCATAAATGTTTTATTTTTTTACTAACAGCTGATGTATTTTGAAATATGCCGTGTAGTCGATGCCAATGCACTCGGCAACGTACTTGATTATCATTATCACCACCCTAACGACACCTGGCACAGAGCATAGAGTGACAAAAAATAATAGTACTTAACATTACTGCCTGCATACACTTGCATGTCTCAAAATGTGTTAGAAACTTTGGTAAAAATGTGTGTACATTTTTTATTCACTCCAACTAAATATTCTGGCTGTAATCAAACCAGCTTCTGCTCTTTTAATATCCTCACATGACTTTGTGGTAAAAAAAGTGTCAATGCCACATTTCTTCTTTTTCGGCCTACTCACTACTATACTATTGAAAATTTACAGACGACACTACCATTAAATTATAGGGATGTTTTAGGAAGTAATTTTAATCCAATTGTCAGAAACGTTAACGTGTTAGTCGCTTGTCACAAAGTTTTCTTTTTTTACCCGTTTTCTAAATTTCGTCACAATAATATCTACAACTTTCTAAGTTGTTTGCTTGGCATCATTTTCTGCTAGTTCTCATTATAATGTGTTCAGCAGGGACAACGAGCCCTTAAATTTAGTGTCCTTCCCTTTACTCAATAATCTGAAACAGTGAATCCTAATCATCTTAACGGTGTGCGACTTGTTTTTAGTCAGTTGTGCGTGTGTTCGTGTACGTAATTTAGGTGGGAGGGCACACCATTGCCACCTCATGTGACTTGCAGATTTTCTGAGAACTAACAAATACATAATGCTGCCAAAGAAGTATAGGGAATATTATTGAGAGGAATTCAATGTACTTGTAAAAAAAGTGGAAGAAAAGATAACTTGCCGTAGAAAGGGTCTGAACCTTTGACCAACGAATAAAGCTTGCAGTGCTGTACAAACTTAGCTACTGCAGCAGCTATCGCCTCTTTCACTTTGTACGGTATATATGTGCACCTAATCGTAGGAGGGTCACTCGGCACTGCATGTGGCCATTATGGCTAGTTTGGGGCGCTTTTTTTCCTATGGACATCACGTAGCACGTAATCTTATTACAAGCAGGCAGCCTGACTGACCCTGCTGCATTTAATGCACATATATACCCCAAACTTGGATGGGGGGGTAGAGCATCGGAGTGTTATTACAAGGTCACAACTTCAGTCTTTGCCCACGGCAAGTTACCCTTTTTTACGCCTTTCTTTCTTCACCATTATATTACATTTACTTCCAATAGTATCCCTCGTACTTTTTCCGGCAGCATTGTCTCATAGTTATCATTAATATCGTTTCTAACAAAGAAAAACGAGCCCTTAAGCGTGCATTTCTTTCCTTCAATTGTAGCGATGAACTCATTCTGGCAGGCTTGGTGCCGTGAGGTTGTATATGAGGGTAATGGGTCAGCCGTTATCTAATAATAAGTTCGCGTGCTGCATGACACCAGCACGCAAAAAAAGAAAACGTGTCCCACACACAGCATATTGAATACAGGCCGTGCTGACTGACTCTCCTACGATTAAATGCACATATATACTACACACAGTGGAAGGAGGGAAAGCCGCCATGGTAGCTCAGTTGGTAGGGCATCGGACACGTTATTCGAAGGTTGCACGCTGGGTTCCTGCGCAGGGCAAGTTATTTTTTCTTCTACTTTTCTTTTTTGACAATTACGTTTAAAAACTTTGAAAATATCTCCTATACTCTCCTTAACAGCATTATCTGCTAGCTTTGAACAATATTTTGTCTGACAAAAAACAAGTCTTTAAACGTAAACTTGTATTCTTTTTGCAGATTTTCTGGTGTGTGCTGCAAAAGGTACCTTATAATCTGAAGAAGATAACATAATGTGCAAGTGTCAGAGCTGGGTCTTGTAGGGAATACAATTAAGCTATGTTTTGAAGAAGAATCAATCATTCAGCCTCTTACCTAAAGAATGGCTACAGGACATGGTGCTGAATGCACTTTGTTATCTTTGAAACCAGCTACTTTGAATTCTATTTTCATACATTACATGGGCTAGACATGACGATATCACAGATTTCAATGCCTCAAAGCACATGCAACGAGCATTGTTCTAAATATGAAAATTGCAAAAGGATAAAGTGAAAACAGTGTGCCCTCAACGAGGATGGACAGGTAGCACAGGGTGCAGGCGTTGTTACTTCTGCCCGTCCTTGTCAAGTGCGAGCTGGTTTCATCGCGTTATCATCTGCTGACTAGATAGAGATGTGTTGTTCTAGTGAATAAAAATCCTCAACGGGAAACCAGATTTTGCTCATGCTCTGCGTGTGTCTTTCCGCTTATATGGTGCCTGGTTCAAGAGTTCATGCAGACAAGACTGTGTTTAACACCGATTGACCCTATTAACATGGCTTAAAGCATAAAGCACTTAAAGGGACTAAATATAGATTTTTATAGTAGCTGTTTTTTGTGCAATGGGAAACTCACTGGTTAGAGTGTCTAATTATGTAGTGAATGAAGAAAAGTTTAGGGCTTATTTTTTGTATGACATGAATTCCGCTAGAACTATGAATGGTATTGCAGAAAGCGCTAGAAACAAACAGTGGCAGGTCAGCATGACAGCTTTATATGTTTATTCACTGCAGTTTGCGGTTAAAGCATGCATTTCGCGTGCATCAGAAATGCATGTATTTCCGACAGTTTGCCACGACGGCAGCGCTGCTTTTTGAGGGTTGACGTCACCACGTAAGCAGCACAGAATAATTTTGGCGGAGGTAATATGGATACATACTGAAACTCTGAACACTAATATTTCTGAACAGTAACGCATTGACTATTTGCAGTAAACAGGCAGGCTGCATGACTTACTGGTTTCTAGGCCCTTTCAATGCAATTTAAAAAAGTAATGCTACTGAAGTAGCAAAATGATTGCAGGCCAATTCACAAATTTTTTCTACCTCCAATCACACATTCTAGCCACTTGACAGTCACGTAATCAAGAAATTCAATCAAAATTTTTACCTGAGTGGGTTGACTGATATGTGGGGTTTAACGTCCCAAAACCACCATATGATTATGAGAGACGCTGTAGTGGAGAGCTCCAGAATTTTCGACCTCCTGGGTTTGCTTAACCTGCACCCAAATCTGAGCCCACGGGGCTACAACATTTCCACCTCCATCAGAATTGTAGCCGCAGCAGCCGGGATTCGATCCCGCGACCTGCGGATCAGCAGCCAAGTACCATAGCCACTAGACAACCGCGGCGGGTCGCTGAGCTGGTTGGTACGAATGTAGAATTTTGTGCACTGCTCATGAGTAGAACGACATATTCGCGTGCTTCAGACTACACACTGTGAGCTTTTTCTGTTTGTTCCCTACTCATGAGCACCACTTTAAATTAATCATGCAATCTTTGCATATTTTTTCAGTAGAGTTGCACCATCAGTGTCAGCTTAAGGTCTGCCTCTTGAAAACTGCCCACAGCATCCAGCTAATGTTGTTTCCATGTGCAACTGGAGTTGTGGTTGTGCTGAATATCCTTTTTTGTATACAATACTTGATAAATTTTCTCATTAGGGCCAAGTGCATCTTCGGGTCAATTGTAAATGCTTGCATATATGCGAGGCCTTAACTTTTAGAAGGAATTCCTCAGTGTACCACGAGGAAATGTGTGTTCTGCGAAAATTGGATATTAATTGTTTAGAATTCTAAAGGCCTCATCTACAGGTTTGCGTGGGCTGATCTTAAGCAGAAAACGAGGAGTGTCAGCTACCTTCATAAAAGACTAAGGACCCCCAAGCTCTCTTTGCCATGAACAGGAAAGTCAGTGTGTCGCATCAAAAATCAGTGCCAGAAGTGCCTTAGCGCTGTTCTGCTCTTTCATCTCGGAGGATGAAGATGGCCACTCCAGAGGAACCTCATGCTGTGCATTGTGAGTGCTTCAGTGGTTTTATTTTTCTCCCACCATAAGTGATAAAATAATGTGTCAGATTAAACCAGGGTGGCCATAAGGAGTTGGGCTGATATGTGTGGACATTCGTCTAGCCAAGTCAATTTTTTCACTGATCCTATTGGGGCTACCGCCTTAGATGGCAGTAGCTTCTTCGCCTCTGTAAATGCAGGTGTGTCAGGGAACATTAGCTGCATTAGTTATTTTTAAAGCTGACAGCTGCCAACGTTCTCCGTTGTACTAGAATGCCGTTCCTCACTTGAGGGTGTTAAGCACTCCACATTAAGTACTACAAGTTCACTTGAAGACGGCCCCAAAGCCCTCCCTACATGTAGGTTATTTCGGCTTGTTATCACAAGCACCTTAGTTGGGTGAACATGACCATTTAAACTTGTATAGTGAAAAATTATGCTAGCTGGTCATTTGTGGTAATCATGTTTCGCGTAATATTCTGTAGGCGTGTTCTCCATTACCTTGTAAAACTGGTTCGTGGGCATAGAAAATAGTTATGCAGTTTCAGAAGATTTCAAGTGTCGCATTGTATAAAGAGGGAGGAAGGGACATACCAATAACTTTCATGAACATATTTGCTTATTCTGATATACACGATACATCACTGAAACGTTTGCCCGTGTTCATCAATGTTAACTGATCCTAATAATATGGCAGATACTGGCCAACAAAATACTGTTTACTTCTAGTAAACAGTTTTTGTATCAGAGCCATTTTAAATTTATCGTAATACCTCATTAACTCGAAGTCGCAAAAACCAAGGAAACTTTCGAGATAAACAGACTTTCAAGGTAAGCAAAGTTTACGCTAAAAGCCAATATGAGCGCTTTTAAAAAAAGTCTTACTTACCAGCTCTTCAGCAGCAGTTTCTCATTCATGCAGGTTCAAACCAGAAAAATAACATACAACAGACATTAACCAGCTTGCTTTTGCAACACTGCTATTTTGTTCAGCAGAGGAAAACTGGCTAATGCTGGTCTGTTTTGTGGTCGCACTCAAGCCTAGGAAAGTGTCGTCTGGCTGCTTGACAAATCTCATCAGTCGATTTTTGCTGCCGCTGCACTCGACCTTATATCGAAGCAAGCGCAGCAACTGTGTCGTCTAAGAAGACGTCAGCACCTCTCGAGGTGGTTCGGCATCGTCGTCATCTTCACCGTCCCCTACAGTAGTGGCCGTTTCAGCAACTTGGGCATCTGTAATTTTTTCGGTCACTGTCGCATCCGGCTGACACAGTGTATACTCTACCAAAATGAGGTCATTTTCGGTAGCACCGTTACCTGTTTGCTTGATAACCTCTTGACAAAGTTTTTCACAGTCTGTGAAGTCATTCGTCTCTGCAATCTCTGCTTCTGGCAACTTGGCAAATTCTCTTCACATGCGGGATTTGCCCTGAAAAGGAGAGTGACCCGGTCTTTCCATTGTTACACTCCCGAGCATGCTCCATTCTTTGGTGTGAAGGGGCAGCTCGGCAACAATTGAAAAAAAAGTGCTGCCTCGTCAAGAAGGAAGATGACTCTGCCATCATAACTCTCTCGGAACTCGACGACTGGCTGCTGCGCCAATTGCCTGCAGTGGCTGCGTCGATAGTGCCGCTCTTGCCGTGCACTTACTTTGACACAACGCTGTTCCTTTATTTGAAGCACTCAAACCAGCCGCTGCTGCACTTGAAGTCTGTGTGCCTCATTAGCAAGGCCATTCGCAAGGGCTTCCGCCTTCTCCATCATTATTGCTGTGGTAACGACAAGGTTGGCTGCTCTGGCATTTCGCAGCCAAACAATCAATGCCCCTTCAACGTCTGGGAACTTTGACCCTCGAACCCACTTCCACGTGCTGAAGAAGCTCTGCTGAAATCCATCTAGCACCTTCTTCTTATATTTCAGCACCGTCAAGAGCGTAGACAAAGGGATACTAGATTCCTGCGCAATGCTCGATTTTGTTCAACCTTTTTTCTCTACTTTCTTAATTGGGGCAACCTTGTTTTCCAGTGTTATCTACTTGCACTATTTTAAGGTCATGCTTGTTGCGCCTCACAGTCAGCGAAAAATCAATACCGTGTGGTTTGCATATATGAATGGAATTCACACCTCAGGGAAAAACATGTGCACTACACAAAGTGACTGAAGCAAGCAACGTCAAGGGTGGGTGGCCTCTCTGCTGAGCGAATGCATCATATGACGTGCCACAGGGTTGCTTGATAAAGTTGAAATGTAGCTCGGCTGAGACTTGGGGCACTTCGCGTTCGCGGAAAGCATTGACGTAGTGACAGGTGTGGCTAAATTAGAAAAAGTGGAAGGATTTCAACGTGGCGGCATCGCGTGATTCTTGTGAAATGGTCCAACGACAAAATTTTCGTTCAACTCCCAGTCGATATTTCAATTTACCCACAATTCGTTTCAAATATACTTTGAGATAAAGGCAAAAATGTACATAACACGTATAGTGAGATGTTCGGTGCCAAAAAATTTTACTTTGTTGATTTTTCGAGATATGCAAGTTTTAGTTAACGAGGTATTACTATACCTTCTTGTTTTAAAAAAAATTCGTCTCGGCTTTATATGATCTTATATCCAAGGCTACTATATTCAGCATTGTTTTCTTTTTACTCTGGTTCGGAGTAAAACAACTTTTCCACATCATGCGCTTACACAAATTATGACTGCACTACTAATTTTGTTAGCCGAATTTTATTTCTATTCTTCCCATGTAATGCACCTCTAAACTTTCCATCTTGAAATGACAGCTAGGCTGTGAGAAGACAATTGCTTGGCTTTAGTTGGAGAGTTTTCGCCCTTTGTCCAGTTTGCAAAATAGTCTCTCATTGTGCTCGAGCAGAGCATTGATTGATTGATTGATTGATTGATTGATTTATATGTTGGGTGTAACGTACCAAAAACGACCATATGATTGTTAGAGACGCTGTAGTGAAAGGCTCCAGAACTTTTGACCTCCTAGGGTTCTTTAACGCGCACCCGAATAGGAGCCTATGGCGCTGCAACACTTCCGTCTCCATTGGAAATGCAGCCGCCGCAGCTGGGATTTGATCCCGCGACCTGCGGGACAGCAGCTGAGTGCCTTAGCCACTAGATCATCACGTCGGGCTCTCGAATAGGGCATTGTTTCATGTGTTTTCTCTTATTGCAACATTGAGTGAGCTGTACAGTGGCACCCAGCAGATACATTTTTGAAGTTGCTGTGAGAAATAAACATAAGATTTAGAAAATGCAAGATTAAAAAGCTAGAAATTAAAAAAATAGGCTGAATTTTATTCAATGCTTTCACAAAAGAGATGTGTGAAATTGTCTTGTGCTTATCATCATGCTTTAGCAACATAAAAGCTTCTAGAAAACACTGAGTCCTGAAATGTCATATCCTTGGTACGAATTCAGTGGCTCAGCCGTCAATCAAATACCTCACTGAAATAAAAGTACCCCTGAAAACAATCGTTCAAGAATTTACCCCTGCTTCTTCGCTGATACAAGCAATCATGTGCACAAAGCCTTGCTCTCGTGATGGATAAATCCACGGAACGAAAAGCATAATCCATAGAAGTCTAGTCAACGTAGCTGATTTTTTTGGGACAAACAGTAGTAGGCATCAAAGGACTAAGTGCAACACTACCAGCACAAGTTATTTGACTGCAACCGTGACCATTATGCACAAAACAAAAAATAATGACGTTGAATCTGCACAAATGCAAAAGCGGAAGCAAATGTCTGTCTCAAAGGTCTTATTTACATGGCACGAAATCGGCGCAATATAGCCGTAGTCGCTTTTGCGCCACAAAACCCGACAGAACAACAATGTAGACACAAAAAATGTGTATCAAAGTAATTACATCACACATGTCATCTTTTCATTACAATAGTGAAGCCTACTTTTGTAATAATGGCAACCAAACGTATGTAATGCATGCTATTTGCACTCTTCTGTGTCTAAATAGTCAAGCCAGGTCAAGTGTTATGAAAAGACAACATGACCGCTTTCTTATGCGGTTGTTCGGTTAACTTAGAGTACTTTCGCGGCATATCATGCATGATTGGTTCAGCAATACACTGAATCCTGTGGGAGCTTTGCTCGGACCAGCAGGAAATGACGTCATAGGGGGAAGTAAAGAAGAAAACAGCTAGATTATGTTGTACCTCAGAACAAAAAAAACAATACATCGCCGCATAGAGAGGCACGCAAACAAGCACTGAAAGAGTCTGTGCTCTCACCTGCTCAACTTTTGTATTGTCCCATGTAGTGCATGAATCAATAATGCATGACTTTCCTAAAGCAAAGATGCCTATGTGTCGGACTGAACAGCGTATTGATCTTCATTCGGTATGATTACAGGCTCATCAGTCTTGCGATAAGTGCTTCCTGTCTATCACCGCACATGATCAAATGAAAAGTTTTCGCTTTGCTCCAAATAAATTGCTACATTGCTTTTGCTTTAGACCACACAAAATTAACGTAGGTTTGCTGCACTTTATTGTAATGAACATATGCAGGATCTTACATTCTGCACCTTGTAAGACATGCTTTTCTGTTTTTCTTTCCTATGCAGCTGTTGCACGTAAAAATGGCAGTAACAGGAAGATGATAGTTTGAGATTTATAATAAAAAATGGTAGTGAGGTCATTACACACCAAACATCCCATCTAGTTTAGCGACTACCCTAAATGTACTTTTAAAAGGCTGCTAGTTTACTTCATTGAAAACAGCAAATTGCTAAAATTTATTAGAGAGAACAAAACTTTACGTCACCTGCGAGCCTTCTGGACTTCTCAGAATGTCGTCTGGGTGTTGTTTCTGAAAAAAATTTGAAAAAGTGCTGCCTCTTCACCAAATTTGGTCTAGGTAATAGGTAAGGGTGCTTGTGTATAGTCCATGAAGCTCAATAGTATTAGCGCAAATTATTTCACCACATCAAAAGCAAAAGTGCAGTTCTCTTTATATGAAAAGTTATGTCAATACAGTTTTTTTTAAGGAAGAAAATGTTTTTTAAGTTTCTGTGTGATCGCCGTTTTCGCATTTGGTAAATAGCAGCTTCTGCCCCAAAGTTCCTCATGGCCGTCAATGGGAAACTCCAAAAATAATTTTCTTCATTAAAGCGAAAATTGTAATGATAAAACTTGCCATATAACAAGAACTGTTTATTTGCTTTGAACTAACGCATAAAAGTAATTTTTAATTGGACGAACCCATGGTGCGAATCGCATCTCAATGTGGACAAAAATAATAATATACTGACATTGGTGATTCGAACCTAACAATAAGCAAAGTATGCCTTCTGTGGTGTAAGTATTTATTGCTCAAATATTCATACCAACTGCAGTATTGCGATAGGAATATGCAAATATTAAACAGTTTGGCTGAAATCTTCAAAGCCTGTGTGGCCATATGTTCCACTTATGTTACTTGGCTTCAAATACTTTACAGAAGCACAATTACTAGCAATGTAAACCAAGATTGATGTAGCAAGAAAAAGTGGTACTTTTGAAATTTTCTCAAAACAACACTCACATGACAATCTCTGAAGTTCTGAAGGCAGCCACGTGACCAAAGTTTTTTTCTCTTCAAAATATTCTAGCGATTGACTGTTTTCGATAGAGTAAATTAGCCCCATTTTTAAACTCCACATTTGTGAAGGTCGCCAGGCAGCATGGTTTGCATGTTTGGTGTAAAATGGCCCAGTGGAAAAAACAACAAATGCCTGAACGCACTTTGAAGTTTGGCCAATTTTGAATGCATTTAATTGTTAGCAGCAATTGAATGAAGCCATTATGTTCACTCTTAGGCCTAGAAAGAAACCAGAAGCAATGAAAGTAGTCTTAAGGGTCGTCCAGTTTCACTGTTCCAGGGCTTGTGCCGCCTAGTTTAGTTCAAGCTTCACAATTTTTATACCCAGATTCGACGAAAAGCCCGCGTAGGCACAGTAAATTTTCATCTGAATGGTTTCACACTAGTTACCTAGATAAAAGGTGGCAAGTAGAGGTAAAGATACCAGTACAAAGGCATCGTAGATAATAACAAAGAGGTCTGCGTTTTTGTGGTGCTTTGCCTGAATGCTGTGCTTTTTGTGATATAGTTCTTTAGTGAAAATAGGCTTTAAAAACGAACATTAACCATGTTACGCCTAGTTTTTCTGTTATCATCGTGGTGGCCATAATAAAACTTATAACTTCGAACTTAATAGTTCTCTTGCAGAATTTTTCTTGTATAATTATATTTTCGAGACCTAGTCAATTTAGTTATAAGAAAAGGTGATTTTGATGATAAGTCACTCTTTATATAGTTGCTAAGTTTTACGACACCTTTTAAATTCCTAAGAGAGCAGTTATTTTCAATATCGGTATTTAAAATGCGATGAGCACGCTGTATGTACCATGGTGTTAGCACTTACAGATAGCACATGCACCTATCTCTTCTGATGGCAGTTATTTTTGTTACTCTTGCTCACCCATTTCTGTGTGGATGACCTATAGTAGTGGGGCTTGTACAGATTTGTAATGGGAGCTTCACGATCCTGCTTGCCTGCATGGTGATTTATAACCTTCTTAGGTTGCATGGTTTTACGTCACAAAATTGGTAAACATGCCATTATTGTACACCAACTGTATAGTTCAAAGGCAGCAAATGTAGGTGTACGCACAGTTGAATGTACAATGACGGCTTTTACTGGCAGTTCCTAAAGCTCAAGTGTACCCGAAGCATTTATTTTATGCTATTGTAATAATATCTCATTGAATTATTGATACCGTGGAAAGTTGTAAGAACAACCTAGGTATTTTTACCGTGACAAGCGTGCTGTTTTTTTTTGCAAGTGGCAGAACTAATTTTTACTCTTCTCTCTTCTAAGATTCACATATGCATAACAGGAAGGATTGTGGGCCTTTGTTTTTCAGTTTCATTCTGTGCGTTATATTTCTTGTGCATAAGAACTAAGGTGCTTACATGTGTGTCTGACATCATTTGCGCCCTCATTCACATTTTCAGGTGCATATGAAGAAAACGTCGAGGTGCATGGCAGTGACCGCCGGTATACACTGTGGTGCCAGAGCATCAAGCAGCTATTCTCCAATCTCCACAAAGCATTCAAGAGATAAACACAGCACCACGCTTTCACAGTGCTATGAATATTTTAGTTTAAAAATTTCGTTCGAAAATTGCTGTTGTTTCATTCTGTTTAGTGCCACCACCATGTGGCTTAGGCGTAGCTCGTTGAATGACGGTGCAAATTCACCTCATTTGCGTACCGTCAAAACTGCGATGTGGCTATTCACAGCTGAAGCATGCAGACAAAAAAAGTATGCAATGTAGCAGGGCTGCTTCCGATATGCTTATAATTGCTTTTCTAATGCATTTATTAACTATATAGTTTTTTTTTGTCTTGCATAAAATACTGCATTGATTTGTTGCAATACAACCATCACTTATGATCGCTAGCTTGTCAATTCAGTAGCTTCCTAATATATTCTATTTAAAAGCTAATTTTCCTCCCGCATCACGACTCTAAGAAAGATAACAATAATTCATTGTCTCATCATGCATATTCAACAGGTATTGTGATTTGTACACAGTATTGCATATACACAAAATGTTGACGTCCATTCAACCTACACATTATATTGCTTTGCACCAGATTTGGACGGTCGTTTCGTTACCGCATCATTAATGCGGCTTTTCTTATCAGCGGAGCTTTCCGCATCATGCGGCTTTCGTAATCTACGGACATTTTTGCATCATGTGGATTTTCTTATGTGCCGATCTTTCTCCATCACGAGGCTTTTTTTATATGTGGACCTTTCCGAATCATACGCCTTTCCGTAGACCAATAATTGCGTATGTGCGGAAACCATACAAACGGAACATTTCAGTAAAAATGTGGATGTTTTCACATTAAAAACTCGCCAAAAATGTGGTAACTGCGCCTGTCATAGAGCGTATACACTTATATGGCAACACGTCATCACTTTGAATATATTCCTAAACGCGTGAGGCTTTAGATAACTAGGAGCGAAATTACTCGCGCTTGACGCGTGCATGTGTCTCCACTGCTCACCAACTTCAGACCATTCTTCAAGCGCTTTGCGGGTGCCCCTTCGAAGTGGCTTGTGAGGACATGCATAGCTAATGTCAACGCGCAGAACAAAATAATGCAATTATTTATGAGAAATTGTGTTTTAGTCAAGGAGGTAATTATCGCTATCTTAATTTTACCAAGCAGATTTAGTTGGCCGCACGACTGCGGATTCATTCTATGAGGCTCTCTGCCCCCGCAATAATGCCTAAGATAGCGCTGCGGGTAATATTCGAAATAAAAAAATAAAGGTATGTTTGCATTGACAGCCAGTCATTGACGATCACACAAACGCGATTGGTGAAGTTATAAACGCTGTCCCATTAGCCAGATGTACTTCTGTAGATGAACTCATGAACGCACTATGTCAAAAGCATTCACAATGCGGCGCTGCAAGAATGAAAACCGGCTTATGCAGCATGCGTGAATATTTGTCAAACGATTCCTGGCAGCCACTTATTACGGAGTTTTTCTCTAGAACTTCCTTCAAAAGCCAGTGAGCTGTTTCTTTTTTTGCCCTTGAAACACGAGACACTGATTACTTTTAAGAAATGCGTTCCACTTAGCACTAACAGCGTAACTATCAAAACGGAGTGTCGTTGATTTCGCAACCCCTTTCTTTAGACAAACTTCTATAACAAATACTGCTCTCGCCTGGTCGGAAAAGTCGCAACGCCGCCTCGCAAACCTGTTTGCCTGAGAGGCCTGGTGCTGCAGTGGCAATGAAGGAGGCAGTCCGGCTTGGTGCTCGGCTTGATGCTCGACTGGACGAGAAGCTGCCAGCCAGGCGCATTTCTTCAAAGCGGCTTGCATCCGTGCCAAAGGGGTCAGCCGTTTGTGGCACCTCAGTCATTGGGTCGTTGTCTTGTGTGTCGGTTTTTTTCAAACTTGATAGGTAAGGAAATGGGTAATTTGTAGGTGTAGCTTTGCTTGTGTTGATTGTCTTTGTATCGGCTCTACTTGAAAGCGGTCGAGCATTATCCGTTGGCTTTGTTTCTTCTTTCACCGCGTCGCCTCGTTCAAGTACGGTCATCTTCTCGAACCACCTGCAACGTTGACGCAGAGCCACAAAGCTTACTGGTCCACTGCTTGATCCCTGCCATTGTTAAAATACTATTAGGCGTATTGAATTCATCGTGACCCATGCGTGGATAATAATGGGTGCGATGTGCCATTGAGACCCAATGTCTCAACGGCACATCGAGTAAACAAACGGGTTCATGACTGGTTGCACGATGTGTCACAAAAATTCGACACTATTGTTGTAGGAATCTTGTATTTTTCACCCTTTTGCGCATACGGTGCTAATGTACACGACTGAAAAGTATCTCGCGATTTTTCCGCAGCAGTGTTTCAATATTATGCAGTTCAAATGCAGTTAGCATCAACATTTAGGGTTTGGGAAAACGTAATGGTATACACATTTACGTACGTACGTTAACGTTTACGTATGATGAGCTAGAACTTTGAACGATATGCGTTCTGGTAAGAGGGCAAAAGCAAACCGGTAACACTTTAACTTAAAGATGTAAACGTACAACCTAAATGTCTCTAATATATACATGATGAGCGTGAACTAACAAGTATCATAGCTTGACATTTGAACCGCGTTTCGTAAACACAAAGGGTAACGCACGAAACAAACGTATAGTTTGTTTTACACTTATTAGAAATCTCGTAGTGCGTGGCTTCTTTGTGCGGACATGATGCGGCCAGCGCGGTAGTCGCGCACTGGCAGCAGCTCGCGCGTGTGCAGACGCTTGGGGGGCGTTGTGTTGAACGGTTGAACCTCGTTGCTGCTACGGCAGCGTTCGCTGGCTGATTTGTGATGCCGCGGGCCGATTTCGGTTGGCATGTGGGGTTCAATGTACCAAAACTACCATATGATTATGAGAAACGCCGTAGTGGAGGGCTCCGGAAATTTTGACGACAAGGGGTTCTTTAACGTGCACCCACCCACATCTGAGCACACGGGCCTACAACATTTGCGCCTCCATCAAGAATGCAGCCACCGCAGCCGGGACAGCGGGCCGATTTTTTTCGCTGATGCGGGAAGTGGGCCAATATTTCTCACCTTATCACAGTATGCCTCGCTGCCGTCAAAAATGAGCGTCGTCATCTCCGTGGCTGGGGACATGACAAGACATTAAGAGAAATCGGAATCTTCACGCGTGCGTTTCAGTGTATTTGAGTGAGTGTTGCCACAAGGAATGCGATCGATAAAAAGCACGTTCAGGTAGTTATCCTAACCTGCAGCATTTCTGAACTCGTCCACGTTTATTTTATTATGTTGAACCTGCATGGCTGCATGCTACTCGGTGTAGAGTGCTTCGCAATTATTTAGCCTAAAATGAAATCCCACGTACGGTGCGTGCTCATTATGGTATTTCCTGTAGCAGCGTACTGCGGTGCCTACGCAAAGGAAAACAATTACGTCACCGATTGATGTATAGGAGATGTGTAACATCCCGAAACCACCATATGCATATGACAGACGCCATAGTGGGGGGCTTCGGAAATTTGGACCACCTGAGGTTCCGTAACGTGCACCTAAACCTGAGCACATGGGCCTACAGCATTTTCACGTCCATCGAAATTGCAGCCGCTGGGATTAGGCCCGGCGACCTGCGGGTCAGCAGCCGAGTACCTTGGCCCCTAGACTACCGCGGCGGGGCTAACACAGAATTTCGGCATAGTTTCGCAGCAACAACGAAATCAGCAGGCTTCCCGACAATGTGGCCAGCGCACACCGCCGTCGCCGACGATGCAGTTGATAGCACTTTCCTCAAGCGTTTGCGCATGCGCGAGCTACTGCCGGCGTGCGAGTGCAGCGGTGGCCGCGTCGCGATGCCATGCACTTCGAGACTTCCCCTTAGAGTACAACAAATGGTACATGTTATGTCTAAAAGGTAGTGCTACTTATCAACTTTTGAGGCAGTAAAGTGTTCTACAACGTTCAATACTTAGTAAGTCACTGCAGATAGTTGATCACAGACGTTAACTACCTAGGACTACTAAATGTCTCTAGTCTACCACGTGCACTTACTACTTAGGGTACTGATTTTTGCAAAAGCACTTTACCACCTTAAAGGTCCACTCCTGCGATTTTCCTACCATGTCAAGGTAATGGTGTTTTTATGTTTTTTTGAGACACTAATGTCACGAGCCCAATAGTTGAAAGCTCAGGATATTGGAAAATCAATTTTGTAATAAAAAAAGTGCAATACCGCAACAGAAACCCAACCAGGCGCCCTGTCTGCATATGACTTACTAATTGGTCAAAACCGGAGGCAAAATAATGGTCACGCCAGTACGGAGAATGAAAACAATGAAAGCCAGACCAGCGAAGCCCCCGCCATGCACCTCACGGGAAGGAATGAAGCTTTCTCGTGCTATACCCGTGCTGAACACCATCGACGTCAACTTGTGACAAGGACAATAAACATTTCAGTGGCCAAAGTAGCGATGCCATTGGCTGCCTCATTTTTGTTGGCTTGTCAAATATGACATCACAGGGACAGTGTTGCCAATATTCTGATAAGCGAGGTGAGCTTTTCGAGGCAATCTTTAAAAATTCATTTGCAAACAATCAGCGAATGTATCAAGACTGTAACTTGGCATAAATGACCGCAATGTGCAAATGAACGTACGCAGCGAATTTCATTGGGATTCCTTGACCTCAAAAAATTGCCGGAGTTGGCTTTTGAAAGATAGTAAGAAGCGATACCTTTTTTTAAGCGTGTATACACGGGATGAGAGTGAACTGGAATTGTTGTTAAATCTTTTAATGCTGTAACCTCGTTGTCCGAGTGGTCCGCTCCTTTCAAAAGGCGGGTGCTGTATTCAACCAAACAGCATTGTTGCTTTCCGTAAGTTACGGTGAGAGCACAGCACCTACCAACCACTCTTTTCGCGAGATTAGCTCGTGCGCGCGTGGATATGATGGGGTAACGATATGGAAAGCTCTTTCTTTGAGCCTGCCATGCTATCTCGCTATTAAACGCGACAACACGCTGTAGCCATGAGCTCGAAATACTCACAATGGCAAATGATGTATATGAATACCTCGCCGTAAGTTTGCCGAAGCACGTGTTCTTCGAGGCCTATCATTTCGCACCGCGCGTTCAGGAGGCAGGGTTCGCTGGCTCGGCTCCCAGTGCTGGAAATTTTTCTTCTAGTTTTTTCTTGATCAAATGTTAGCGTTTATTTTACAACGTCGTATCCGTGACAATGATATATCAGTGTAGGCGTGGTAGATTCCTGTATAAAAGACTTAAAAACAGAACATATTTAGGCAATTTCTTCTTGTAAATCAGTTTAAAAACCCTGGCACCCCGACATTTGCCTGAACCTAGGGCTCGACAATTTTACCTAATTTCGAATTCTAGTTCATCTATTTCGTATAAACTCACTGCGGCATAAGGGTACGACTAAGCGAGTCACATAAACGTGCCGGAAACATGCCGCCGCGGCATGCCACGCATGGCAAATACGGCAACAATCGAGAGTTTCGTGGCTTAGAACGTAAAAAGGCTCGAGACCAAAGTCAGTGTAAAATGTTCAACGCCGCGTAGTGATTGACTAAGGAGTGATGTGGTTTACGTCACAAACATATGACGACCAAGCCACCAATAATATGCACCAAGTTCTCAATCGAGACAGCCTGCAACGTAACTAAAGCGCGTCTACCAAAAAGAAAAAAAATACCCGACTACCAAAGAGGAAAAAAATGCCCTCTTATGGAACTGCTCGCTCATTGGACGGTTTGCGTGTCGTAACTCCTTAACGGCAACAAACCCTCTTAACAGAATGATTACGCAAGGGCCACACAGGAACATTATTATTCAAAAGACTTATGCGCAGAAATGTGTGGTCGTCAACGACCGACAGTGATCGCTAAAGGCGTGTCATAAATGATCAAGCCTTCCAGGATTTGGAACCAAGCTAAAGAGAACGCCACCCGTAGTCGTAGCCAAAATTGCGTCAAAGAAGCTCTAATTTGCATTACGGTAGCCTTATGAAGCACAAGATATGCTCCAGAAAATTGTTTCCTAATTGGAGTACAAACTCCAGGTATTCCGGAACAAGGCATGTAACCGGCTATCCGTACCACCTCCTTGCGAACGGTATAAACGGAAACTTGCGCACTCACAATTTGTGCAGGTCATGCGACAACAAGAAGAGTGTACGGAAATCATGTTATAGAGCTTTCTGTTGCGTCACTGAAACCATCTTCACTCGAAAATAATGCAATCATACATAGAACTGTGCTGGTGAGAAAGCTTGGGACACGAGTGGATGGTTTTAAGCGCGCGCTCGATAGAAGGGTCCGCCAAGACTATTTTAAGCAGGAAACCTTGTGACTAAGTCAGCTCGTTACAGATGGTGGTAGTTACCTTTTTCTAGCTAGTTCACAATTATTAGAGAGTTTTAGTATAGCGGAAAACAGCAAACGCATAAATTTAGAATTATCGTTGTGGGCTCCACACTGACTATGTTCATAACGTTAACGAAGGCCACACTATTTCATAAAAACGCTATTTATGGCATATTGTTGCGGGGTTGGTGACTTCTGCACAAGATGCATTTACAGGTGAAAACCACAGGCAAGGGTCACAATGGCTTATTGGCACACTCAGGCCTGTCAGCTCCTTCAGCCCTTCCTCTTCTTTACTCCATCTCCATTACAGGACCCCCCGGCTTTGAAGCGCCGTCTCGGTGCGAGTTCGGAGAAGTGTGAGAGAAGTAGGGTTTCATGCCCGAAACGTGGAGAATGTCAACCAAGGACCAACTTGGGGACGTATTGGAGTGCAATAGCGCTATCACGTAGTTCACGTCGCTAACTTGACGTAAGACTAGGTAGGGTTCTGCGTATCGGGACAAGAGGTTTTCGGAGAGACCTACACGGTGACACGGTGACCCGAGGAGCACGCGGTTGCCTGGGGCAAATTTTATATTACGACGCTGATGGTCGTAGCGGGCGTTCTGCGTAACCTGTGACCTGGCGAGACGAGACTGGGGAACTTAACGAGCCATGTGAGCCCTATCAATGGCAATTCGAGCGTACGCGGAAGCAGATGGCACGAGAGGCAAGGTGGTTTCAAACGGCTATACGGGGTCGCGACCACACAAAATATGAAAAGGTGAAAAATCCCGTGGTTTCATGTCGAGAGGAAGTTTATGCGAATGTCACTTAGGCCAACGTGGTGTCCCAGTCTCAATGATCTTGGAAGACGTAGATCGAAAACATCTCTGAGCGTGTGGTTGAGACGTTCAGTTAGGCCATTAGTTTGTGGGTTGTAGGCGGTACAAAGATTATGCGCTGTGGCACACGATCGAAGGAGGTCACCAACAGCTCTGGACAAGAAAGAGCGGTCGCGGTCCATAAGCAGCTGCCGTGGTGCACCGTGGTGTAAAATTACGCCATGAAAAAGAAAATCTGCGACCTCAGTGGCGCAACTGGTTGGCATGGCCTTGTTATCGCGTAACGGGTCGCAAACTTTGTGGCGACGGCGATCTATTTATTTCCCATTGTCGTCGTCGAAAAAGGGCCAAGGAGGCTGAGTCCTACGCGATGAAAAGGTTCAGAGGGCAATTCAGTTGGGTGAAGATATCTAGCCGACAGGAAAGAAGGCCTTTTCCGGCGCTGGCAGGGGTCACAGTGGCGAGATATCGACGCACCCTGCGCTACAGTCCAGGCTAGAAGTACCGACGTCGCACTGGGTCGTATGTGCGGGAAACGCCAAGGTGTCCCGCTGTTGATGCGTCGTGAAGTTGTTCAATTATTGCAGCCCGTAGATGACAAGGAATGACTAGTAGAAGCTCAGGGCATTCAGTGCTGACGTTGCGGCGTTAGAGGACGCCGTCATGCAGCGAGAACATATTGGATTCAGGTCATGGCTGTCAGAATAAATTGTGTTGAAAATAGTGCGCACTGCCACATCCTGTCCTTGTTCGATGCGCATATCGGCGTTGTAAATAAACGTCATTACGCTTCTCGCTAGGTCAGGCACAACAAGATCACGAGGATCCACCGGGTGACGAGCAAGACAGTCTGCGTCCTTATGCAAACGGCCAGACTTGTACCTGACACCAAACGAAAAACTTCTGGAGCCTCAGAGCCCAGTGACGCAGACATCCAGTCGCGTCCTTCAAAGAATTCAGGCAGCAGAGGCGTGGTCGTCTGTAACACAGTGAATATATGACGATAGAAATATGGCCATTACTTGGTGACGGACCAAACTAAAGCTAAACACTCTCAGTGATGGAATAATTCCTCTCAGTGGGAGAAAGCAGGTGTCTGGCATAAGCTGTTGCGCACTGTCCACCGTGGTGCCACTGAGCGAAAATTGCGCCAATACTGTGGTTAATGGCGTCGGTGTGAACTTCTATGAAAGCAGAAGGATTAAAGTGGGGAAGTATTGGGGTTGTAATTGAGTAGCCAATGAGAGCGGTGAACACTTTAGCCTGCTAGGGCCCCATGAGAATGTGGTATCCTTCTTCAGCAAATCTGTGAGTGGCCTGGCAACGTCGGCGAAGTTTTTCACAAAAAGACGAAAGTACGAACATAAGCCGATGAAGCTCCGGATGTGAAATGGAGGACGTGGCAACGGAAACCTGCGGACGGCGCGGATCTTTTCGAGATCTAGTTGGACGCCATCAGTGTTTACAAGATAGCCCAAAACGGCATTTTGACAGCAACCAAATCAGCATTTCTAGGAATTCAGTTGTAGTCAAGGTGTTTTGAAGACTGCGGGAATTGGAGCGAGACGATCAGGTGGCTATCGAAAGTAGATGAAAAGATTATCACATCATATAAGTGACAGAGACAAGTAGACCACTTATAACAGCGCAGGAGAGTCCATCATCAATTTGAATGTCGCAGGGGTGTTACATAGTCCAAAAGCCATTATCCCTAGCTGGTATAAACCACTCAGTGTGATTAAGGCCATCTTCTCACGGTCCATTTGATCGGCAGAAATCTGCCAGTAGCCGGACAGAAGATCACTAGACGGGAAGTATGTAGCACCGTGCGGGCAGCTGACCACGTCATCGATGTGTGGTAGCGGATATCGTTTTTTGCTGATCTCGTTGAGGTGGCGATAGTCAACGCAGAAGTGCCCGGTACCATAAGAAGCGTGAGGTACAGCGGAGGCCCAAGGACAATTTGGTGGTTCTATGACAACTCTGTTGAGCCGTTCGTCAATTTTCCTTTGGATAACTCGGCTCTCAGTGTGGGAGACAAAATAGGGGTGTCGGCAAGTAGGACAGGCGTCACCAGTGTTTATACGGTGCTGAACGGCGGATGTTTGTCGTAGATGTTTGTTCTCAAAATAAAAAACATGTCGGTAGATGACGCGAGCAGGCGACGAATGTCGCTTGCTTGAGCAGGGTTGAGGTCGGGTGCAATCAACTTCGATAAACGATCCCGCGGAGAAGAGCTGCTGCAAGCTACAGGAGACTGAAGTAAATCAATCTCGGTTGTGAGAGCGCGATTTTGAGTTCGTCAGCATTAGATATATTGGCCAAGAACATGCCACGAGGAAGCACTTGAGGGTACAAGCTGAAATTGAGAAGTAGAAGCGAGGTACAGTTGTCAGTGACAGTCACAAGCGTATGGGTGATGGCAATGTTGGGCTCAAAAAGACCTCGGCAAGAGGAAGGCGAGAGAAAAACTACGTAGGTGGCTGCCTGAAGTGACAGCCGCACATCCTGAAAAGAGCACAGGCATAGCGAGGCAGTGTGGGGTTCAGTGACTATCTGAGGTAGCTCTAGCTTAAGAACGCTGGTAGCACAATTGATAAGAGCAGAATGATTCGACAAGAAGTCTAGGCCTAGGATAACGTCATAAGGGCATTGGTCAATCGCGACTAAAATAACAGCAGTAGTGTGGTAGTTTATACTTAGCGCGCAGTGCACAGACCGAGGACCATCGGCATACCGCCATCGGTCACACGGAGCATTTGTGCAGCAACTGGTGTCAGAACTTTCTTTAAATGTGTGCTTAAGATTGAACTCATGAACGAAGTGCTTGCGCCGGTGTCGACAAGAGCTTGCACAGGTACGCCATCTACTACAACGTCTAGTACACTTAGTCTGGTGAAAACGGAGAGAGGATTTGCTCCGGAAGTCGTCAATGCAACACCACCTCCGAGGCTGCATTTCTCAGTTTTCTGAGACAGTGTGGCCGGAAGCCACGGGGGACGAGAAGTGTGTGCGGCTGGAAGCCACGGGGGGGGGGGGACGACGACGAGAAGTGCCGTGACTGCTGCGAACGGGATGATGGAGGACGTGTTTGCGGCGAAAAAGACGTGCCTCCGTAGTAAAGCCGAGCGGCTGTACGAAGTGTTCCAAGAATGTTCAACGGCATTGGAATCATGGGCAGGTGCAATGGCGTGGGCGGTACCGTCGAAACGGGTCATATTGGTCGTCGTGCCGAGAGCCATATGTTGTGGCAGTAACGGGCAATATGTCCAACGCGCTGAGAGTTGCAACAGTTAGGGCGGTCATCTGCAGTTCGCCACTCAGCCGGGTTTCGATTTGATTGATATGGGGGGTTTAACGTCCCAAAACCGCCTTATGAATATGAGAGACGTCGAAGTAGAGGACTCCGGAAATTTCGACCACCTGGGGTTCTTTAACGTGCACCCAAATCTGACACGGTCCTACAACATTTGCGCCTCCATCGGAAATGCAGCGGCCACCACCGGGATGCGAACCCGCGACCTGCGGGTCGGCAGCCGAGTACTTTAGCCACTAGAGCACCAAGGCGGGGCACTCAGCCGGGTTACGAGTACGTGGAGAAAACCGTCGGTCGGAGGAGGACATCGCGAAAGGGTGTTCGCTCACTCTGGGCGTGGTGACATGGTACACGGAATGCACTCCGATGTTTTCAAGCTCCTGGTGCATAATGGTTCGAACAAGAAGAGTAACAGAAGTGGCATCAGTGCTGCGTAAATAGAACGCTGAGGGCGTCATTGCTTCCAGTTTGCGGCAAACAATGCCTGCCAGGTCTACTGGCGGCGACAGATGTTGTGGTGCCGACTGGTCCTGGCAAGTGAATGTTACATTGGTCTTAGGATTCAGGCGAATGTTTGCTGAATGCGGCAAATTTTCATTTGCTCGAACTAACGCCACTTTTTGATGATCACGTCCACAGTGGAACAGCTCTTGCACATCAGGAGATTGAACGCATCGTTGGCAATCTCTTCCAGGACATGCCCAACCTTGTCACCTTCTGTCATGTCGCTTTCGGCCTTTCAGCGAAGGACCAGCATGTCTAGAATGTATGCGAGGTATGATTCCTTTGGGGATTGGGCACGGCCGGCCAATTCCTTTGTGGCGGCGATCTTACGACTGGCGGTTTTGCCAAACCTCTCTCGCATATTTTCTTTGCATGGGTCCCAGCTTTTGAGTTCTTCATTATTTTCATACCATACCTTGGCCGCGCCTCTCAAGTAAAACAGCACAGTTCAGTTGGCTAATGCCAACTAAACTGTGGGATCAAATCTGTTCGGCACACTCACTCGTTCGATCATGGCCAACCAATCGTCAACGTCGACGCCAATGCTCCAACAGAGTGTACCGGGATCCTTGAGCGGCGTGAAAACGTATGGTTGCGACGCCGTGTTCGTCGGATACGCTGACGTTGACGAGAAGAGCTCAAGATTCACCATAGCTGGAAAAGCTTGATGGTTAGCTAGCACCTCTCACTAATATGTTACGGGGTTGGTGATTTTTGTACAAGATGAATTTACAGAGGAAAAACAAAGGCAAGAGTCACAATGGCTGATTGGCACACTCGCGCCTGTCAGTCCCTTCTGCCCTTTCTTTTTCTTAACTTCATCTCGGGCCCCGCCATGGTGGTCTAGTGGCTAAGGTACTCGGCTGCCGACCCGTAGGTCGCAGATTTGAATCCCGGCTGTGGCGGCTGCATTTCCGATGGAGGTGGAAATGTTGCAGGCCCATGTGCTCAGATTTGGGCGCACGTTAAAGAACCCAAGGTGATCGAAATTTTCAGAGCCCTCCACTATGGCGTCTCTCATAATCATATGGCGGTTTCGGGGCGTTAAACCCCACATATCAATCAATTACTTCATCTCGGTTCAGAGCATACTGGCAGCCGTGCGGGCACGACTACTAATTCATGCGTTTATGCATTGCAGGCACTGACAGGGTATCTCACCCAGGCCTGATATCCCCACCGGATAGCAAGATACCACGCTCAGCTGGGCGCAGTCGCACTCCTGCCGTTTCATCTGCACGTGCCGCATCTACTCACCACCCCAGCCGGACGTGGCGTCTGCTTTCCCGTCAACTCAGCTTGTGGCGACCCCTTCATTCATAAATAGGGCCTCAACTGGACAGTCGGCGCTCAGAGCAGACTGGCAGCCGTCCGGGCACGACTGCTAATTCCTGCGTTTACGCATTGCAGGGGGGTTATGGGAGCTTGTTGTATCATCTCCTTGCTTTGAAAATGGCTGTCTGTCTACTCTGAGTGCCTACTTATTTGTGCAATGGCGCCCTACATGGGCATCCTTCTCTTGTTCTCGTGTATATAGTGCTGACTCTCTGTTTCACGGCCTGCCTTCATGGATGCCCTTGCTTTGCTCTCTAAAGCACTGGGGGCCAAAACGCCCAGTTCTATTAAAGAACTCGCAAAGGTGCTAATAGAAATGTTCAGCACCATCATGGCGGCCATGACAGAGGTCAAAGCTAGCGTTAGTAGTTTCGAGGAGTCTATGAAGTTTCATAGTCAGGGCTTTGACTAGTTCAGATCTGAGCTAAAGGCTGTCTGACAGGAGCTGAGCGAAGTTAAAAAGCGCAGTCTCGAAGACGAAAGGGAACGTCATCAACTTGTGAAGGAACTCAGAGACGCAAAGAAAGAAATTGTAGACCTGAAGCAGTACTCCAGGCGGACTAATCTAGAACTTAAAGGAGTGCTGTTAACTGAAAAGAAAGACCTCGGTCAAACACTATATAAGGTGGCCACTTGCCTGAGTGTTCCGCTTTCGCATTATGACGTGGATGTGGCGCATCCTGTCCCCACAAAAAGGGGCAGGCTGCCCACTATACCCGTCATATTCAACTCTCGAGCTACCCATGACAGGCTTCTGTTTGCCGCAAAAAAGAAGCGGCTGAATGCGTTCCTGCTGGGTTACCAAGTAGATAGCCCAGTATACGTGAATGCCCATTCGTGTCCCGAAAACAAAATTCTGCTCGGAAAAGCTATCCAGTGCAAACGGGAAAAGAACTGGAAATTTGCATGGGCTGCTAATGGCAAAATTCTAATGCGGAAGTCCGAGAACTCGAGAGTTGTACACATCACATTCGATGACGACCTGATGAAAATAGTATAAGTAGCAGTTTGCAACTACTGGTACTCCTCTAAGTAACATCATGCCACTCTCTGTAATCGCGCCTTACAACGTACCTAAAAAAAACAGCAATATCTCTGTCTTCTACACGAACATCCACAGTTTCAACAAGAATTTGAACTTGCTCCTCGCGTTCCTTTCTACGCATGCCCAACCTGTCGATGTTATAGCGTTGACAGAAACATGGCTAAAAAAGGGTGGAAATTGCAACATCAATGGGTACGCAATCATATCTAATCCACGAGATAGACGCATGCGTGGCGGCGGTGTGGCCGTCTTTGTAAAATCAGGACACTCGTTTTCGAAACTAGAATCCGTCACATGCAGCGTCGCAGATAT
The DNA here is from genome assembly GCF_043290135.1 of Rhipicephalus microplus. Taxonomy (NCBI): domain Eukaryota; kingdom Metazoa; phylum Arthropoda; class Arachnida; order Ixodida; family Ixodidae; genus Rhipicephalus; species Rhipicephalus microplus. The sequence goes on from NC_134710.1 coordinate 453,185,240, forward strand.
TGAATTACTGTTCATCAACTTGGAGTGTTCTCTTATCATAGGAGTTATATACCATTCTCCGAACTCATCTTGCGTTTCTTTTCTAGATATGCTTGAAAAGGCGCTATTTACACTTGCGGCAAACTACAATATTGCCGTTGTCATTACGGGAGACTTCAATATCGATACGTGCAGTCTAGCGTCTTCTGAATCTAATTACGAGTTTTTGCTTGCTTCTTTCAATCTTCGAAACGTGATTTCTACCTCCACACGTTTACCTAGCGCCTCAGCGACGATCTTAGACCACGTGTTGACAAACACATCCACCCCCATCAATGCAACTGTGTATGACGAACCAATCTCTGATCACCTTCCTATTTGTATCTCGATTATAGACCTGTCCAAGACTCCACCTAAAAATCACCCTGTCATTAGAAAGATAGATTATACCCTATTAAGGAACGAACTTCTATCTCTCGTACCAAGCAGTCTGTACCATGATGATGTAAATACTGAGGTTGCCAATCTAATCGAAACTACAAGAACTGCTTTCAGTGACACTAGTAGTACCGTATTTTCTCACTCTTATAACGTCCAGTTCTGCCCTTGGATGACCCAAGACATCCTTGCTATCTTGAAGAAAAAACAGTGCTGGTACATTACTTGGAAACAGCATAAACATAATCATTATTACTTAGGGCAGTATAAAAGGTTACGGAATGAATTTGTGGCAATAATCCGCGTACGCAAAAAGAACTACTACTCCAGCTTGATTCAACGCGCGAATGGGGATACAAAAACAATATGTAAAATTATACAAGGTGTTGTAGGAAATTCTGGTGCGCATTGTATTCTCCTTTTAACAATAGACGATCAAACTGCTGAAAGATTCAATTCATACTTCACTAGTATTTGCCCGTCCTTGGTATCTATTCATCCTAACTCTAATTACGTGTGTTTAGCCAGCTCCATATCCAATACCGTCTTTACTCATGGCATAGAATTAGGAGAGCTGTTATCTACCATGAAAAAATTGTGTATTAACAAAACCGCCGGGAAGGATGGAATCACAGTCCATCTGATCAAGGATAATATAGACATGTTAAGCCCCATCTTGTGGAACATTTTCAATCATTCCCTAGCAACCTCCTCCTACCCTGATCCTCTAAAAGTCGCCAAAGTATTGCCCATATTTAAAGACGGTGATCGCTCTGACTCTTCGTGTTACCACCCGATATCAGTTCTCAGTATAATAAAACATCTTTGAAAAGCTACTTTCTTCTCAAATCAACAAATTTCTGGAAAAATATCAAATTTTATGTCCGCAACAGCATGGTTTCCGTCCGGGATATTCTACTTCCACTGCAGTTCAAACATTGACACAAAACGTCAACACAGCTTTAAATAGCCATAAACTAGTTTTTATTGTATTTCTTGACCTACAGAAGGCATTTGACACTATCTATCATAGCATCCATAAAACATATAATTAACTATAGCTTCAGAAATGAAAGCTTTGAATTATTTTCCCGCTACTTCACTCATGCTAGTAAAATTGTTTCTCTAGGTGGCATCACTTATTCGCAAAACCTATGAGCACAGGGGTCCCACAGGGATCTGTCCTAGGCCCTTTATTCATTATAATATATGTGAATGACCTACCACTGGTTGTTATATCTCCAGAGCTATTATTGTACGTGGATGATGCATCTTTAATAGTTACGAGAGAAAATATGCAAGAAATTGAAACAAAAACAAATGCTGAACTAGCAAATATATCACATTGGTTCAAGGCAAATAAACTTACCGTCAACGCGAAAAAAAATCTGTACATGATGATCCATTCCCGACATATGCCAATAAATATAGACAGCATTCAATCGAAGATGAATAATTATGCACTTGAACGCATCAATTCATTTAAATACCTAGGTGTAGTTATCGACAACTATTTCCTCTGGCATCCCGATATAAAATCAGTGTGCTCGAGGTTATCTTCGGGCTGTCATGCATTGTTGCAAGTGAAAAATTATCTCGACCTTGCAATATTACGGATCTTGTACCTTTCTCTAATCCACTGTCATCTGTCCTACTGCATTGATTCATGGGGTTGGACGTGCACTACATACCTGGAGCCTTTACAAAAACTACAGAAGCGCTCACTAAGAATAATAACGCACTCAAGCCACGATAATCCCAGCGCACCCCTGTTTAGTAAACTACAAATTTTACCAATGGACAGTTTGCATCAACAGACAACAGCCATTGCCATTAATAATATCATAAGGTATAACCGTCCTGTTCATTCGTCTATTCTTTGCTCCTCATCCCGCCCTTCGAGGAATACTGCTGCCGGTAATTTTAACCTTCCTCCCACGATCAACGTCTATGAAAAACGGCGTCTGCAGTTCGTCGGTACCAAAATCTGGAATAGACTGCCCCAGGATATAAAATCGGCTGTTAACTTTCCTCTCAAAATAAAAAAACACTTCCTTGCAATCCTTAATGTGTCTTTGTAACCCCCTTAATAGTAACAAAATCGTTCAATCCTTGTATATAAGTACCACTACGTCCAGTGAGAGTTTACTGCGTAGTTGTTATTACTCATTGCGTTTAATTTTTTGTGTATAAAATTACATGTTTCTGTTATCTTACTCAAGTTCGAGTATCTAAATATATATTTATGTACAATGCCTAACCTTCCTTACTATACCCGCAATGTTTAGCACCTTGTATCCTGGTTCAATGCCTTGTTCTATTGTTTTGCTACATGTGCTATTGTTGAGTTGTGCTATCGTTTTGATACAGTGCCATTTTGTATCGCATCATCGGACCCTATTCTAGCATTTGGCTATGGGTCCAAACAGTTTTTTTCTATCATTTTGGAATTGTAAATAAAGTGAAATGAAATGAAATATTGCGTTCAATGCTAACGCACGCAGGAGATCCTATACTTAAGGCAAGAAGGCGGTGCCTGTTGAAGCGAGAGCCTTCTACTTCGAATCTTTGTAGTCGTCAGCCTGCATTGTCAAACTTGTTTGTTGCCAAGTGGTGGTCGTATTTTATTTAGGTTTGAGTGCTGAGGATTCGCCAGTTGAATACTGACAATAAAGGAGCTGCGTTTGTTATATACGTAGTCGATTCAGGGTTCATAGGGCTTAGAAAAACTTCTTCACAAGGTTCGCTGATGTTGTCGTTAGACGCGCGGAGATGAAAACGCCATTCATTAAGGTGGAATTGGCCAAAATCCAAGCTTAGGCACGTAATAAGGGTGCGCAGGAATGCCTCTTTGTGGCATATGTCGAAAGAAAATGGTGTGTTTCGGGCCGTCAGATGTGAGAATGAACCAAATGCGGCATGGAGACGCAGCAATGGTGACTTCTAGTCTGTTCAACTTTGTGGCGCACTTGTGGTTTCCACAGTGCATATAGTGTTTCTATAACTATATAATGTCATAGGCACTTGCATTAGCGTGAGTGCGAACGCCTTTTCCTGTACTAAATGATCACCAAATGCCAGGCAGCGCGTTCTGTTATAGTGTTATTGCTGAGACGCGCACTAACGCTAACGTAAGCATCTTCCGATATACTAAAGCTCGCTATTGAGGCTCGTCACCCTCAGTATAAACTGCCGTAGCAAGACAGTATCGAGAGGTTCCCTACAGCGCGAGGAAAGCCTACAATCTGGTCCATAAGATATTCCCATACCCTCTAAAAAAAGTCGGTAAACAGTTCGCAGTAAACTTTTACTAGTAAGCAGCTAGTAAATGTTGTAACTTCTGCCGATATCAACTACAGAAGCTTTATCAGCGTTTTTAACTATGTACCTACTCAGCCACCTACGTTGCCAGATATTTTGTAGATACCACAGTATAATTCTCTATAATCGTGACACTCATGCAAAATTTAGGCTGTTTAAATTTATTGAATGCTTCCGGATTGTAGTTTTGTTGCTACGTGAAGCCACACATTTAGGTCTATAGAAGGACACACAATAATATGTAGAAAACAACAATTATTTTTAGTTGGTTGATATGCGTGGTTTAACATCCCAAAACAAGCCTATGATTATGAGAGACGCTATAGTAAAAGGCCACGGAAATTTTTGCCTCCTTGGGTTCATTAAGGTGCACCCAAATCTGAGCACACGGGCCTATAGTATTCGCGCTTTAATCAAAAATGCAGCCGCCACAGCCGGTATTCAATCTCGCGACCCGCGGGTCAGCAGCCGAGTATCTCAGCCACTAAACCACCGTGGTGGGCCTCAATTATTTTGCTAAATTGTGCGGCTGCTACTTAGCACACGGTGTGCAATCTCGAAATAGGGACATAAATAGCCTTCATTCTGCTACATGAGTAGAAATCGGCTATGTCGAAGAATTACTCTGCTGAATGTGCGTTTTCATGTGGGTTCTCGCTTGTGATCCGTTCGTATGAGTCACCCACTGATATGATCAATGCTCACATATTTATATGTGATCATATAAGTATGAAAATACGAAAAATTTCTTGAGTAGAATCTAGTGTGAGTATGATGTTACGATATGAGTAGGTGATCATTTTCCATCAGTATGTTGCTGTGATGCGCACTTACCATGGTTGTTACATGAAGTATAATAATGTACGAGGACAACGTCACTTTCTTTTTATGAAGTTTATACTTTTGTAATGAAATCATCTTGATATGGCAAAGCACAAGCACGTATATCTAAATAGGCGTAAGCTTGTATTTCACTATGTAGTCTACTTGGTGTATGGTTACTAAGTTGCTTGTGTTGTTACTAACAATTTAGTGTTGCACTAACCATTTGAGTCAGCGCTATTCACTGGCTAACTTGCATTTTACTACCTTCACTTAATACAAGGCCACTGAATTTTATGACAAGTGAATGGTTAGCATCCAGTTAGTGCATATGCCGAGTGTATCAGTGCGAATCCCCATGACACTGGAATTTTTGATACCCAGGACACCCAAATCAACTCTTGCTCGCAAAACTGACAACAGTTTAGGGTTGGCTTGCAACTGGATTGAATCAGTGGCCCCGAAACCATCTGACTGTCGTGAACGGCCTCAAAGGGAAGCAATGGTGCAGAGAGGGGACTCCGCGGCTGTATTAGCTATATCAGCAAAGCTAGTGACACACTGTAGAACTTAAGATGACGGAACGTACGTGCTGTGAAGGCAACAGCCACCGCTGAGATACCAGTGCTACTAAGTGTAAAGAGCACTGTTTTTTTTTCGCTCAAGTTAAAATAGTTATCTTATGCTGTTATTATAGTAATCAGAGTGTGTCATCGAGGAAACAGGCCACGACACCTCTTGAGCAGCATAAGGGAAACAGGACATCTTACACGTCAGTTAACGAGGAAGTCCACGACATCAAGTTATGCTTCTTGCTACATTGAACACTTATTTGTTTCCTCGCAGCCTCAAGTACTACAATGCCTCCTCCTTTATCCTATTAAATCTGTTGCCTGGTTGACTCCTTCAGTTCTATCGCTCTTCAGTGAGCCATTTCTGCCCAGATTAGCACATTGCTAGTGTTCTTCATTCGTAATTATTGTTGAAGGATTTCTATTTCAAAATTATATATTTACTTCCTCATAGGCTTTGTTATTTTTACCTACCTTTCATTTGGTCCCTCATGAAACCTATTGCTGATATTGAAAATACTCATCCACCCCGTCCTTGAATAAGCAATCATAGTCTGTAGCCCAGTTCATTTAAAAAAAAAATAATAAAAGTTACGCTTGCGTGGAAAGCGCAGCACAGTCACAGCGAATGATGCAAGGGCGGCATTTCTAGACCTTGTTGATTTCGAGGGGTTGATAAAACAAGTACACACTACGCCATAAATTATAATTTTGCTCAAGTTGGGAAGTACCCACTGCGTCATTATTCGCAATTCTTTGGAGAAGCGAGGTACCCGTTCTGTATTTCCAAGGAATCATTGGACCTTGTTGATGCGGAGACCGATCACGAAGAAGAATTATGGTTGAGTGGTTGTACCGGGTTGGGAACACTCAATCACTTGCTCGTTACGCAATTCACATTGGGCGATACCCGATTGTAATTGTACTCCTTCACCAAGCTACATTAGACATGTCAACGTGATTTCTTCCCGACATAAATCCTCTGTGGTGTCCTTGTGCGAAAGAGATTTGAGAAGAGGCATCACTCTGTGGAAGGATACTACGCTGCCGCAGAAAGTGCCCAGGTTCCAACCCCATTATATCCGAGATATTTGTTTTATTTTTTTTTGTCGTTTTCTTATTTTTCGCGATACCGGTTACGAACACCGAGAGTGGCAGATAGCTACGGCGCCAAGACCGGTCCTCATTGAGATCTCATGACACCTTCTGCTGTAAAATGATCATGATAAAAAGACGCCACAACCTCGCCTTCTCTTCTCCCACCGGTACTACTTGTAAGCGCCCAATCACCACGCGCCATTTGGAAACCGTTTCTAGAAAGACAGCGCTATGAACAGCCGCCACTCGACAAGCGCGCCAAAACAGCACGCACATCTCGATGAAAAGGCCCAGTGAGTAGCTGCAGAACATAAGCGGCAAAAACAGGACTACGGCACCGTTGTAGCTCAGACCACTGCCGCTCGTCAGGCAAGTTAATCCTGAACTCGACGCGACAGATGCGCAAGTGGAACGTCCGCATTGCCACACTAATTCAGTCGTGATGCGTAAAAAGGCAGCTGCAGCGCAACAACTCAATAGCGCCACAACTATTAAGGCTCTCCTGTGCCCAACTATACTACTGTAGCTCAACATAATAAAGAGTTTTAGTACTGCGTACGTACTTTACGTGGCAGTGTTCCGTACGTAAGGACGCCACTTTTTGCTCAGACCGCAACGCGCATCTATCGCGTTAAGTACGCGACCACTACGTACGCAGGCATGCGATGCCTGCGTGCGTGCGTACGAGGTGTCCGCACTTTGCGACAGCGCGAGACTTCGTTTCGCGATATGGCGGCATCAAAGGCGAGCACCGGCTGGCGGTACTTTTCCATCGGTCCATCGCGTATTATTTGCCACTACAGCGGCTGAAAATGTGCCCACAATCCAGCTGGCACACATCGATTGACTCAGAATGGTCTTCAACAACACGTAACAACACGCCCATCTACGGTGGTCCAGTAGATACGGTACTCGGTTTCTGACCCGCAGGTCACGGGATCGAATCTCGGCTGTGGCGGCTGCCTTTCCGATGGAGGCGGAGATGTTGTAGGTTGGTGTGCTCAAATTTGGGTGCACGTTAAAGAACCCCAGGTGGTCGAAATTTCCGGAGTCCTCCCCTATGGCATCCCTCATTACTATATCGAGGTTTTGGGACGTTAAACCGCACATATCAAACAAATCAACACGTAACTCTCTATTGATCTACCAGATAGCGCAACACTCTTCACGTTCGTTACCTATGCGGATACTACGGTGCACTTAGGTCATTTGACAAACAATGCCACGTAACGGAATGCGCTTGCAGGATGTGTTGGTAGCACCATCCCGCTGTACTAAAACTCTCTAATATATTCGTCATTGCACAACACTTCGCAGCACGTTGCGTTAAAACCACTTTATATTATAACACTGTTTTTGCAGTAGCAGTACCACCAATCGTAGCACCAATAACTATAGCAATAAAATAACAACAGCAGAAAGCAACCTATATAACACTTTTCCGCCTAGTTGGTTCTGTGTCTGCGCGGTTAACTTAATTCAGAAACAACAACAGAGCAGACGAGAATCACTGGGCCTTCGTGCTACGCACCTCTACATGTTTTTTTTTCAGTATTGTAGCTGCTCCATTAAAAAAAAATCTTCTCACCTTTCTAAGTTCACATTAACCAAAACATTAGCTTAAAATTCTTGGCCATCGCAAATAACCCTTCAACCTGTACTCGTTCTGGTAAGTTCAATAAACTTGCCCACACCCGGGCGCACACAACTATTTGTCCTTTTTTTTGCATTTGAGCCTAGAATTGACTTGTGGAAACATCGCTATTTTTCCTTCACTATAGAACGTTCGAAAATGTTCCGTAGAAACGTTTTTTTTTTGTCTACAGTCAAATCTTTCTGTAGTTTCATAACTTTTGGCATACATGGCACATATTCAGATGCATTGTGTAGAAAAGAGTGAGCAAACGTGAAAATATTGTCCAAATTCAATTTACTTTGTTTGACAAAAGCTGTATTCTTCATCCAGCATTGTGAACTGGCTCCTTTACTCTTCAAGGACTGGTTGAATTTTCTAAATAAGAAGCATTCTGTTGTTGCACTTATATTCTATGGAAACATGCAACTTTTTTCTTTCTAGCAGAACCAACCTGCAGTAGTCTAGATGTTTGCGAAGATATCCCAGACGAAACAGCCGTTCGCATAAAGCCGAGCCCAGCACCGTGGTGGCCATGTTCAAAGACATGCAGAGGGTTCGATGTGGAAACCTCTGTCCCACGTCTTCGTCATAGAATGGAAGCTTCAGCACAACTGGCAGATTCAATGAAGGCTCTCCACACAGGACCCGAGTTACCAGTCCCACGATCACTCCTGAGAACGCACAATGCAAATAAGGTGGAGTTGCTGAATCTTGTCATTACGACATACTTCGACGTACATTTACCGTACACTTTTTGCTCGACGTTTTTGCGTGTGCGTTTCAGTCAAACAAAGTCAACACTATGAAAAAAGAAGCATATTACTCCTGCATTTTAGCCAATATAGCATATCATCTATATCGCTTATACCATTGATTCATTTAATGATTGATTATTATGTGGAGTTTAACGTCCCAGAATCAACATTTAATTATAAAAGACGCCGTAGCGGTCGGCTCCAGAAGTTTCGACCACCTGGGGTTGCTAACATGCACCCAAATCTGAGCACACGGGCCTACAGCATTTCCGCCGCCATTGGAAATGCAGCCGCCGCAGCCGCAATTTGAGCCGAGTACCTTAGACACTAGACCACCGTGGCGGGGCTATCTCGCTTATGTGTTACAAAACAACATTTCATGCTGCCAGTTTCTGCATAACGTCAATAATTCTTTCCGCAAATTGCATTCCAATACGTTCATTCAGTGATCGAAACTCATGGTAAACTATAACACTATAAAAGCTTGTTCGGAGGGGTACGAGATGTCACACAACCCCTCCAGATAATATGCCATATAATTTGACATACTGACATTGTTAAGACAGATATTTGTGAATCGATGTGGGTACTTGCTAATTCATATGAAAGCAAAACATATAATAGCTTAGGCTTTATGTATCGAAATCACCACATGAAGCACGCTGTGGTGGAGAGCTACTGAAATCTTGAGCTGATGGTGTTTTACAACGTGCACTACAATCGCACAGTTATGGCCCTCTGCCAACTCGCCTCCGCGGAAATGCAATGGATCGAACACGCGACCTTCGGGTCAGCAGCCATTGTTCACCTCGGTTTGCATACCAACAATATGCGAACGGATGTCGTTCATTTTGCTTTGTTCATATTTCCAATACAGTGACGCTTATCTAAATATTCGCATGTGCATTCTTGATTCAAAATATGCACAGTAAGAACAGCGGATATAGCACTTTTACTGCACGCAAATATCACAAATTAGAACCAAAAGAAAATATTGTCAGAGAACGTATAGGGGATGTAATTAGAAGTAAATGTTATGCAAACACGAAGAAAGAAAGTGGACAAAAAGATAGCTTGCCACCGGTAGCGACCAAGTATGTGACCTTCGAATAGCGTGTCGGATGCTACAACACTGAGCTGCAGTGACTGTCTTCCGCCTGTGCACTTTATAGTGCATGTGTATGCTTTTAAAGGTAGGATGTTAGTCAGCGTCACCTACTGCAACTACGGCGAGTGTGGAACACTCTTCTTTTTCTGCTGACGTCACGTAGTGCGTGATTTTATTACGATCTGGCAGCTAACCAATAACCATTTGCACACTTCCTGAATGGGAAAAAATCACATTTAACAAAATGTCCAAACTCGCAAAAGATCAGTGCAGCTTCACTTTAAGGCGAAATTACCCGGAAAAGGAGTAACGGAACCCTAAAGCACGCGCGATGAACGGATAGACCATTCAGCAGTAACCACAGAGGGATGCGTGTCGCGTGCAAACCACATAGTCTCGAAAGAGATTAACCACGCGGGGGATGCGGGCCGTGCACAAAGTGCTGCCGAAGAAATTAGCTGTCTCCTCTATTCGCTCAGCCTTCCCCCTTATTTTGCTGGTGACGGTTGACGTTACGTCACCAGCAAAATGCTCCGAGAGCTTGACCATTGTGCATACGTTTGGATGACTGTGCGCTGCTGCGTTTACGTTTCGTCACACCCAGGTGTCGACACGTCACCATGCCGCGCTGAATAACTCTGGCTAAGTCAAGATGGTTACGACCAACTCACGACACCACCAATCGGGAATAAAGGCCAACGTGGCGGCCGAGAAGACAGCAGCCCTAACGGATACATTATTTCAGTCTGACTCAGGGGATCGAAATGCTTCTTTGACGATGTGTGACATCACGGTGAAATTATTTGCATGTCCTATTACAAACGTATGTTTCTATCTCACCTTGCACGTATTTGTCATACCCATACATATTCATCCTCTGTCACGTGTTTGAGAGAGAAGTAAACGTTTATTTACGAAACAGTGCCCCGAGAAATGCCGGGTGCCACACTGAGGTGGGAGGGCTTATTGTCCAGGAACCCTATGGCTTCTACTGCCCTCTTGGCTCTGGCGACGAGTTGTTGTTGGTCTTCCAGTTCCTCGAGGGTGAGCTTCGCCTCCCACGTTTCGGTCAAGTCTTCGTTCGTCGTTCCTGCTTCAATATCAGCCGTGTGTTGTTGGAGATTACGTCTGGCAATACACTGGCATGAAAGAAGCAAGTATGCCAGGGTGTCCCGTATTCTGTAGAACGGGCATATAGAGCTATATCTCGTTGGGTAGAGACGGTGCATTAGGGCCCCGAGTGTGTATGTGTTGCTTTGAAAGTGTCTCAGCATCACGCTTTCCTCTTTTGTCTGTTTTGGGTGTGGTAGAGGGTATACTCGTCGATCAAGCCCGTAATGCAGGAGTAACGACGAATAGGTGTTTTGAACAACCTCCGTCTCTTCAACGTCTGGTCGGATGTCCGGTGGGCAGGGGGTGGCGCAGCTGACGTGCTCGCGGGCAGGGGCGTGGTTTGTCACGTGTGAATAACTATTTTTACAAACTTATTGTGCAGTTGTGGGCACACAGGGTGCAGAAGGCTATGACTGTGTGCGCTGGCATCTGCATGCCCAGTCATCTATCGCTTTCGCCGAAGCAGCTTCAGAAGGACTGCAAGATATCCCTATTGCAAGAACAGCGTGATGCCAGTACGTTTTTTGGCGCTGGTACACGCTGGAGACACTGGTACACGCTTGCAATCCCTGGCACTTCACTGGGCGCACTGGGAAAAAGCTGTGTCGAACCTCTGCCTGAAACGCTGTGATGCTGGTGCGCACTGCGAAGCGCTGGAAGTGCTGGAATTTTCACTGGCCAACGCTGGTGAATACTGGAGCACGCACTGTTTCTACCAGCGCCGCGTGCACCTAATTGTTGCGTGTGCCGTGGTATGTTTCGGTGTCGTTGAATATAAAACGCTTGTTATGACGGCACGGAGAGATGCTACCCTAACAAATACCGAGTATACGTAATTTTTGCGGGGCACGTACGTATCGCAGCAATTATAATGCACCTTTTTCGCATATGCCCCCGCGTCAAATTCGCATCATCTGTGTATAGCTGTAACGATTCCAAGTTGCAGTGTTTGTAAGCCTGGAGCTGCACGCCACTCCTAACAGAAACAGGGAATTGTTTTTGCCGCAAAGTTGACGACACGGAAATGAGCTCTCTCGATCGCTTCGCAAGGTTTCCCAGTGGAGGCGAGAAAAAAGCTGTCGTTCGATTCCGCCGCACCGCATAAATGTATGCCTGGCCATGATTATTCTTCTACTTACTTCAGGTAAGAGTTGGAAATGTTCCGAAGCTCAAATGCAGAATCTTCAACCGTCCCAACTTACCGCGTCGAGAGTGGTCTTTTTTACCCAGTGCCCGGCCCAGCGAACATCAAGCCTGTCATGCAGGCCGCGTTGGTATATATGTTACCGGCGCTTCTTGCTTCGTGTAAACACAACTTCAAAGTGTGAGAATAGCTGTAGAGTATAGTTTAGATATGCATGAACCTAAATCAACTATTTCTGTTTATGTCGATGTTCGCACAAGAAGCGCTGATGATCGAACGTCGCGCTTTCAGCTACGCAAGGTGTCACCGAAAGCTGCCGGCCGCAGCCGGTACTTTTCCAACTGATACGTAACAACACGCAATTTTCAGCTTGTAATTTGGTACGCCTTCATCAACTGGCTCCCTGGCATACGTTTTCAGCGGATTACATTTGTATTTCTATGCGTGTTTTTTTTATTTGTTGGTATTAATATAATTGTATATATCTGTACACTGGCACGCCCGCTCTACACTGCCAGCGGAGGCCAGGAAAACGGCTGTCGCTTGACATCGCCACTTAGTAAATGTGTTTCTGACATTTATTGACCTTCAACTTACTTCAGGTACAGTTTAGGTAACAGTTAGAAATGTTGCAAAGCTGAAATGCAGAAACTCCAAGCATCGCAACTCGGCTGCTTCGAGAGCAGCCTTACCCAGTGCCCCGTCCCAGCGAGGCCTATCGTGCCGGCCGCGTCGGTGTACCTGCTGTCGGCGCTTTTTGCTTTAAGTAGGCACAACTTTAAGGTGTAAGAACGACTGTAAAGTTCAATTTAGACAACCCTGAGCCTAAATCGGCCATTTATCTGCTTGTGTGGTGCCCGCACAAAAAGCAGTGGTGATCAATGTGTCGGTGTAGGCAACGTAGGCTGTTAGCGAAAGCTTCCTTCTGAGCGCAGGAGCCGGAATTTCTCTTACTCGTATGTAAGAACACGCAATTTTTTTCGAGTTGGTCATTTAGTACGCGTTAGTGAACTAACATACTGACATAATTTTTGAGTGGATTGCATTAGTCATTTTTTCGATGGTTTCTTAGCTGAAGGTATCGATATAATATGTGATCCGGCACGCAGAATGTGTACTGCTACATCGTCGCTTGTGCGAATGAAAAATACTCAATATTCACTCGTGTGCGCGGATATCTACCGAACAAGACATTTAAATCATCTGTACATGCTGAACAGTAGCAAGTGCGAGAACCGACTATCAAAGCAAAAAAACTATCGGCAGCAACAGCTGACATTCTGTGGCTACTCTTCCAGTCAATTTGAGATTTTTCAGAGCTAAGATGCGGATGCTTCAAAAAACTTTGCGCTCTTGCTAATATCCGTATGTCGTTCAGTTGCCGGAAGCCGTTTGTCACTGTCTATTTAAGACGCAATTGTTATTAGGAAAGAAATATTGTGTCAGTTTTGACTGTGCGACTGATAAACATGAAGTTGAACGGTGCGTTCTTCGGGTAAATAGTCATTTTACGACCCCACGTTTAATTTCTGGCGTGGCGTAGTGGGTAACGTACTCGGTTCAAGATCAAGAGGTGGCGAAATCAAATCCTCTCCATTGGCGTTTTACTTTTTTATGTTCATTTTTTTATTTTCAATATGAATGCGCGCGACTTTACTTATATATATTTGTTCATTTATAGCGAGTAGGCACCCCCATTTTACGTCTGCGAAGCCGTTTTGCACAGAGTACAGGGACGCTGCCGCTCGTCCCAGTACCTGCGCTGGGAGGTGCTGGTACCGGCGTCATATGGGCCCATAATCAGGCATGGAGCTGTACGCTGGCACCCAGTGGCACTGGTTTTTGCAATAGGGATGTGAAAGTAAACTTCTTTGCATGTCATATTTTACACGTATGTTTTTATATAAACTTGCACGTACTTGTGATATGCTTGCATCCTCATCTTCTGTCACGTGTGGCTAACTATTTTCACTATCTTGTTGTACAGCCGTGGGCACAGAGCATGCAGATGACTGTGTGTGCTGGCGTATGCAATGCCTGTCATCTATCGTTTCCGTCGGAGGAGCTTCACAAAGACTGTACAAGATGTGACAACGAGGCTGAATTTGAGCGTTTCACCACAAATTCTCCCATGGAATGGAGAAATGTCATGTGTATACAGAAAAATAAAAGATTTGAATGTCTCAGTTTTGTCTTTCGTTGTTGTAGTGACTGCGAAAGCAGTGACGCACAGGTGGCTAAATAATTTTTCGCGTGTTCTTTTTCGCGTCATTTGTTTGTCACACTGCAGAAAAACAGGCGAAAAAAGTATTAGGCCTTGCGGAGAGTAAATGTAAAAACAATATTGGAACTTTGAATAAAAAGTTTGTTAGATTGAAGTATTTTAGTGGACCAACCGTTCGTCCAGGGAGGTGCAACTGTGAGGACTAATTGTTTCCCGATAAGGTGTAAATGTGTGAACTAACAGTTACCCGCCAAGGTGTAAATGTGGGAAGTAAATGTCAGTCCCTCGAGCTTGTCCATTCGGACTAACTGTTAGATTCATTCCCGTTAGTCCATCAAAGAAATAATGTTTGTGACAGCCTAATTAGTCCCTAAAAGGACGAACACACCTTTTTAAAACCCTTTGTCTTAGAGTGTTCCAGTAGAGATGGGTTTAAAAAGTGTAATAATCGTATATTATTCATATTAGATCATCAGCCTGACACATTGTTCATTCATGATAAAGCAACAAAAAATGCTATGACTGTTAGGTAAACAACATTGCTGCAACTGATGCATATAATGTTGAGAATGATGCGACTGACTGGGCGCACAAGCTTAACTGTTCCTCACACTCACTACAAAGATACTGAGTTCAAATATTCACATGAACAATTTATTGCAGACTGGCGCATGAAGAGAACAGGGTGGAAGTATGGATGACGTAAACTACAAGAAACATCACATCACATCACATCACTTTATTACCTTAAAGACCCCCATGTAGGGGGTATTACATAAAGGGTGGGTTACAGGTAAATGTACACAGGTTTTCAAATGGAAATGTGCGCGGTGACCTTTTCTTTAAATGTTGATGGACACGTGATGGCTGGAACGTCACAGGGAAGGCCATTCCAGTCCAATGCTACACGGGGGGAAAAAGAGGCAGAACAAGTAGTAGTGCGAGCATGTGGACGGGCAATTTGAAACGCGTGGGCAGAGCGGTGAGATATGCGCGTCGGTGGGACGATGTAGGGTGCTTGATTAAGAGGGCTGTGAAAGAACTTGTGTAGCAAACAAAGGCTGGTAATGCGGCGGCGCACTGAAAGATTCGAAAGACCAGTTTCACGTTTAAGGGATGATATGTTTTTGTTATATGAATATGAAGAATGTATAAACCTAGTGGGGCGGTTTTGCACAGACTCTAATTTATTTATCAAGTATACCTGGTGCGGGCTCCATACGGGTGCTGCATATTCGAGTTTAGTTCGGATTAAAGATTTATAGGCGAGAACTTTGATGTCAGGTGGGGCATGATGCAAATGACGCTTCAAAAAACCCAGAGTTCAGTTCGCTGATGATATGACGTTCGTGATATGCGTCCGCCATGAAAGATCACTGGATAAGGTGACGCCTAGGTATTTATAGGATTTATATTGTTCATTAGTAGAGTTAGCTATTACGTAAGAAAAATGCAAGGGATTATGCTGGCGTTGAAAAGAAACGAGTTTGCATTTAAAGGGGTTAAGCTCCATCAACCACCGGTCGCACCATTGCTTTACACGATGAAGGTCATTTTGAAGCGCAGTTTGATCAGAGGGGTTAGTAATTTTGCGGTATAGAACACAATCGTCGGGAAACATGCGGATATGAGAAGATACATGCATGGGTAAATTGTTAATATATATTAAGAACAGAAGGGGTCCGAGGACGGAACCTTGGGGGACTCCCGATGTTACCGGGAGGGAGCTAGAATGTTTATTTCTAATATCGACAAACTGGGAACGGTTAGCAAGAAATTCTGAAATCCATGCAAGAATTTTGGGGTGCAGATTCAACTGGGAGAGTTTTAGTAACAGGCGTTTGTGTGGTACCTTATCAAAAGCTTTAGCGAAGTCTAGAAAGATTGCATCAGTCTGGAAGTTACGGTCAAGATTAGCGTGCAAATCATGAGTAAATATAGCTAGTTGTGTTTCACAAGATAAAGATTTACGAAATCCATGCTGGGAAGAATGAAAGAAATTGTTAGCGTCCAGAAAGTTTATTATGTGAGTGTATATGACGTGTTCCATGATTCTGCATGAGACGCTGGTTAGTGAAATGGGGCGTTAATTTAGGGGTGACTGTTTGTTACCTGATTTGTGGACCGGAATGACCTTTCCCACTTTCCAGTCTTCTGGCAGCATTCCTGTTTTAAGCGACAGTGAAAACAGCATCGACAAATACACTGCAATAATTTGTTTAGTGTTTTTTAACAGTTTAGAGTTAATGTTGTCAACGCCAGCCGATGATGAAAGTTTAAGTCTGTCGATAAGGGACGAAATTCCAGCAATACAAAATTCCACTGGTGTTATTATCGGTAACGTCGTAGTAGGTGGCGAGGGAAGTGGCGAATCGGCTTCTTTTGTGAACACAGAGCAGAACGCGATGTTAAAAACGTCGGCACAATCACCGTCGCTAACTTCCTCACCATATTGGTCATAAGCGTTATTTCGCGCGGCGGTTGCGGGTTTATAACTTCCCAGAACTTTCTAGGGTTATTTGTTAAAATTTTAGGTAAGTCAGTGCGATAAAACGTCTGTTTTGCACTTCGAATTGCAGCATAATATGCGTCTTCTGCAGCATAGTACTTCTCCCATGCGCACGCAGTACCATTACGTTTCGCAGTACGAAAGAGACGTTTCTTTTTATTTTCCTGCCTTATTAAAAGTTTCAAAAACCATGGTTTATTTTGATTAGCAGGTAAGTTCATCTTTGGGATATATGTATTAGTTAACTCGAAAATTTTGTCCCTAAAGACTAACCAGTTACTGTTAAGAGATCTGGAATCAAAACTGGATTCAAACTCAGGCAGGAAATCTCGCAGTTCATTAGTGATTGCTTCATAGTCACCTTTGTTGTACATATGAATTGTTTTGCTGGAAATGTGGCGTGTTTTAGGGATGAAGTTTAATGTAGTATGAATGACTTTATGATCACTGATTTCACGTAGGTAGGAGATAGATTCTAAGCTTTCGGGGCTGTTTGTTAGTATAAGATCTAAAATGTTCGAAGATTCACTAGTTACACAAGTTGGTTCCGACACCAGTTGCGTAAGGTTAAAGTTCAGACAAACATCGACAAATTCTCTTGCTTCGGCATTTTCTGTAATTAGTTGTGTTTCGTTTATCCAGTCAATATTCGGGAAATTAAAGTCGCCATAGAGGAGGATATGTGCGGATGGGTGTTTATTAGTAAGCGTAGACAGCACTTCATTCAGTTCGCGGGCAAAATTTGGATCAGAGCGAGGGGGCCTGTAGCATACGCCAAGTAATACTGTTTCGGGTGGGGCACGTCCCAATACCCATAATATTTCAAGTTGTGAAGGAATGTTGATAAGGGAGCAAGATAGCTCTTTTCTAGTGGCGATGAGTACTCCCCCACCACGTGAGTTCTTACGGTCATGACGAAGAAGAATAAAGTGCGGCAAGTCAGCCAGAACCTCTGTATCCGAAATGTCGTCAGTAAGCCACGTTTCGGTCAATAAAAGTATACTACTGCCAGATGATTTTAATAGATTAGACAGGGGCACGCGCTTAGGAAGAAAACTGCGGATATTAGTATAAACTACCGAAAGCGAAAGCTTAGCTTTAGTGCTTGTACGTGGCTGTTGGCGCGCTTACCGTCGGCGTACTGATCCCTATGTTTTTTCTTTGACAATTCCTGCTTCGTGGTCGTAAATGTATCGCTTAGAGCCGAGGTGCAAAGTTGGAAGCGCAGTGAAAAAGGCACGGATTTGCTCCTAGCGAAAGCAACGAGCTCTTTTCGGGCTATTCTAACAGGGTGTGTGAAATCTTCGCCAATGCTAAAGTAAGTACCTTTTAGTTTTGGGCCATTTGAAAGGATAGATTCTTTAGTTTTGAAAGACGAAAATTTCACTATTATAGGCCGTTTGTTGTTATTGCTATGCCGCCCTAGGCGGTGTGCACGCTCTATGTCTTTCGGTTCGAGATTTTGGCAGTGAGTTGAAGTCCTTCAAGGCAGTGCTAGATTATTATTTCTTCTGACTGAGTGTATGTTTCCTTATGATTAGTGTCAGGGAGATTGTATAATATTAGATTGTCACGCCGGGAACAATTCTCGATGACATCGAGACGCCCGTCTATGTCGTAAACACGGTGCGTTAGCTCGGTGGTATTAGTATTTATTTCATTTACTTCCGCTCGAAAGGTTAGAAGATTTTGGCAGTCATTTTCCAAGTCAGCAATACAATTTCCAAGATCGGTGATAGTCTGGTTTGTGGTGGCTATCTGGGATTTAAGACACTGCATCTCAGATAATATTGCCGACTGGCCCTGCGACAACTTTTCAGCTCAGCGAGTATGTGTGACCCGGGGTTCGTCTCTACATCTCCCGATAGCAAGAACAATGCACGTACGACATTAACACATTCGGTAACAAGCAAGCAGCAGCTCTGTGGGCTCGGCACCTGCACCAAACAGTAGTTACTTGATTTTTTAGTAGACGTGGGATACGAACTACCAACCTGCATGATCAGAAGGAACGGATTAGTGGCCTGTGTGGTGGCACAGCCGCGAAGCCCACAGTGCGCGCTAGATGGTGCCTGCTTTATAGGCTGCGCAGGGTGATGTTGTCGACGGCGATAGGGTGGCTGGATTTATCTCGACGATCCACGGAAAGAGGGGTGGCGCTGCCGAAGATCCGGAAGCATGGGTGCCAGGGAGGGGGCAAACAAAATGTTCGCCTTCGTTGGTAGCAGGTAGGCGGCTTCCCTGGGTGGCAGACGATACAGCCAGCAAGGCAGGCAGTAGCAGGTCGGCGATAATGCGGGCAAATACCTGCATGATCAGGAGGAACGGGTTAGCGGCCTGTGTGGTGCCACAGCCGCGAAGCCCACAGTGCGCGCTGGATGGTGGCTGCTGCTTTATAGGCTGCGCAGGGGATGTTGTCGACGGCGATAGGGTGGCTGGATTTATCTCGACGATCCAGGAAGGAGGGGTGGCGCTGCCGAAGATCCGGAAGCATGGGTGCCACGGAGAGGGAAAACAGAATGTTCGCCTTCGTTGGTAGAGGTAGGCGGCTTCCCGGGGTGGCAGACGATACAGCCAGAAAGGCAGGCAGTAGCAGGTCGGCGATAATGCGGGCAAAAACCTGCATGATCAGGAGGAACGGGTTAGCGGCCTGTGTGGTGGCACAGCCGCGAAGCCCACAGTGCGCGCTGGATGGTGGCTGCTGCTTTATAGGCTGCGCAGGGGATGTTGTCGACGGCGATAGGGTGGCCGGATTTATCTCGACGATCCACGGAAGGAGGAGTGGCGCTGCCGAAGATCCGGAAGCATGGGTGCCAGGGAGGGGGCAAACAAAATGTTCGCCTTCGTTGGTAGCAGGTAGGCGGCTTCCCGGGGTGGCAGACGATACAGTCAGCAAGGCAGGCAGTAGCAGGTCGGCGATAATGCGGGCAAAAACCTGCATGATCAGGAGGAACGGGTTAGCGGCATGTGTGGTGGCACAGCCGCGAAGCCCACCCTTATCATCACATCATTACGTAACTTTAATATGCCATGAATATGCATTCAACTAGGTATATAAAGTAGTTGCCATTGTAAGAATGCGTCACTTAGCGGTGCATGGATCATATGTGAATATATCAGCACACACATATTACACTGTGACTACCTTGCATATCCACAAAGCAACTAAAACATTAGAATTGTGGATGGGGAGAAGAAAACCGATACCATCCCTAGTTCATATATGAAGTATTTGTTAGCAAACACAAGCCTTTTAAACGTATGAATAGCCTCCTGGAATTGGGTGCTCTCGTGGTCGTTTTGTTAACTTGATCTGCGCAGATAATCATATGGCATGACCATGAGAGCATGACTATGACAATTTTCGTATGGCATGACCACATTGGTCAAATCATTGACTGGTAGTGAGATGAAAATAATCTTATGCATATCATGTATACCATAAGTTTCCTAAGACGCAATCGGTGCTCCCATGGCAGCTAATAACTTTATATATACCATGATTGGGTTAGCATGCGCACATGGATAGTGTGAAAGACTAGTCACAACAAGAATATGACAACAAGGGTGTTATATACGTTCTGATTTACATGACATGGACTTTGCTATCACGGCGCCTTTTCATTCACTTTTATATACTAAAGCATAAATCATAAGAAACGGGCTTACAGCAAACGTAAATGACAGGTCGTGACATGAGCGTCCTGACATACTATGTACAGCCATTTACACATAAAAATCATCATGCTAATTCGGTCCACACCGTCTAGTGGCAAGTGCGATGCCAGAGAAAGCAGTCTCCCGTTGAGAGAAATGCTCTCTACAGTTGACAGTTGGCCACTGAACGCCGCTAACAGTGCATAGACCGTATTACTTATCGGCCAACTGTGTGTGGTAGTTTATATGACGTGGATTTGGTTCCCTCCCGGCCATTACAAGAACTTGATTTATACCAGAATTAGAATATAATGACATAGGTATGTGACAAACGTATTTGACGTAGTCGCACACAATATCGACGTGTGCGGTATGTGCGTTCCAGTTTTCACAACCACGCCTTCGTTCTCTAGCGGCCATTTCATTAACTTTCTTCCTGATGGGCGCTGTATTCTAGTCAAATGCCAGCTTTCAGATTTTGCGCGCCTTCTTTATGAATAAAAGAAACTGAGCATGTTATTGTTGTAAGTAGGGCAGTTAGGTGCCTTTTAAAACATGACAAAATACATCCCACTGACACTTTGATATTTGGTTGAGTACTCATGAAGTCACAAATATATTTGTAGCTGAATAATTATATCTGAATAAAAAAATTTCTAGAAGTGGCTGCTTACGTGTACTAAGAACAGTATGCACCAGATTCCCAGGATGTAGCGCCGTTGCTCTCCTTCAAAAGTATGCTACACGATGGCCTGGACAGCCTATATACCAGAATTCGTATGCCATGAGATAATCATGGGTCAGTAATAATGACGTGTCGTAATATGTAAACAGTTTAAAAAGGTTTAAACTGGCCGTAGAATAAATATAAATTCGGGAACACATACACACACAAGCTAGAAACCATGAACCATGAACCTACTAGTCCAACAACATGCCTTGCTTTATAAAAATAATTGAGCGCGCTTACGTCATGATGTAAAACCCGGCCTTGGATCTCCACTCGCTGTTCATTATCTTGATTCGTACATAAATATATGTCCCGTGAAATGAGACAATGATCAATATGAATGGCATGCATATCATAAAAATTGGGCGTTTGTACATATACCTCGATATGCCCGTATATTTTTACAGACCTGGTAAACTTGGTGGTTTTAAGAAATTGATGTATATCGAAAGTCGTATCTCTTCAAACTCGAAATCAACGCACGACGAACACAAATGACATGTCGTAACACAGAAATAGTGACATACCGAGATGCAAATCCCAAGTACTGTGATACGAACTTGATTTACCGGTGACCCATTCCTTCACCAGATATATACCAAATTTGGTGAAATGATCGTATTACAAACCTAGAGTTGATGTCGCAACATGTAAATGGCGACGTGTGCACGTGACATTGCACATAGTATTAATTTTTTCCCGTGCGCGTTTCAGGGACTTTATATAATGAAGAAATTTCCTTTCGATCAAATGAGCGATTCATAAAAATAAATGTTATATTAGATTAGAGTTGTCAAGCGTGCATCTACGTTGTATTTTCCATATTATGAATTGGGTTCTGCCGTGGCCGTTATCTTAACTTGATTTATTGATATGTGGGGTTTAACGTCCAAAAACTACCAAATGATTATGAGAGACGCAGTTGTGGAGGGCTCCGAAAATTTCGACCACTTGGTTTTTTTTAACGTGGACCCAAATCTGACCATACGTGCCTACAACAGTTCCGCCTCCATCAGACATGCAGCCGCCACAGCCGGGATTCGATCCCGCGACGTGCGGGTCAGCGGCCGAGTATCACAGCCACTAAACCACCGCGGCGGGGCCGTTATCATAAGTTTAAACTGCTAATACTAGTATATAACGAGCAGAAAACAAATGTGCGATACTCGACGTGCTACATATATGATGATTTACATAACAATATCTTGGTACTCTGGGCTTCCTTTCATTAGCTTGCCTAGCACTAATATTTGCATTTCATGAGTAACGACAACACCTTAGAATATACACTAATATTATGCCTGAATAAACGTGCGTGCATCTGTGACAAACATGTGGTAGTAAACAAAATATCTTTACATATGTGGCTAGAATTATTTTGAAGTTGAACACGTGATATGCATGCCTCCTCTCTCACTGCTTCGCACTGCAATATTTGCTTTAGTGTGAGAGATCACCCAAATTGTTTTGCGCAGTACGTGTTCAGATGAGTAATTCAAACCACTAGATTGGGTCGAAATAGGAAAACGAAAATTGAAGGCAGAATATGTCAGCAACTTTCAGTTTGTAGACAGTTGTAGACATCATGCCCTTGAGAAATAATGCCGGTGAATCAGAAGTAAATATAAAGAAGCTCAATTAAGAAAGTGTTGATTTGATTAGTATGTGAGTTTTAACGTCTTAAACCATCATATGGTTATGAGAGACGCCGTAGTGGAGGGGTCTGTAAATTTCGACCGCCTGGGGTTCTTTAACGTGCAACCAAATCTGAGCACACGGGCCTACAGCACTTTCACCTCAATCGAAAATGCAGCCGCTGCAGCCGGGATTTGAATCCGCGACCTGTGAGTCAGCAGCCGAGTACCTTAGCCACTAGACCACCATGGCGGGGCAATCAAGGAAGTGTTAATGCAGCGTTAAATATAACAACGTGAACTAGAAATACTATTAAGGAGTTTTCAATAAGAGCTCCAAAAGTTTCAGGCCACGAAGCCCTTTGCGTATGGAGAGTTTGGGTCAAGCAGTAACGATGAGCTTTCGAATAGTGTCTGCGGTGCTTCCTACACTCCCCCTATTCTATGACACTCTAGTCTTGGCCGAGAACCGTCAGTTCAGTGGGTTCCGTCAAGTTTGTTTGGCCCTAAATTTTTGGAGCAGGGTTTGTAGCTACTGCTAAATTAGGGAAATAGCCTCCACAACCCAAAAACCAAACGCAGTTAGGGTTTCGTGCATGTGCAGTGTCCTTGACGCTATTTCTTTGGGGCCCCTATTCGAAAACTTCCTATTATCTATAGCTTCACGAGAGAACAAAAGTGCACAGTCGGACACCAGATGCTATAAACCGTGCAACTGCGCATATTTAGGTTACACAGCAACAAGGCGGCAAAGTGATTGATCGTACCGGAAGCATGAGCCAAGTGCGTTTTTGAAGAAACGCACCATATACATAGCTTTGCAAAGATCTTGGAAACTGCAGTGGGTGGTTTGCTACAGTACTCGCTCAAGGCACTAGAGGATAGCTTCAAGTGTCCAATTACGCACACACCATTGACCATGCCGAAAGGAACAAAACTATAATAACGATGAACGCGTTGCGATCGGAGCACCATTGTGCTACCAAGTTCTATTGTTGAAGTGGAAACTCAAGCTTTCTCCAAATGTCACCGCAGAGCGAAGAGCTCCCGCTTGGTGCATACTGAAGCCGCGAACATACACTTATCGATAAACACGCTTTGTACTTTTCAGTCATCACAATGGTTTTTTTTTTACTTAGTCACAGTTGGTACTTGTTTGTGCAAGTTTCTGCATTTACACAGAACCCACTGTGATTTACATGCTCTCTATACGGTAGCACAAGCTCTCAATCAGTGTGATCACGCCAATTAATCCCAAGGATATGCATCGTAGGATTTCCTGTCCGATCGATAAGTTCCTGATCTTAGTGCTGTGTAACCACGCATAGCAAGGGTTTGGCTGTGTTAATAGCCTGTCAATACGGCTTTGTTCAAGGAAGCTGACAGATTTTCGACAAGCAAAGACATGTTTATCAATAAAAATTCCGCATTGCACTTATCTGTCGGAGTAATTTATGCAGCTGTATAAAATTTCAAGCACTGATAAAAACAGTAAATATCAGAAGGACCGCCACAAGGGCACCCTAGACCAAATTTTTCTGATCTGTCAATCAGCTTTTAAGTGGTTCCACTAGAATATGGCTGTCAGCCAATCCCTTATCTTCACCTTTTTGTGATATGTTGGGGCTACTCAGTGGTAAGCAATTTTTGTTAAACGTTTAGAAATATCTAGCTTCGGACAAAGGTGCGTAGCCCACTAAAATTACAACTGGGGTTCCGATTGAAGACCGGAGATTCATATTTATCGTCCGCCTTCTTAAGGAGGTTAAAACATCGAGGAAACTTCTCCAATGAACTGGCAGGTCGAAGACAGCGATCGCTAGGATCTTCTGTGCCTTTCGAGATGAGGGAACAATTGTGGAATCGAAGGTCTAGCTATAGCCAAGAATTGCGAATTCCGAAGACGGCGTTTTGATTGTGGACAGAGGTGTCGGGGACGCTTTTAACGTTCTAGCATCAGAGGGCTCGTGTCGCAAGAATTGTGCCGTTGATGTTGTTGGTTGCGAGCAAAAAAAATCGAGAAAAAGCAAACAAAATATAGAATAAAATTTTGGCCCAATTAAGAAATGAACCCGGGCCGTTCGCGTGGCAAAAAGTTGTCCAATCACAAAGCCACGATGTTACTTGGAGCTGCTTAGCAAAGAAACACTACGTAAAGGGCATGTAGTGGTAGTAGTCTCCTTAACGCATTTGTTTCGACAGGTGCAACGACGAAAACGAGCCCATTCGGAGATTTGTAGGCGCATTTGGGAGGCCATCAAATTATGTCGATAAAGGCCGGAGAGAGCGCAGCCATCGCGGCTAAAAACACACAAGAACTTTCAAAGAAGGAGGAGGAGAAATAAATGAGGAATGACAGGGAACTTTCAAAGAGCTCTAAAAATGGACAACAATGTCTATCCAGCGGAAAATATATCATGCATTTTCAGAGGCGTTGATCAAGCAAACAGCAAGTGCGAGATAATGTGCTGCCATCTGTGAGACATTGTAAGAGTTTTTATGGCCTCTGAGATGATAAGCGTGCGGTGTGTATATTGGAGGCTATGCAACTCTTGCTTTAGATCTGTACCATTTGCGCGAACGCGCGCGCGCGTGTGTGTGTGTGTGAGTGTGTGTGTGTGTGTGTGAGAGAGAGAGAGAGAGAGAGAGAGAGAGAGATTGTAAAAACGTGTCTTGACTACAGCAGAGCGCCGTTCTAGCATAAGGAAGTGGCCACAGTGAACAGTCACTGCATGCATTACTATAGATACGTTGCGCTTGCGCGCGCGCACGTTTGTGTGTATGTAACAAAAGATCTTATTAGGTATGCACTTAGCGGTTGAAAGGCGCACAAGATGCCGGATTTCGCTTACGCGTTCAACTCTTAAAGGCGAAGATTAAGGGTCCCCAATTTTTTTGTCACCTAAAAAGGTCGAGGCCACCTATCGCCGCAATTTTCTACAGTGACATAGTGCCAACATTTTAAAGAAGCTGCTTTGCCCATTTAGCCGCGGCGCAAAAGCATTTTATCCCCGAGCGATCACGCGAACAACGTTGAACTTTGCTATGAACCATGAGTGTTGGAGTAAAGAAAAGTGGCCGGTTGTAATCTTTCTGACGAGTCCACCTCTGCAGTAGGTGGGATCACCAGAAAAGGGTGTAGCAGCCCTTAAATTCGAGGCAACTGATTTCTTCACTTTTCGTGTTCCTAGCAAGTTCTGTTGCTATGCATAAGCCAAAACTTTTTTGTGTACTTTTCGCTAATTACCAAACTTATTTCAACAAATAAGGTTATCTGACGCTGTCATGTAAAACGTAGCTACACTGCAGATAACAGAATTGTGCACAAATAATTTCTGAATAGCAGCACGTCAAACACTCATGTTTACATTTTTGGCACAGAGGTGTCTACGCGTTGTTCGCGCGATGCTTCAAGGCACGCTACGTTTGGCAAATTGCGTCATACCGATTGCGAAAGCAACTTTCTACAGACTTGGCCTGTATATTCTGGTTCTTTTTAAAACAGCAAGCACCATCATGGTCATACAATGAGCGTTCTTTTGAAGTGGTCAGTGTTCAGTGTCCGTGTAGAGTGTCATGAACAAAGATGAGCGAAGGCCACTTGTCAGCCTCGATGGGGAGTTCGCAGTGTCGTACTACGGTTCCCTGATGCAAAACACCATGCTTCCACATGTGCTGGACAGACCCTTTCTTACGGTTGCTTTCTTTTGCAGCAAGACAAAAGCCCCGTTCACATAACTCTTCGGAGGACAACCACGCTTGAAGACCTTGGAAGGCACACGTTGTCGCGTTCCTGGGTTGCGAATTCATATTCATTGGAAATGTGTGCGAGCGAACATTTGTGGTCTGGCCAGGCGCATCTTCTTCAGGGCAGTGGCGGATGCGCTGTAGATTGCCATTCAAGAAGAGTAGGATGTTGTTTGTTTTGAAGGAGATTAACTCACCTCACTGATGATCGAATCTATTCCGAGAAAGATGTTGCATATCATTTCCATGAATGGACGCTTCAAAAACTGCTGAATTTCTGTTATGAAGGTAGTGATGGGATGGGGGCTGAGATAAATATAGCTGATGCTATTTTTCGCTCGCCCACATTTCAATTTCCTTTTCTTGTGGTTCTTTCAGTAGTAAAGAATGACTTCGCCGATACCTGCAAGCGTTTTTTTTTGTCTGATCCATTCACATAACTTATTGTATGTGCAAGGTGTTCTGTCGGTCTTTTTGATGCATTGTTTATGAACATAAGCATTATTACGGCTGAACTTCCCTTTGCTTTCGTTGGCCTTGTTTGTGTTTCAGTATCACACGGTACGATTCGACCAAAATGAACGTGCTGAGTAGAGAAGTAATGCTATATGGGGCCCCAGTTTTCTAATAAAACAAGATATGCTATCTCTTTAGTCTCGGTATATGGAGTGTCGTACACTTCAAAGTCAATGTCTCTTAGATAATTTCACGCCTACCCACTTCCTGCCACGAGCTCTGACGTCACTGCGCCTTGACGGTCATCTTTCGCTGCACAGATGTGCCTACGCTTGTTCATTCCTCTTCATAGCGATGAATTACCTACCCTGACAAAAGCTTTCGTGGAGTGCTGGTGTGCTTGCTTGCTACTGGAGAAGACCGCGTTTATTTGTGCCTGTGAACAACTGCGGCTTGTATATATGAAGCGCATTGTGCACTGGGTATTCGCATAGTGTACGGCTGGGAATTCGCTCGATGGGGTGATGTGGCGTACCGAATGGTTGCAGTAATTGCAACAATGAACCGAAGGTTTGTGTGTTCGCATTACTTAAAAAAGCACTGACATCAAACTTCATGATCTAGATGTGCCCATCATTCGATCGCTTGGTATGCATAGGTCTTCTTCTCCAAATTTAAATGGGATCCGTCACGTGTAAGTTATTTTAATTCGATGTGAAACAGCGTAGAAAAGCTAGGAAGAAAAAATAAAAATGAAAAATAGACTGCCCTGCAACATCAACACTAGTGCTACGCGTTCGGTGTGATACATTCCATAAATGTCATCCTGAGCGACAATGCCCTAATAGCGATGACGTGTACGAGCCGAGTGTTTTTATCGTGGCGCCGACTGGCGCCGAAGTGCAGAAATGCACTCGTCCATGGCTGGGCTAGGTCCAGCCTGGCGCGCGCAGGTGCAGTCTAGTCCAGCCGTGGCTCGTCGCGTGTAATTTTCATCGCACCGGTTTGAACGATTTCGTGAAATTATCAAAATGAAAACCACCTTTAAAAGAATGGCGAAAGAAAAGAGTACGGTTAAACGTGTGCTTGTCCGTCAGCATGTCGAGGAATCGTTGTGAGTTGCAGGTGAGTTACAGTCGTCTAGTTCGAAGCACGAAAAAAGCGCAATGACGGTGTCTTTTTCATATATGTGTTACATATCAACACGAACACAAGCTATCAAAAGTGGAAGAGCGTGTAGTCAAATATAATCGCTAACAAGTAACATCCAGGTATTGTTGAATTTTAGTTCATCTGGAGACTTTGTGTCAACGTAAAAGTGGTAATACCTTGTTAACCGTGAAAGGATGAATAGGTGGGGTCATCCGGAGGCGCAAAAAAGAACCTGACAAGCAGGAAACGTATTCCAATTTTTCCGCTGATGCTAATTTGCGATAGCTATATTGCATCAACGCCCCTGCGTATACCTGAATGCTTTGCACGTCAAAAGACACCAATATATATTGGTGTCTTTGCACGTCAAAAGACACCAATATATATAATCAATATATATTGGTGTCACCAATATATATTGGTGACACCAATATATATTGGTGTCGTGTGTCTCAGCTATAGCTGAGACACACGAGCGAACATGGCTGATGCCGGCATCCTCGGGCACCTCGGCAGTGCTGCTTCGAACGCCGTCCATTTCGGAGTGGCAAAAGGTCGATTGAAGCAAAAATAATTCACGACGTCGCGAATCGCGGAGATTCTGAGCTCCAGGCTATCGTATTGAACCTGAGTCGACACTTTGTACGGCGACAGCAGCAATACAGGTGACAAGGCATGGCTGAATGTGTCCGCCTAGCAGACGAATTGTTTGCGGAGCCGCTGAGCCTGACGTCCCTATTTTCTGTGGAGAAGTAGTCAGCTGTGGCTTGACCTGGAGGAGACCACGAGGTTGCGCTACTGCTGGTGCTCCCAGCGCTAAAAATGGCGGGAATGCCAGCCGTTTTTGAATAGTGCCAGATCGCAGTATTATAAATAAAAGTTATAGTTATTCATCCCTCAAATGCGTTTTATGTCGCGAATCGCTGCTACGGGGTCTATAGCTACTCGCTGACGCAAAAATCTTGGCATGAGTAAATTTGATGTCAATGCTCCTTCTAGGACGACCGCAGAACAAAATGAGAGCGTGCCGTTCGTCGAGATGACGATGACATCCGTACTCTTCGTGAACTGAAGGTACGTATGACGTTTACGTTCATAATGCTTCTAAGTCGTTCAATGATACCATATACATGTTCCGTTCTTGCTCTAAAGTAAAGATGTCGTATGACCTTCTGACTTGTTAGCGTAAGCCCGGACATTGAAGTCATGAACGCGGGTGGCAGTACGTACACTACTCACAGATTGAAACAGGGCACTCTGGGCGTGTGGCCGATGGTACAAGTTCCGCCGCTTGTGACAGCGCGTAGAACCAATGTGTTGCATTGCGGTAGAAAGCGAGGGAAGAACACCTACGGAGTAGGATTACTCCTTCCGGTCACTAAATTGTCCGCCTGTAGTTCCAAGTGTGTACACTGCCAGCGTGGCGCTGCAAGGCTCACGCACATTCTCATGTCGACCACACTAGCTCGCCACTGCACACCACTTTTATTGTGGTGCCAGCATACGACCCTATCGTTCTGCGCGCTTAGGCAATGCGGTACGCATTCTGTGCAAGTAAGACAAAAAATAGAGTTAGCAGATTGTGTCTTGTGTACGTTCGTATACCTGACAAATATCTGCATGAAAACATTGAATGTATTCTTTTTGCTTTCCGCCTCGACAAGACATAAAATCAGTGGCAGGCTTGCTTCTTTGCAATATGGAAATAATGCAATGTATTAGCGTTGCTAGGGCAAGCTGTGGCCTATCGTTGAATAAATGTGATAGAAGCTCGCTCGCTATTCCTTGGTCGGCAGCTCTACAAAAGTTTGTCATATATAATAGCCGCAATATCGGCTGCTCGAGGTGATGCAACAAAATGCTAAGTTATTCTTTAAATGCTGCATGGAAACAGGCCCGTGACTCTTTTTCCTTTTCGTCGTGGCAAAAAGCTTGACACACTTTATATGTTTTTGCGTTTTTTTTTGCCTACTTGCTCATGCCAGGTGCGATATATTAGCTGAATCCCATGTCTTATTTGCGAAGCTTACGTGCCTCATAATTGAAGTATGCCAATCTAGCGCGTCGTGTGCTTAAATGGCACGCACCATCCACTCACTTGAGGATGCATGCGCACGAAAGCGCGCGGGCCTTGCACCATCACGGTGACAGTGTCCGCTTTGTAAACTAAATGCAGACTCTTTAGCGACAAGGAGGAGTAATCCTGCTCTGTAAGTGTTCTCTCTCTCACTTTATACCACAATGCAACACCCTGGTTCCGAGAACACTCACGAGCAGCGGCACATGCACCAGCAGCCACACGCTACGAGGAGTCAATCTGCGAGTAGTGTACATTCTCAGAACAGCCGTTTTTCCTTCAGGGTCGGTAAACAATTTGCTTCTTGTGAATAGCACCAGTGGCACCTCCGTTTTTTTGGTTGAGAAAAAGGAATTACTGCTGGTGCGTTGCTTAGTGATTTAGCTTTATGTGTAGCATTATCATGCTGGTGTTCAAACGACTTCTTGTATTATTTGAATTTTGGGCCAATCTTGCCAGCACATTGCCAAATATATTTCCTTGAAATGTGCAC